>NC_060178.1:3268943-3294872 GCF_021184085.1 Oncorhynchus gorbuscha | reverse complement strand
ACACTGTGTCTGTCTCCTAGACTCTCTCTGACCTCCACTGTCTCCTAGACTCCCTCTGACCTCCACTGTCTCCTAGACTCTCTGACCTCCACTAACACTGTGTCTGTCTCCTAGACTCCCTCTGACCTCCACTGTCTCCTAGACTCCTCTGACCTCCACTGTCTCCTAGACTCCCTCTGACCTCCACTAACCACTGTCTCCTAGACTCCCTCTGACCTCCACTGTCTCCCTAGACTCCCTCTGACCTCCACTGTCTCCTAGACTCCCTCTGACCTCCACTGTCTCCTAGACTCCTCTGACCTCCACTGTCTCCTAGACTCCCTCTGACCTCCACTGTCTCCTAGACTCCCTCTGACCTCCACTGTCTCCTAGACTCCTCTGACCTCCACTGTCTCCTAGACTCCCTCTGACCTCCACTGTCTCCTAGACTCCTCTGACCTCCACTGTCTCCTAGACTCCTCTGACCTCCACTGTCTCCTAGACTCCCTCTGACCTCCACTGTCTCCTGTCTCTGTCTCTGTCTCTAGACTCTCTCTGACCTCCACTAACACTGTGTCTGTCTCCTAGACCCCCTCTGACCTCCACTAACACTGTGTCTGTCTCCTAGACTCCTCTCTGACCTCCACTGTCTCCTAGACTCCCTCTGACCTCCACTGTCTGTCTCCTACTCTCTCTGACCTCCACTAACACTCTGACCTCCACTGTCTCCTAGACTCCCTCTGACCTCCACTGTCTCCTAGACTCTCTCTGACCTCCACTAACACTGTGTCTGTCTCCTAGACTCTCTCTGACCTCCACTAACACTGTGTCTGTCTCCTAGACCCCCTCTGACCTCCACTGTCTCCTAGACTCCTCTGACCTCCACTAACACTGTGTCTGTCTCCTAGACTCCCTCTGACCTCCACTAACACTGTGTCTGTCTCCCTAGACCCCCTCTGACCTCCACTGTCTCCTAGACTCTCTCTGACCTCCACTGTCTCCTAGACTCCCTCTGACCTCCACTGTCTCCTAGACTCTCTCTGACCTCCACTAACACTGTGTCTGTCTCCTAGACTCCCTCTGACCTCCACTGTCTCCTAGACTCTCTCTGACCTCCACTGTCTCCTAGACTCTCTCTGACCTCTGACCTCTGTCTCCTACTGACCTCTCCTGACTCCTAGACCCCCTCTGACCTCCACTGTCTCCTAGACTCTCTCTGACCTCCACTAACACTGTGTCTGTCTCCTAGACCCCCTCTGACCTCCACTGTCTCCTAGACTCTCTCTGACCTCCACTGTCTCCTAGACCCCCTCTGACCTCCACTGTCTCCTAGACTCTCTCTGACCTCCACTAACACTGTGTCTGTCTCCTAGACCCCCTCTGACCTCCACTGTCTCCTAGACTCCCTCTGACCTCCACTGTCTCCTAGACTCTCTCTGACCTCCACTAACACTGTGTCTGTCTCCTAGACTCCCTCTGACCTCCACTAACACTGTGTCTGTCTCCTAGACTCTCTCTGACCTCCACTAACACTGTGTCTGTCTCCTAGACTCTCTCTGACCTCCACTAACACTGTGTCTGTCTCCTAGACTCTCTCTGACCTCCTCTAACACTGTGTCTGTCTCCTAGACTCCCTCTGACCTCCACTAACACTGTGTCTGTCTCCTAGACTCCCTCTGACCTCCACTAATACTGTGTCTGTCTCCTAGACTCTCTCTGACCTCCACTAACACTGTGTCTGTCTCCTAGACCCCCTCTGACCTCCACTGTCTCCTAGACTCTCTCTGACCTCCACTAACACTGTGTCTGTCTCCTAGACTCTCTCTGACCTCCACTAACACTGTGTCTGTCTCCTAGACTCTCTCTGACCTCCACTAACACTGTGTCTGTCTCCTAGACCCCCTCTGACCTCCACTAACACTGTGTCTGTCTCCTAGACTCCCTCTGACCTCCACTGTCTCCTAGACTCCCTCTGACCTCCACTGTCTCCTAGACTCTCTCTGACCTCCACTAACACTGTGTCTGTCTCCTAGACTCCCTCTGACCTCCACTAACACTGTGTCTGTCTCCTAGACTCTCTCTGACCTCCACTGTCTCCTAGACTCCCTCTGACCTCCACTAACACTGTGTCTGTCTCCTAGACTCTCTCTGACCTCCACTGTCTCCTAGACTCTCTCTGACCTCCACTAACACTGTGTCTGTCTCCTAGACTCCTCTGACCTCCACTAACACTGTGTCTGTCTCCACTAACACTGTAGACTCCCTCTGACCTCCACTAACACTGTGTCTGTCTCCTAGACTCCCTCTGACCTCCACTGTCTCCTAGACTCTCTCTGACCTCCACTAACACTGTGTCTGTCTCCTAGACCCCCTCTGACCTCCACTGTCTCCTAGACTCTCTCTGATCTCCACTAACACTGCGCCTGTCTCCTAGACTCTCTCTGACCTCCACTAACACTGCGCCTGTCTCCTAGACTCTCTCTGACCTCCACTAACACTGCGCCTGTCTCCTAGACTCTCTCTGACCTCCACTAACACTGTGTCTGTCTCCTAGACTCTCTCTGACCTCCACTAACACTGTGTCTGTCTCCTAGACCCCCTCTGACCTCCACTGTCTCCTAGACTCCCTCTGACGTCCACTGTCTCCTAGACCCCCTCTGACCTCCACTGTCTCCTAGACTCCCTCTGACCTCCACTGTCTCCTAGACTCCCTCTGACCTCCACTGTCTCCTAGACTCTCTCTGACCTCCACTGTCTCCTAGACTCCCTCTGACCTCCACTGTCTCCTAGACTCCCTCTGACCTCCACTGTCTCCTAGACTCCCTCTGACCTCCACTGTCTCCTAGACCCCCTCTGACCTCCACTGTCTCCTAGACTCCCTCTGACCTCCACTGTCTCCTAGACTCCCTCTGACCTCCACTGTCTCCTAGACTCCCTCTGACCTCCACTGTCTCCTAGACTCCCTCTGACCTCCACTGTCTCCTAGACTCCCTCTGACCTCCACTGTCTCCTAGACTCTCTCTGACCTCCACTAACACTGTGTCTGTCTCCTAGACTCTCTCTGACCTCCACTAACACTGTGTCTGTCTCCTAGACCCCTCTGACCTCCACTAACACTGTGTCTGTCTCCTAGACTCTCTCTGACCTCCACTGTCTCCTAGACTCCCTCTGACCTCCACTGTCTCCTAGACTCCCTCTGACCTCCACTGTCTCCTAGACTCCCTCTGACCTCCACTGTCTCCTAGACTCTCTCTGACCTCCACTAACACTGTGTCTGTCTCCTAGACTCTCTCTGACCTCCACTAACACTGTGTCTGTCTCCTAGACCCCCCTCTCTGACCTCCACTGTCTCCTAGACTCCCTCTGACCTCCACTAACACTGTGTCTGTCTCCTAGACTCCTCTGACCTCCACTAACACTGTGTCTGTCTCCTAGACCCCCTCTGACCTCCACTGTCTCCTAGACTCTCTCTGACCTCCACTGTCTCCTAGACTCCCTCTGACCTCCACTGTCTCCTAGACTCTCTCTGACCTCCACTAACACTGTGTCTGTCTCCTAGACCCCTCTGACCTCCACTGTCTCCTAGACTCTCTCTGACCTCCACTGTCTCCTAGACTCCCTCTGACCTCCACTGTCTCCTAGACTCCCTCTGACCTCCACTGTCTCCTAGACTCTCTCTGACCTCCACTAACACTGTGTCTGTCTCCTAGACCCCCTCTGACCTCCACTGTCTCCTAGACTCCCTCTGACCTCCACTGTCTCCTAGACTCTCTCTGACCTCCACTAACACTGTGTCTGTCTCCTAGACTCCCTCTGACCTCCACTAACACTGTGTCTGTCTCCTAGACTCTCTCTGACCTCCACTAACACTGTGTCTGTCTCCTAGACTCTCTCTGACCTCCACTAACACTGTGTCTGTCTCCTAGACTCTCTCTGACCTCCTCTAACACTGTGTCTGTCTCCTAGACTCCCTCTGACCTCCACTAACACTGTGTCTGTCTCCTAGACTCCCTCTGACCTCCACTAATACTGTGTCTGTCTCCTAGACTCTCTCTGACCTCCACTAACACTGTGTCTGTCTCCTAGACCCCCTCTGACCTCCACTGTCTCCTAGACTCTCTCTGACCTCCACTAACACTGTGTCTGTCTCCTAGACTCTCTCTGACCTCCACTAACACTGTGTCTGTCTCCTAGACTCTCTCTGACCTCCACTAACACTGTGTCTGTCTCCTAGACCCCCTCTGACCTCCACTAACACTGTGTCTGTCTCCTAGACTCCCTCTGACCTCCACTGTCTCCTAGACTCCCTCTGACCTCCACTGTCTCCTAGACTCTCTCTGACCTCCACTAACACTGTGTCTGTCTCCTAGACTCCCTCTGACCTCCACTAACACTGTGTCTGTCTCCTAGACTCTCTCTGACCTCCACTGTCTCCTAGACTCCCTCTGACCTCCACTAACACTGTGTCTGTCTCCTAGACTCTCTCTGACCTCCACTGTCTCCTAGACTCTCTCTGACCTCCACTAACACTGTGTCTGTCTCCTAGACTCCCTCTGACCTCCACTAACACTGTGTCTGTCTCCTAGACTCCCTCTGACCTCCACTAACACTGTGTCTGTCTCCTAGACTCCCTCTGACCTCCACTGTCTCCTAGACTCTCTCTGACCTCCACTAACACTGTGTCTGTCTCCTAGACCCCCTCTGACCTCCACTGTCTCCTAGACTCTCTCTGACCTCCACTAACACTGCGCCTGTCTCCTAGACTCTCTCTGACCTCCACTAACACTGCGCCTGTCTCCTAGACTCTCTCTGACCTCCACTAACACTGCGCCTGTCTCCTAGACTCTCTCTGACCTCCACTAACACTGTGTCTGTCTCCTAGACTCTCTCTGACCTCCACTAACACTGTGTCTGTCTCCTAGACTCCCTCTGACCTCCACTAATACTGTGTCTGTCTCCTAGACTCCCTCTGACCTCCACTAACACTGTGTCTGTCTCCTAGACCCCCTCTGACCTCCACTAACACTGTGTCTGTCTCCTAGACCCCCTCTGACCTCCACTGTCTCCTAGACTCTCTCTGACCTCCACTGTCTCCTAGACTCCCTCTGACCTCCACTGTCTCCTAGACTCTCTCTGACCTCCACTAACACTGTGTCTGTCTCCTAGACCCCCTCTGACCTCCACTGTCTCCTAGACTCCCTCTGACCTCCACTAACACTGTGTCTGTCTCCTAGACTCCCTCTGACCTCCACTAACACTGTGTCTGTCTCCTAGACCCCCTCTGACCTCCACTGTCTCCTAGACTCTCTCTGACCTCCACTGTCTCCTAGACTCCCTCTGACCTCCACTGTCTCCTAGACTCTCTCTGACCTCCACTAACACTGTGTCTGTCTCCTAGACCCCCTCTGACCTCCACTGTCTCCTAGACTCTCTCTGACCTCCACTGTCTCCTAGACTCCCTCTGACCTCCACTGTCTCCTAGACTCCCTCTGACCTCCACTGTCTCCTAGACTCTCTCTGACCTCCACTAACACTGTGTCTGTCTCCTAGACCCCCTCTGACCTCCACTGTCTCCTAGACTCCCTCTGACCTCCACTGTCTCCTAGACTCTCTCTGACCTCCACTAACACTGTGTCTGTCTCCTAGACTCCCTCTGACCTCCACTAACACTGTGTCTGTCTCCTAGACTCTCTCTGACCTCCACTAACACTGTGTCTGTCTCCTCCAGACTCTCTCTGACCTCCACTAACACTGTGTCTGTCTCCTAGACTCTCTCTGACCTCCTCTAACACTGTGTCTGTCTCCTAGACTCCCTCTGACCTCCACTAACACTGTGTCTGTCTCCTAGACTCCCTCTGACCTCCACTAATACTGTGTCTGTCTCCTAGACTCTCTCTGACCTCCACTAACACTGTGTCTGTCTCCTAGACCCCCTCTGACCTCCACTGTCTCCTAGACTCTCTCTGACCTCCACTAACACTGTGTCTGTCTCCTAGACTCCCTCTGACCTCCACTAACACTGTGTCTGTCTCCTAGACTCTCTCTGACCTCCACTGTCTCCTAGACTCCCTCTGACCTCCACTAACACTGTGTCTGTCTAGACTCTCTCTGACCTCCACTGTCTCCTAGACTCTCTCCTCCACTAACACTGTGTCTGTCTCCTAGACTCCCTCTGACCTCCACTAACACTGTGTCTGTCTCCTAGACTCCCTCTGACCTCCACTAACACTGTGTCTGTCTCCTAGACTCCC
The DNA here is from genome assembly GCF_021184085.1 of Oncorhynchus gorbuscha. Classification (NCBI taxonomy): domain Eukaryota; kingdom Metazoa; phylum Chordata; class Actinopteri; order Salmoniformes; family Salmonidae; genus Oncorhynchus; species Oncorhynchus gorbuscha. Next base: position 3,288,642 of record NC_060178.1, on the reverse strand, counting down.
TCTGACCTCCACTGTCTCCTAGACTCTCTCTGACCTCCAAACACTGTGTCTGTCTCCTAGACCCCCTCTGACCTCCACTGTCTCCTAGACTCTCCACCTCCACTAACACTGCGCTGTGTCTGTCTCCTAGACTCTCTCTGACCTCCACTAACACTGCGCCTGTCTCCTACTGACCTCCACTAACACTGTCTGTCTCCTAGACTCTCTCTGACCTCCACTAACACTGTGTCTGTCTCCTAGACTCCTGACCTCCACTAACACTGTGTCTGTCTCCTCTCCTCTGACCTCCACTAACACTGTGTCTGTCTCCTAGACTCCTCTGACCTCCACTAACACTGTGTCTGTCTCCTAGACTAGACTCTCTCTGACCTCCACTCTGTCTCCTAGACCTCCACTGTGTCTGTCTCCTAGACCTCTCTGACCTCCACTAACACTGTGTCTGTCTCCTAGACCCCCTCTGACCTCCACTGTCTCCTAGACTCTCTCTGACCTCCACTGTCTCCTAGACTCCCTCTGACCTCCACTGTCTCCTAGACTCTCTCTGACCTCCACTAACACTGTGTCTGTCTCCTAGACCCCCTCTGACCTCCACTGTCTCCTAGACTCCCTCTGACCTCCACTAACACTGTGTCTGTCTCCTAGACTCCCTCTGACCTCCACTAACACTGTGTCTGTCTCCTAGACTCCCTCCACTGACTCCTCTGACCTCCACTGTCTCCTAGACTCTCTCTGACCTCCACTGTCTCTCCTAGACTCCCTCTGACCTCCACTGTGTCTGTCCTAGACTCTCTGTCTGACCTCCACTAACACTGTGTCTGTCTCCTAGACTCCCTCTGACCTCCACTAGACTCCCTCTGACCTCCACACTGTCTGTCTCCTAGACTCTGACCTCCACTAACACTGTGTCTCTAGACTCCCTCTGACCTCCACTGTCTCCTAGACTCTCTCTGACCTCCACTAACACTGTGTCTGTCTCCTAGACTCTGACCTCCACTGTCTCCTACTCTCTCTGACCTCCACTAACACTGTGTCTGTCTCCTAGACTCTCTCTGACCTCCACTGTCTCCTAGACTCCTGAGACTCTCTCTGACCTCCACTAACACTGTGTCTGTCTCCTAGACTCCTCTGACCTCCACTAACACTGTGTCTGTCTCCTAGACTCTCTCTGACCTCCACTAACACTGTGTCTGTCTCCTAGACTCTCTCTGACCTCCACTAACACTGTGTCTGTCTCCTAGACTCTCTGACCTCCACTGACCTCCACTAACACTGTGACTCCACTGTCTGTCCTAGACTCCTCTGACCTCCACTAACACTGTCTGTCTCCTAGACTCTCTCTGACCTCCACTAACACTGTGTCTGTCTCCTAGACTCTCTCTGACCTCCACTAACACTGTGTCTGTCTCTAGACTCCCTCTGACCTCCACTAACACTGTGTCTGTCTCCTAGACTCTCTCTGACCTCCACTGACCTCCACTAACACTGTGTCTGTCTCCTAGACTCTCCTCTGACCTCCACTAACACTGTGTCTCCTAGACTCTCTCTGACCTCCACTAACACTGTCTCCTAGACTCCCTCTGACCTCCACTAACACTGTGTCTGTCTCCTAGACTCCCTCTGACCTCCACTAACACTGTGTCTGTCTCCTAGACTCCCTCTGACCTCCACTCCACTAACACTGTGTCTGTCTCCACTGTGACCTCCACTAACACTGTGTCTGTCTCCTAGACTCTCTCTGACCTCCTCTAACACTGTGTCTGTCTCCTAGACTCCCTCTGACCTCCACTAACACTGTGTCTGTCTCCTAGACTCTCTCTGACCTCCACTGTCTCCTAGACTCCCTCTGAGTCTAGGATCCGACAAGGACAGAAGCGGAAAACAGAGGGAGAAATAGTGGCTCTAATCAGAGGGCAAAATAGGGGACAGGTGTGAAAAGAGTAAATGAGGAACAGCTGGGAGCAGGAACGGAACGATAAGGAGAGAGAGCGAGAGAGGGAGAGAGGGAGGGGAAGAGAGGGATAGAAAGAGGGAAAGAACCTAATAAGACCAGCAGAGGGAAACGAATAGAAGGGAAGCACAGAGACAAGACATGATAACCAATGACAAAACATGACAGTACCCCCCCACTCACCGAGCGCCTCCTGGCGCACTCAAGGAGGAACCCTGGCGGCAACGGAGGAAATCATCAATCAGCGAACGGTCCAGCACGTCCCGAGATGGAACCCAACTCCTCTCCTCAGGACCGTAACCCTCCCAATCCACTAAGTACTGGTGACCACGTCCCCGAGAACGCATGTCCATGATCTTTCGTACCTTGTAAATAGGTGCGCCCTCGACAAGGACGGGGGGGAGGGAAGACGAACGGGGGTGCGAAGAAGGGGCTTGACACAGGAGACATGGAAGACAGGGTGGACGCGACGAAGATGTCGCGGAAGAAGCAGTCGCACAGCGACAGGATTGACGACCTGGGAGACACGGAACGGACCAATGAACCGCGGAGTCAACTTGCGAGAAGCTGTCGTAAGGGGAAGGTTACGAGTGGAAAGCCACACTCTCTGGCCGCGACAATACCTAGGACTCTTAATCCTACGTTTATTGGCGGCTCTCACAGTCTGCGCCCTGTAACGGCAAAGTGCAGACCTCACCCTCCTCCAGGTGCGCTCACAACGTTGGACAAACACCTGAGCGGAGGGAACGCTGACTCGGCGAGCTGGGACGAGAACAGAGGAGGCTGGTACCCCAGACTACTCTGAAACGGAGATAGCCCGGTAGCAGACGAAGGAAGCGAGTTGTGAGCGTATTCTGCCCAGGGGAGCTGTTCTGCCCAAGACGCAGGGTTTCTAAAAGAAAGGCTGCGTAATATGCGACCAATCGTCTGATTGGCCCTTTCTGCTTGACCGTTAGACTGGGGATGAAAACCGGAAGAGAGACTGACGGAAGCACCAATCAAACGACAGAATTCCCTCCAAAACTGTGACGTGAATTGCGGACCTCTGTCTGAAACGGCGTCTAACGGGAGGCCATGAATTCTGAACACATTCTCAATGATGATTTGTGCCGTCTCCTTAGCGGAAGGAAGCTTAGCGAGGGGAATGAAATGTGCCGCCTTAGAGAACCTATCGACAACCGTAAGAATCACAGTCTTCCCCGCAGACGAAGGCAGACCGGTAATGAAGTCTAAGGCGATGTGAGACCATGGTCGAGAAGGAATGGGAAGCGGTCTGAGACGACCGGCAGGAGGAGAGTTACCTGACTTAGTCTGCGCGCAGTCCGAACAAGCAGCCACGAAACGGCGCGTGTCACGCTCCTGAGTAGGCCACCAAAACCGCTGGCGAATAGAAGCAAGTGTACCCCGAACGCCGGGGTGGCCAGCTAACTTGGCAGAGTGAGCCCACTGAAGAACAGCCAGACGAGTAGAAACAGGAACGAAAAGAAGGTTACTAGGACAAGCGCGCGGCGACGCAGTGTGAGTGAGTGCTTGCTTAACCTGTCTCTCAATTCCCCAGACAGTCAACCCGACAACACGCCCATCAGGAAGAATCCCCTCGGGATCGGTAGAAGCCACAGAAGAACCAAAGAGACGGGATAAGGCATCAGGCTTGGTGTTCTTATTACCCGGGCGATAAGAAATCACGAACTCGAAACGAGCGAAAAACAACGCCCAACGAGCTTGACGTGCATTAAGTCGTTTGGCAGAACGGATGTACTCAAGGTTCTTATGGTCAGTCCAAACGACAAAGGAACGGTCGCCCCCTCCAACCACTGTCGCCATTCGCCTAGGGCTAAGCGGATGGCGAGCAGTTCGCGGTTACCCACATCATAGTTGCGTTCCGATGGCGACAGGCGATGAGAAAAATAAGCGCAAGGATGGACCTTATCGTCAGACTGGAAGCGCTGGGATAGAATGGCTCCCATGCCCACCTCTGAAGCGTCAACCTCGACAATGAATTGTTTAGTGACGTCAGGAGTAACAAGGATAGGAGCGGACGTAAAACGCTTCTTGAGGAGATCAAAAGCTCCCTGGGCGGAACCGGACCACTTAAAGCACGTCTTGACAGAAGTAAGAGCTGTGAGAGGGGCAGCAACTTGACCGAAATTACGAATGAAACGCCGATAGAAATTAGCGAAACCTAGAAAGCGCTGCAACTCGACACGTGACCTTGGAACGGGCCAATCACTGACAGCCTGGACTTTAGCGGGATCCATCTGAATGCCTTCAGCGGAAATAACAGAACCGAGAAATGTGACAGAGGAGACATGAAAGGCGCACTTCTCAGCCTTCACGTAGAGACAATTCTCTAAAAGGCGTTGGAGTACACGTCGAACGTGCTGAACATGAATCTCGAGTGACGGTGAAAAAATCAGGATATCGTCAAGGTAGACAAAAACAAAGATGTTCAGCATGTCTCTCAGTACATCATTAACTAATGCCTGAAAAACAGCTGGAGCATTAGCGAGACCGAACGGCAGAACCCGGTACTCAAAATGCCCTAACGGAGTGTTAAACGCCGTTTTCCACTCGTCCCCCTCTCTGATACGCACGAGATGGTAAGCGTTACGAAGGTCCAACTTAGTAAAGAACCTGGCTCCCTGCAGAATCTCGAAGGCTGACGACATAAGGGGAAGTGGATAACGATTCTTAACCGTTATGTCATTCAGCCCTCGATAATCCACGCAGGGGCGCAGAGTACCGTCCTTCTTAACAAAAAAAACCCCGCTCCGGCGGGAGAGGAAGAAGGCACTACGGTGCCGGCGTCGAGAGAAACAGACAAATAATCCTCGAGAGCCTTACGTTCGGGAGCCGACAGAGAGTATAGTCTACCCCGAGGGGGAGTGGTCCCCGGAAGGAGATCAATACTACAATCATACGACCGGTGAGGAGGAAGGGAGTTGGCTCTGGACCGACTGAAGACCGTGCGCAGATCATGATATTCCTCCGGCACTCCTGTCAAATCACCAGGCTCCTCCTGAGAAGAGGGGACAGAAGAAACAGGAGGGATAGCAGACATTAAACACTTCACATGACAAGAAACATTCCAGGATAGGATAGAATTACTAGACCAATTAATAGAAGGATTATGACATACTAGCCAGGGATGACCCAAAACAACAGGTGTAAAAGGTGAACGAAAAATCAAAAAGGAAATGGTCTCACTGTGGTTACCAGATACTGTGAGGGTTAAAGGTAGTGTCTCATATCTGATACTGGGGAGAAGACTACCATCCAAGGCGAACATGGGCGTGGGCTTCCCCAACTGTCTGAGAGGAATGTCATGCTTCCGAGCCCATGCTTCGTCCATAAAACAACCCTCAGCCCCAGAGTCTATCAAGGCACTGCATGAAGCAGCCGAACCGGTCCAGCGTAGATGGACCGACATGGTAGTACAGGATCTTGATGGAGAGACCTGAGTAGTAGCGCTCACCAGTAGCCCTCCGCTTACTGATGAGCTCTGGCTTTTACTGGACATGAATTGACAAAATGTCCAGCAGAACCGCAATAGAGGCAAAGGCGGTTGGTGATCCTCCGTTCCCTCTCCTTAGTCGAGATGCGAATACCTCCCAGCTGCATGGGCTCAGTCTCTGAGCCGGAGGGAGGAGATGGTTGCGATGCGGAGAGGGGGAACACCGTTAACGCGAGCTCTCTTCCACGAGCTCGGTGACGAAGATCTACCTGTAGTTCTATGCGGATGGCGAGTGCAATCAAAGAGTCCACACTGGAAGGAACCTCCCGGGAGAGAATCTCATCCTTAACCTCAGCGTGGAGTCCCTCCAGAAAACGAGCGAGCAACGCCGGCTCGTTCCAGTCACTAGAGGCAGCAAGAGTGCGAAACTCTATAGAGTAATCCGTTATGGATCGATCACCTTGACATATGGAAGCCAGGGCCCTAGAAGCCTCCCTACCAAAAACTGAACGATCAAAAACCCGTATCATCTCCTCTTTAAAGTTCAGATAATTGTTAGAACACTCAGCCCTTGCCTCCCAGATAGCTGTGCCCCACTCTCGAGCCCGACCAGTAAGGAGTGTAATGACGTAAGCAATCCGAGCTCTCTCTCTTGAGTATGTGTTGGGTTGGAGAGAGAACACAATCTCACACTGGGTGAGAAAGGAGCGGCACTCAGTGGGCTGCCCAGAGTAACATGGTGGGTTATTAACCCTAGGTTCCGGAGACTCGGAAGACCAGGAAGTAGCTGGTGGCACGAGACGAAGACTCTGAAACTGTCCTGAGAGGTCGGAAACCTGAGCGGCCAGGGTCTCAACGGCATGACGAGCAGCAGACAATTCCTGCTCGTGTCTGCCGAGCATTGCTCCCTGGATCTCGACGGCAGTGTTACGAGAATCCGTAGTCGCTGGGTCCATTCTTGGTCGGATCCTTCTGTTATGCTGGTGAATGAGGACCCAAAAGCGACTTAACGAAAACAGAGTCTTTATTCCAGTAAATGACAAAAGTAATAATCCTGGATATAACAAGGAGAAAACAAAACAGGAAAACTTAAATCCACTCGTAGTAGCGAGGACTGACTGGAGACTCGACCATAGACTGCAGGTTGCTTCGGGAAGCATCTGAAGAAGATAGAACACGACAGGGCGAGACAAGGACACAGAACAGCGAACATAATACAAGGATCCGACAAGGACAGAAGCGGAAAACAGAGGGAGAAATAGTGGCTCTAATCAGAGGGCAAAATAGGGGACAGGTGTGAAAAGAGTAAATGAGGAACAGCTGGGAGCAGGAACGGAACGATAAGGAGAGAGAGCGAGAGAGGGAGAGAGGGAGGGGAAGAGAGGGATAGAAAGAGGGAAAGAACCTAATAAGACCAGCAGAGGGAAACGAATAGAAGGGAAGCACAGAGACAAGTCATGATAACCAATGACAAAACATGACAGTGTCTGTCTCCTAGACTCCCTCTGACCTCCACTGTCTCCTAGACTCCCTCTGACCTCCACTAACACTGTGTCTGTCTCCTAGACTACCTCTGACCTCCACTAACACTGTGTCTGTCTCCTAGACTCCCTCTGACCTCCACTGTCTCCTAGACCCCCTCTGACCTCCTCTAACACTGTGTCTGTCTCCTAGACTCCCTCTGACCTCCACTGTCTCCTAGACTCCCTCTGACCTCCACTGTCTCCTAGACTCCCTCTGACCTCCACTAACACTGTGTCTGTCTCCTAGACTCTCTCTGACCTCCACTGTCTCCTAGACTCCCTCTGACCACCACTAACACTGTGTCTGTCTCCTAGACTCCCTCTGACCTCCTCTAATACTGTGTCTGTCTCCTAGACTCTCTCTGACCTCCACTGTCTCCTAGACTCTCTCTGACCTCCTCTAATACTGTGTCTGTCTCCTAGACTCCCTCTGACCTCCACTAACACTGTCTGTCTCCTAGACTCCCTCTGACCTCCACTAACACTGTGTCTGTCTCCTAGACTCCCTCTGACCTCCACTAATACTGTGTCTGTCTCCTAGACTCTCTCTGACCTCCACTGTCTCCTAGACTCCCTCTGACCTCCACTAACACTGTGTCTGTCTCCTAGACTCTCTCTGACCTCCACTAACACTGTGTCTGTCTCCTAGACCCCCTCTGACCTCCACTGTCTCCTAGACTCCCTCTGACCTCCACTAACACTGTGTCTGTCTCCTATATAATAATAATAACTCTCTCTGACCTCCACTAACACTGTGTCTGTCTCCTAGACTCTCTCTGACCTCCACTAACACTGTGTCTGTCTCCTAGACTCTCTCTGACCTCCACTGTCTCCTAGACTCTCTCTGACCTCCACTAACACTGTGTCTGTCTCCTAGACTCTCTCTGACCTCCACTGTCTCCTAGACTCTCTCTGACCTCCACTGTCTCCTAGACTCTCTCTGACCTCCACTGTCTCCTAGACTCTCTCTGACCTCCACTAACACTGTGTCTGTCTCCTAGACTCTCTCTGACCTCCACTGTCTCCTAGACTCTCTCTGACCTCCACTAACACTGTGTCTGTCTCCTAGACTCCCTCTGACCTCCACTGTCTCCTAGACTCTCTCTGAACTCCACTAACACTGTGTCTGTCTCCTAGACTCTCTCTGACCTCCACTAACACTGTGTCTGTCTCCTAGACTCTCTCTGACCTCCACTAATACTGTGTCTGTCTCCTAGACTCCCTCTGACCTCCACTAACACTGTGTCTGTCTCCTAGACCCCCTCTGACCTCCACTAACACTGTGTCTGTCTCCTAGACTCTCTCTGACCTCCACTAACACTGTGTCTGTCTCCTAGACCCCCTCTGACCTCCACTGTCTCCTAGACCCCCTCTGACCTCCACTGTCTCCTATATAATAATAATAACTCTCTCTGACCTCCACTAACACTGTGTCTGTCTCCTAGACTCTCTCTGACCTCCACTAACACTGTGTCTGTCTCCTAGACTCTCTCTGACCTCCACTAACACTGTGTCTGTCTCCTAGACTCTCTCTGACCTCCACTGTCTCCTAGACTCTCTCTGACCTCCACTAACACTGTGTCTGTCTCCTAGACTCTCTCTGACCTCCACTGTCTCCTAGACTCTCTCTGACCTCCACTGTCTCCTAGACTCTCTCTGACCTCCACTGTCTCCTAGACTCTCTCTGACCTCCACTAACACTGTGTCTGTCTCCTAGACTCTCTCTGACCTCCACTGTCTCCTAGACTCTCTCTGACCTCCACTAACACTGTGTCTGTCTCCTAGACTCCCTCTGACCTCCACTGTCTCCTAGACTCTCTCTGACCTCCACTAACACTGTGTCTGTCTCCTAGACTCTCTCTGACCTCCACTAACACTGTGTCTGTCTCCTAGACTCTCTCTGACCTCCACTAATACTGTGTCTGTCTCCTAGACTCCCTCTGACCTCCACTAACACTGTGTCTGTCGCCTAGACCCCCTCTGACCTCCACTAACACTGTGTCTGTCTCCTAGACTCTCTCTGACCTCCACTAATACTGTGTCTGTCTCCTAGACTCTCTCTGACCTCCACTGTCTCCTAGACTCTCTCTGACCTCCACTAACACTGTGTCTGTCTCTTAGACTCCCTCTGACCTCCTCTAATACTGTGTCTGTCTCCTAGACTCTCTCTGACCTCCACTAACACTGTGTCTGTCTCCTAGACTCTCTCTGACCTCCACTAACACTGTGTCTGTCTCCTAGACTCTCTCTGACCTCCACTAACACTGTGTCTGTCTCCTAGACTCTCTCTGACCTCCACTAACACTGTGTCTGTCTCCTAGACTCTCTCTGACCTCCACTGTCTCCTAGACTCTCTCTGACCTCCACTGTCTCCTAGACTCTCTCTGACCTCCACTGTCTCCTAGACTCTCTCTGACCTCCACTAACACTGTGTCTGTCTCCTAGACTCCCTGCTTGTTGGCCCTGCCATCAGACTAGCGTCCCGTCCAGGAGGTATATACTTGCACATTAAGCTGCCTTACGCTACAGGATCTTGGAGATAGGCTGTTGCCCCTTATGGGCCGTTCTGATTGGACAGAACATATGTTAAGGCGTTATGCACCTTATTAGTGTATCAGGTTGTTGTCCTGTCCCAAGGATGGAGCACAGGGATTGTTTTTTTTTACAGGACAAGGGGAAGGAGAGGTGAATCATTACTGTAATTGGGGTGAGAGGAGAGCGCTAACTATATTGCTGATGAGGACAGTTCTACAAGGAGATGTGGATCAGGTTGTGATGAATAAACAAGCTGTAGGTTTACTGCATCAAGGCTCCGGCATCACTTTTAGTAGCCTGGTCTCAGATCTGTTTGAGGCTTCGCTTTAGTAGCCTGGTCTCAGATCTGTTTGAGGCTTCGCTTTAGTAGCCTGGTCTCAGATCTGTTTGAGTCTTTGCTTTAGTAGCCTGGTCTCAGATCTGTTTGAGTCTTTGCTTTAGTAGCCTGGTCTCAGATCTGTTTGAGTCTTTGCTTTAGTAGCCTGGTCTCAGATCTGTTTGAGGCTTTTCTTTAGTAGCCTGGTCTCAGATCTGTTTGAGGCTTCGCTTTAGTAGCCTGGTCTCAGATCTGTTTGAGGCTTTGCTTTAGTAGCCTGGTCTCAGACCAAACAGTGAAAACAGTAAAAAAAAAAATCTTAGCCAATTTATAAAATAAAAAAATCTAAAATACCTTATTTACATAAGTATTCAGACCCTTTGCTATGAGACTCGAAATTGAGCTCAGGTGCATCCTGTTTCCATTGATCATCCTTGAGATGTTTCTACAACTTGATTGGAGTCCACCTGTGGTAAATTCAACTGATTGGACATGATTTGGAAAGGCACACACCTGTCTATATTAGGTCCCACAGTTGACAGTGCATGTCAGAGCAAAAACCAAGCTATGAGGTCGAAGGAATTGTCCGTAGATCACCAAGACAGGATTGTGTCGAGGCACAGATCTGGATGAAGGAGACCAAAAAATGTCTGCAGCATTGAAGGTCCCCAAGAAAACACCGGCCTCCATCATTTTTAAAAGGAAGAAGTTTGGAACTACCAATACCCTTTCAAGAACTGGCCGCCTGGCCAAACTGAGCAATCATCTCTGCAGCACTCCACCAACCAGGCCTTTATGGTAGAGTAGCCGGAAAGAGCCACTCCTCAGTAACGTGACGGCCCGCTTGGAGTTTGCCAAAAGGCATCTAAAGACTCTCAGACCATGAGAAACAAGATTCTCTGGTCTGATGAAACCAAGATTGAACTCTTTGGCCTGAATGCCAAGCGTCACATCTGGCAGAAACCTGGCACCAAAGATGAAGCATGATGGTGGGCTCCAGAGTGGGGCAGCGGTCTAAGGCACTGCATTTCAGTGTTAGAGGCATCACTACATACCCTGGTTCGACCCTGGGCTGTATCACAACCGGCCGTGATCGGGAGTCCCATAGGGCTGCGCGCAATTGTCGTCTGGGTTAGGGAAGGGTTGGGCCGTCATTGGCCCATTGTCGTCTGGGTTAGGGAAGGGTTGGGCTGTCATTGTCCCATTGTCGTCTGGGTTAGGGAAGGGTTGGGCCGTCATTGGCCCATTGTCGTCTGGGTTAGGGAAGGGTTGGGCTGTCATTGTCCCATTGTCGTCTGGGTTAGGGAAGGGTTGGGCCGTCATTGGCCCATTGTCATCTGGGTTAGGAAAGGGTTGGGCCGTCATTGGCCCATTGTCATCTGGGTTAGGAAAGGGTTGGGCCGTCATTGGCCCATTGTCGTCTGGGTTAGGGAAGGGTTGGGCCGTCATTGGCACATTGTCGTCTGGGTTAGGGAAGGGTTGTGCCGTCATTGTAAATAAGATTTCTTCTTAACTGACTTGCCTTGTTAAATAAAGGTTCAATAAATAAATAAAACATTTTAATTTTCCTACGGTGAAGCATGGTGGTGGCAGCATCCCTACGGTGAAGCATGGTGGTGGCAGCGTAATGCTGTGAGGATGTTTTTCAGTAGCAGGGACTGGGAGACTAGTCAGGATCAAGGTAAAGATGAACGGAGCAAAGTACAGAGAGATCCTTGATGAAAACCTGCTCCAGAGCGCTCAGGACCTCAGACTGGGTGGAAGGTTCACCTTCTAACAGGACAATGACCCTAAGCACACGGCCTCTGATTGTCAGAGCCCGGACTTGAACCCGATCTAACATCTCTGGAGACCTGAAAATAGCTGTGCAGCAACGCTCCCCATCCAACCTGATAGAGAGGATCTGCAGAGAATAATGGAAGAAACAGGTGTGCCTTGTGACGTCATACCCAAAGGTGCTTCAACAAAGTAGTGAACACTTTTTAAAATGTTATTTTATTAGCAATAATGTCTTTATCATTATGGGGTGTTTTGTGTAGATTTATGAAGAAAAAAAAAACTTCATCTATTTTAGAAAAAGGCTGTAACGTAACTGTCACGTTCTGACCTTAGTTATTTTATTAGGAATTTGTTTTAATATGGTGAGTGGGCGTGAGTTGGGGTGGGTTGTCTATGTTCCTTTTTCTATGATTTGGTATTTCTGTGTTTGCCCTGGAATGGTTCTCAATCAGAGGCAGCTGTCAATCGTTGTCCCTGATTGAGAACCATATTTAGGTAGTCTGTTTTCCATTGTGTTTTGGGTGGTTGTTTTCAGTCTTTGTGTGTCTACACCAGACAGAACTGTTCCCTTTGTTGTTTTGTTGTTCGGTTTAATTTATTAAAAAGAGGAACATGTACCACGCTACGCATTGGTCCTCACCTCATTCCACCGACGACGTCCCTTACAGTAACAAATTCTGGAAAAGGTCAAGGTGTCAGAAATCTTTCCGAAGGCACTGCATGTAGACATTAGTTTGAAATGTCGTCCTGCAGTGCTTCATTCTGTACATATAGAATGTATGTGTCTGCATGCGTTTGTGTTTCCCCACTGCTGCCCTTAAAGACCCTACACTGTGTTAGAGCACTGCTACCCTTAAAGACCCTACACTGTGTTAGAGCTCCACTGCTACCCTTAAAGACCCTACACTGTGTTAGAGCTCCACTGCTGCCCTTAAAGACCCTACACTGTGTTAGAGCTCCACTGCTGCCCTTAAAGACCCTACACTGTGTTAGAGCACTGCTACCCTTAAAGACCCTACACTGTGTTAGAGCTCCACTGCTACCCTTAAAGACCCTACACTGTGTTAGAGCACTGCTACCCTTAAAGACCCTACACTGTGTTAGAGCACTGCTGCCCTTAAAGACCCTACACTGTGTTAGAGCACTGCTACCCTTAAAGACCCTACACTGTGTTAGAGCACTGCTGCCCTTAAAGACCCTACACTGTGTTAGAGCTCCACTGCTGCCCTTAAAGACCCTACACTGTGTTAGAGCTCCACTGCTACCCTTAAAGACCCTACACTGTGTTAGAGCTCCACTGCTACCCTTAAAGACCCTACACTGTGTTAGAGCACTGCTACCCTTAAAGACCCTACACTGTGTTAGAGCTCCACTGCTACCCTTAAAGACCCTACACTGTGTTAGAGCTCCACTGCTGCCCTTAAAGACCCTACACTGTGTTACCCCACTGCTGCCCTTAAAGACCCTACACTGTGTTAGAGCTCCACTGCTCCACTGCTGCCCTTGCCCTTAAAGACCCTGTGTTAGAGCTCCACTGCTGCCCTTAAAGACCCTACACTGTGTTAGAGCTCCACTGCTGCCCTTAAACTACAATGTGTTAGAGCTCCACTGCTGCCCTTAAAGACCCTACACTGTGTTAGAGCTCCACTGCTGCCCTTAAAGACCCTACACTGTGTTTCCCCACTGCTGCCCTTAAAGACCCTACACTGTGTTAGAGCTCCACTGCTGCCCTTAAAGACCCTACACTGTGTTAGAGCACTGCTGCCCTTAAAGACCCTACACTGTGTTAGAGCACTGCTGCCCTTAAAGACCCTACACTGTGTTAGAGCTCCACTGCTGCCCTTAAAGACCCTACACTGTGTTAGAGCTCCACTGCTGCCCTTAAAGACCCTACACTGTGTTAGAGCTCCACTGCTGCCCTTAAAGACCCTACACTGTGTTAGAGCTCCACTGCTGCCCTTAAAGACCCTACACTGTGTTAGAGCTCCACTGCTGCCCTTAAAGACCCTACACTGTGTTAGAGCTCCACTGCTGCCCTTAAAGACCCTACACTGTGTTAGAGCTCCACTGCTGCCCTTAAAGACCCTACACTGTGTTAGAGCTCCACTGCTGCCCTTAAAGACCCTACACTGTGTTAGAGCTCCACTGCTGCCCTTAAAGACCCTACACTGTGTTAGAGCTCCACTGCTGCCCTTAAAGACCCTACACTGTGTTAGAGCTCCACTGCTGCCCTTAAAGACCCTACACTGTGTTAGAGCTCCACTGCTGCCCTTAAAGACCCTACACTGTGTTAGAGCTCCACTGCTGCCCTTAAAGACCCTACACTGTGTTAGAGCTCCACTGCTGCCCTTAAAGACCCTACACTGTGTTAGAGCACTGCTGCCCGTAAAGACCCTACAAATCAAATCAAATCAAATTTATTTATCCACTGCTGCCCTTAAAGACCCTACACTCAGTTGATATCTCAAAGTGCTGTGTTAGAGCTCCCACTGCTGCCCTTAAAACCCTAAACTGTGTTAAGCTCCATGCTGGTGTAAAGACCCTACACTGTGTTTCCTACTGAAAAGACCCCACTGTGTTAGAGCTCCAAACCTAAAGACCCTACACTGTGTTAGAGCTCCACTGCTGCCCTTAAAGACCCTACACTGTGTTTCCCCACTGCTGCCCTTAAAGACCCTAACCGCCTACACTGTGTTAGAGCTCCACTGCTGGATCCTACACTGTGTTAGAGCTCCACTGCTCCTCTTAAAGACCCTGGCTGTGTTAGATTATAACAGAACATGCCCAAAGACCCTACACTGTGTTAAATGTTCACTGTGTTAGAATGACCAGCATGGTCAAATAATAGAGCTCCACTGCTGCCCTTAAAGAACACTGTGTTAAACTGGAGCAGCAGCACTGCTGCCCTTAAAGACCCTACACTGTGTTAGGCTCCACTGGACCCTACACTGTGTTAGAGCTCCAGCTGCCCTTAAAGACCCTCACTGTGTTAGAGCTCCACTGCTCCTGACCCTACACTGTGTTAGAGCTCCACTGCTGCCCTTAAAGACCCTCACTGTGTTAGGCTCCAGTTGAAACTGGAGCAGGAGCATGGCTCCAGGTGGACTGGGGACTGCTTCCCTTAAAGACCCGAACTGTGTTAGTCCACTGCTGCCCTCCCTACAATGTGTTAGAGCTCCTGGGACATGGTCCCCACTGCTGCCCTTAAAGACCCGGCACTGTGTTAGGCTCCAGTTGAAACTGTGTTAGCAGCAGCATGGCCAGGTGGACCCTACACTGTGTTAGGCTCCACAAAGACCCTACACTGTGTTAGTCATCATGACCCTCACTGTGTAGTCCTGGGGACACACTGTGTCCTAGGGCTCAGGTCCTGCCCTTAAAGACCCTACACTGTGTTAGAGCTCCACTGCTGCCCTTAAAGACCCTACACTGTGTTAGAGCTCCACTGCTAGAGACACTGTGTTAGAGCTCCACTGCTGCCTTAGATTCACACAGGACACCTAGGACTGTGAGAGAGCTCCACTCCAGATAAACAAACTGACCCTACACTGTGTTAGAGCCCCCTTAAAGACCCTACACTGTGTTGCAAAGACCCTATAAATACTGGAGGCTGAAAGACCCTACACTGACTGCTGGACACTGTGTTAGAGCAGGCCCTTAAGACCCTACTGTGTTAGAGTCCACTGCTGCCCTTAAAGACCCTACACTGTGTTTCAAAGACCCTACACTGTGTTACAGGCTGCCAAAGACCCTAGGAAGGAAAGACCCTATAACCCCACCCCCTACTTTAGAGCTGCTGCCCTTAAAGACCCTACACTGTGTTAGAGCTCCACTGCTGCCACCACTGTGTTAGAGGCTGCCCTTAAATCTTCTCCACTGCTGCCCTTAAAGACCACACAACTTACCATCCTGAGACAAGGTTAGAGTACTGCTGCCCAATGACCCTAACTGATCTCCCTTAAAGACCCTACACTGGTACTCCACTGCTAAAAGACCCTACACTGTGTTAGAGCTCCACTGCTGCCCTTAAAGACCCTACCTGACAGGGTTGAATCAACCCACTGGTGACCTTAAAGGGACCCTACACTGTGTTAGAGCTCCAGCAAGCCAGTGACTCAGCCCCTAACTGGGTTAGAGGCCACTGAATCCCTTGGAAAGACCCTACACTGTGCAGGCTCTGTTGCTCCAGAGTTTTCCTGTTCACCTTCCCACTCCTGGGCCAGACTACACTCAATCATATGACCCACTGAAGAGATGAGTCTTCAGTAAAGACTTAAAGGTTGAGACTAGTTTACTACTCCTGTAGGGTTCTGTATTGGTCCACTAGTTTACTACGCTGCAGGGTTCTGTATTGGTCCACTAGTTTACTACTCCTGTAGGGTTCTGTATTGGTCCACTAGTTTACTACTCCTGCAGGGTTCTGTATTGGTCCACTAGGTTACTGCTCCTGCAAGGTTCTGTATTGCTCCACTAGGTTACTACTCCTGCAGGGTTCTGTATTGTTCCACTAGTTTACTGCTCTGCAGGGTTCTGTATTGGTCCACTAGTTTACTACTCTGCAGGGTTCTGTATTGGTCCACTAGTTTACTACTCCTGCAGGGTTCTGTATTGGTCCACTAGTTTACTACTCCTGTAGGGTTCTGTATTGGTCCACTAGTTTACTACTCCTGCAGGGTTCTGTATTGGTCCACTAGTTTACTACTCCTGCAGGGTTCTGTATTGGTCCACTAGTTTACTGCTCCTGCAGGGTTCTGTATTGGTCCACTAGTTTACTGCTCCTGCAGGGTTCTGTATTGGTCCACTAGTTTACTACTCCTGCAGGGTTCTGTATTGGTCCACTAGTTTACTGCTCCTGCAGAGTTCTGTATTGGTCCACTAGTTTACTGCTCGTGCAGGGTTCTGTATTGGTCCACTAGTTTACTGCTCCTGCAGGGTTCTGTATTGGTCCACTAGTTTACTACTCCTGCAAGGTTCTGTATTGGTCCACTCGGTTACTGCTCCTGGCTGCAGGGTTCTGTATTGGTCCACTAGTTTACTGCTCGTGCAGGGTTCTGTATTGGTCCACTAGTTTACTACGCTGCAGGGTTCTGTATTGGTCCACTAGTTTACTACTCCTGTAGGGTTCTGTATTGGTCCACTAGTTTACTACTCCTGGCTGCAGGGTTCTGTATTGGCCCACTAGTTTACTACTCCTGCAGGGTTCTGTATTGGTCCACTAGTTTACTACTCCTGCAGGGTTCTGTATTGGTCCACTAGTTTACTACTCCTGCAGGGTTCTGTATTGGTCCACTAGTTTACTACTCCTGCAGGGTTCTGTATTGGTCCACTAGTTTACTGCTCATGCAGAGTTCTGTATTGGTTCACTAGTTTACTGTTCCTGCAGGGTTCTGTATTGTTCCACTAGTTTACTGCTCTGCAGGGTTCTGTATTGGTCCACTAGTTTACTGCTCTGCTGGGTTCTGTATTAGTCCACTAGTTTACTACTCCTGTAGGGTTCTGTATTGGTCCAATAGGTTACTACTCCTGCAGGGTTCTGTATTGGTCCACTAGTTTACTGCTCCTGCAGGATTCTGTATTGGTCCACTAGTTTACTACTCCTGTAGGGTTCTGTATTGGTCCACTAGTTTACTATTCCTGCAGGGTTCTGTATTGGTCCACTAGGTTACTGCTCCTGCAAGGTTCTGTATTGCTCCACTAGGTTACTACTCCCTCAGGGTTCTGTATTGGTCCACTAGTTTACTACTCCTGTAGGGTTCTGTATTGGTCCACTAGTTTACTACTCCTGCAGGGTTCTGTATTGGTCCACTAGTTTACTACTCCTGTAGGGTTCTGTATTGGTCCAATTAGGTTAATGCTCCTGCAGGGTTCTGTATTGGTCCACTAGTTTACTACTCCTGCAGGGTTCTGTATTGGTTCACTAGTTTACTGCTCTGCAGGGTTCTGTATTGGTCCACTAGTTTACTGCTCCTGCAGGGTTCTGTATTGGTCCACTAGTTTACTACTCCTGTAGGGTTCTGTATTGGTCCACTAGTTTACTACTCCTGCAGGGTTCTGTATTGGTCCACTAGTTTACTGCTCCTGCAGGGTTCTGTATTGGTCCACTAGTTTACTACTCCTGCAGGGTTCTGTATTGGTCCACTAGTTTACTGCTCCTGCAGGGTTCTGTATTGGTCCACTAGTTTACTGCTCCTGCAGGGTTCTGTATTGGTCCACTAGTTTACTACTCCTGCAGGGTTCTGTATTGGTCCACTAGTTTACTGCTCCTGCAGAGTTCTGTATTGGTCCACTAGTTTACTGCTCCTGCAGGGTTCTGTATTGGTCCACTAGTTTACTGCTCCTGCAGGGTTCTGTATTGGTCCACTAGTTTACTACTCCTGCAGGGTTCTGTATTGGTCCACTAGTTTACTACTCCTGCAGGGTTCTGTATTGGTCCACTAGTTTACTACTCCTGGCTGCAGGGTTCTGTATTGGCCCACTAGTTTACTGCTCCTGCAGGGTTCTGTATTGGTCCACTAGTTTACTACTCCTGCAGGGTTCTGTATTGGTCCACTAGTTTACTACTCCTGGCTGCAGGGTTCTGTATTGGTCCACTAGTTTACTACTCCTGGCTGCAGGGTTCTGTATTGGTCCACTAGGTTACTACTCCTGCAGGGTTCTGTATTGGTCCACTAGTTTACTACTCCTGGCTGCAGGGTTCTGTATTGGCCCACTAGTTTACTACTCCTGCAGGGTTCTGTATTGGTCCACTAGTTTACTACTCCTGCAGGGTTCTGTATTGGTCCACTAGTTTACTACTCCTGCAGGGTTCTGTATTGGTCCACTAGTTTACTGCTCTGCAGGGTTCTGTATTGGTCCACTAGTTTACTACTCCTGCAGGGTTCTGTATTGGTCCACTAGTTTACTACTCCTGGCTGCAGGGTTCTGTATTGGTCCACTAGGTTACTACTCCTGGCTGCAGGGTTCTGTATTGGTCCACTAGTTTAATACTCCTGCAGGGTTCTGTATTGGTCCACTAGTTTACTGCTCCTGCAGGGTTCTGTATTGGTCCACTAGTTTACTACTCCTGCAGGGTTCTGTATTGGTCCACTAGTTTACTACTCCTGTAGGGTTCTGTATTGGTCCACTAGTTTACTACTCCTGCAGGGTTCTGTATTGGTCCACTAGTTTACTGCTCCTGCAGGATTCTGTATTGGTCCACTAGTTTACTACTCTGCAGGGTTCTGTATTGGTCCACTAGTTTACTACTCCTGCCTCAGGGTTCTGTATTGGTCCACTAGTTTACTACTCCTGCAGGGTTCTGTATTGGTCCACTAGTTTACTACTCCTGCAGGGTTCTGTATTGGTCCACTAGGTTACTGCTCCTGCAGGGTTCTGTATTGGTCCACTAGGTTACTACTCCTGCAGGGTTCTGTATTGGTTCACTAGTTTACTGCTCCTGCAGGGTTCTGTATTGGTCCACTAGTTTACTACTCCTGCAGGGTTCTGTATTGGTCCACTAGTTTACTGCTCCTGCAGGGTTCTGTATTGGTCCACTAGTTTACTACTCCTGCTGGGTTCTGTATTGGTCCACTAGTTTACTACTCCTGCAGGGTTCTGTATTGGTCCACTAGTTTACTGCTCATGCAGAGTTCTGTATTGGTTCACTAGTTTACTGCTCCTGCAGGGTTCTGTATTGTTCCACTAGTTTACTGCTCTGCAGGGTTCTGTATTGGTCCACTAGTTTACTGCTCTGCTGGGTTCTGTATTAGTCCACTAGTTTACTACTCCTGTAGGGTTCTGTATTGGTCCAATAGGTTACTACTCCTGCAGGGTTCTGTATTGGTCCACTAGTTTACTGCTCCTGCAGGATTCTGTATTGGTCCACTAGTTTACTACTCCTGTAGGGTTCTGTATTGGTCCACTAGTTTACTACTCCTGCAGGGTTCTGTATTGGTCCACTAGGTTACTGCTCCTGCAGGGTTCTGTATTGGTCCACTAGTTTACTACTCCTGCAGGGTTCTGTATTGGTCCACTAGTTTACTACTCCTGTAGGGTTCTGTATTGGTCCACTAGTTTACTACTCCTGCAGGGTTCTGTATTGGTCCACTAGTTTACTACTCCTGCAGGGTTCTGTATTGGTCCACTAGTTTACTGCTCCTGCAGGG
>NC_060178.1:3251443-3253943 GCF_021184085.1 Oncorhynchus gorbuscha | reverse complement strand
GGGTTTATAAGGGAAGGAAGGGTTTATAATGGAAGGAAGGGTTTATAAGGAAAGGAAGGGTTTATAAGGGAAGGAAGGGTTTATAAGGGAAGGAAGGGTTTATAAGAGAAGGAAGGGTTTATAAGGGAAGGAAGGGTTTATAAGAGAAGGAAGGGTTTATAAGGGAAGGAAGGGTTTATAAGGGAAGGAAGGGTTTATAAGGGAAGGAAGGGTTTATAAGGGAAGGAAGGGTTGGACCTAGACTTGGAGCTCCGGTACCGCTTGCCGTGCGATAGCAGAAAGAACAGTCTATGGCTTGGGGTGGCTGGAGTTTTTGACAATTTTTTGGTCCTTTCTCCACCTGGTATAGAGGTGCTGGATTGCATGAAGCTTGGCCCCAGGGATGTACTGGGCCGTACGCACTACCCTCTGTAGTGCCTTGCGGTCGGAGGCAGAGCAGTTGCCGTACCAGGCAGTGATGCAACCAGTTACGATGCTCTCGGTGGTGCAGCTGTAGAACCTTTTGAGGATCAGAGGACCCATGCCAAATCTTTTCAGTCTCCTGAGGGGGAATAGGTTAGGGTTAGGGTTAGGGTTAGGGTTAGTGCCCTCTTCACGACTGTCTTGGTGTGTTTGGACCATGTTAGTTTGTTGGTGATGTGGACACCAAGGAACTTGAAACTCTCAACCTGTTCCACTACAGCCCCGTCGATGAGATTGGGGCCGTGCTCGGTCCTCCTTTTCCTGTAGTCCACAATCATCTCCTTTGTCTTGATCACGTTGAGGTATAATCCGGTAGCTGTTACAGCCAGCCAGGCCTGTGTTGTCCTGTGGATGCAGAATATTTCTGAATCTGAGCAGACGTCGATGGCATGCTTACTCCTGAGCATCAAAACGCACAGCTCAGTGCTAGCTGACGTGACCTGATGTCGCTCTCAAAACGCACAGCTCAGTGCTAGCTGACGTGATCTGATGTCGCTCTCAAAACGCACAGCTCAGTGCTATCTGATGTCGCTGCACAGCTCAGTGCTATCGTGATCTGATGTCGCTCTCAAAACGCACAGCTCAGTGCTAGCTGACGTGATCTGATGTCGCTCTCAAAACGCACAGCTCAGTGCTAGCTGACGTGATCTGATGTCGCTCTCAAAACGCACAGCTCAGTGCTAGCTGACGTGATCTGATGTCGCTCTCAAAACGCACAGCTCAGTGCTAGCTGACGTGATCTGATGTCGCTCTCAAAACGCACAGCTCAGTGCTAGCTGACGTGATCTGATGTCGCTCTCAAAACGCACAGCTCAGTGCTAGCTGACGTGATCTGATGTCGCTCTCAAAACGCACAGCTCAGTGCTAGCTGACGTGATCTGATGTCGCTCTCAAAACGCACAGCTCAGTGCTAGCTGACGTGATCTGATGTCGCTCTCAAAACGCACAGCTCAGTGCTAGCTGACGTGATCTGATGTCGCTCTCAAAACGCACAGCTCAGTGCTAGCTGACGTGATCTGATGTCGCTCTCAAAACGCACAGCTCAGTGCTAGCTGACGTGATCTGATGTCGCTCTCAAAACAGCTCAGTGCTAGCTCTGATGTGCTCTCAAAACTCAGTGCTAGCTGTGATCTGATGTCGCTCTCAAAACGCACAGCTCAGTGCTAGCTGACGTGATCTGATGTCGCTCTCAAAACGCACAGCTCAGTGCTAGCTGACGTGATCTGATGTCGCTCTCAAAACGCACAGCTCAGTGCTAGCTGACGTGATCTGATGTCGCTCTCAAAACGCACAGCTCAGTGCTAGCTGACGTGATCTGATGTCGCTCTCAAAACAGCTCAGCTCAGTGCTGAGCTGAGTGCGTGATCTGATGTCGCTCTCAAAACGCACAGCTCAGTGCTAGCTGTGATCTGATGTCTGACAGCTCAGTGCTAGCTGACGTGATCTGATGTCGCTCTCAAAACGCACAGCTCAGTGCTAGCTGACGTGATCTGATGTCGCTCTCAAAACGCACAGCTCAGTGCTAGCTGACGTGATCTGATGTCGCTCTCAAACAGCTCAGTGCTAGCTGACGTGATCTGATGCTCTCAAAACGCTCAGTGCTAGCTGACGTGATCTGATGTCGCTCTCAAACGCACAGCTCAGTGATCTGATGTCGCTCTCAAAACGCACAGCTCAGTGCTAGCTGACGTGATCTGATGTCGCTCTCAAAACGCACAGCTCAGTGCTAGCTGACGTGATCTGATGTCGCTCTCAAAACGCACAGCTCAGTGCTAGCTGACGTGATCTGATGTCGCTCTCAAAACTCACAGCTCAGTGCTAGCTGACGTGATCTGATGTCGCTCTCAAAACGCACAGCTCAGTGCTAGCTGACGTGATCTGATGTCGCTCTCAAAACGCACAGCTCAGTGCTAGCTGACGTGATCTGATGTCGCTCTCAAAACGCACAGCTCAGTGCTAGCTGACGTGATCTGATGTCGCTCTCAAAACGCACAGCTCAGTGCTAGCTGACGTGATCTGATGTCGCTCTCAAAACGCA
>NC_060178.1:3176443-3248943 GCF_021184085.1 Oncorhynchus gorbuscha | reverse complement strand
GATGTACTGTTTATAACTGTGTTGGTTTAACTCTGGAAATGTTGTCCTCCAGATGAAGCCTGACTAGATTCCTGTTTATTTCCATGGAAACGTTAGTCTATACTGTATCTAATATAATCATTAGTCTATACTGTATCTAATATAGGCATTAGTCTATACTGTATCTAATATAATCATTAGTCTATACTGTATCTAATATAGTCATTAGTCTATACTGTATCTAATATAATCATTAGTCTATACTGTATCTAATATAATCATTAGTCTATACCATATCTAATATAGTCATTAGTCTATACTGTATCTAATATAATCATTAGTCTATACTGTATCTAATATAATCATTAGTCTATACTGTATCTAATATAGTCATTAGTCTATACTGCATCTAATATAATAATTAGTCTATACTGTATCTAATATAATAATTAGTCTATACTGTATCTAATATAATCATTAGTCTATACTGTATCTAATATAGTCATTAGTCTATACTGTATCTAATATAGTCATTAGTCTATACTGTATCTAATATAATCAATAGTCTATACTGTATCTAATATAATCAATAGTCTATACCATATCTAATATAATCATTAGTCTATACTGTATCTAATATAGTCATTAGTCTATACTGTATCTAATATAATCATAATTCGGCTGTTCCAGGTAGAACCCTTTTGAGTTCCATGTCAAACCCTTTGTGGAAAGGGTTCTACCTGGAACCAAAAATTGTTCGTCAAAGGGTTCTCCTACGAGGACAGCCGAAGAACCATTTTTTCATGGTGTACTGTAGACATCACTTTTTTTTCTTCTAAGAGTGGTTTTGAGACTCAGTGAGTAGCGATCTCCTCATACTAGATCATTACCAACAGGTGTTGGACTGTCAGGCTGTATCCTGGAATCTACTGTGAAGGAACATTTGTACAGTAATAACACTTCATTGCCTTACAGTGTTGAGGTCTACAGCTGCCTTAGATGCGTTGTCATGGTTACTGGTGCTCCCGGGAGAATGGGTTACAAAAAAGACAGACGGCAATGTATATCAAATCAAATCAAATGTATTTAACACTACAGTAGTTACCAGGAAGTTGATACGGTACACTACAGTAGTTACCAGGAAGTTGATACGGTACACTACAGTAGTTACCAGGAAGTTGATACGGTACACTACAGTAATCAAATCAAATCAAATGTATTTATATAGCCCTTCTTACATCAGCTGATATCTCAAAGTGCTGCACAGAAACCCAGCCTAAAACCCCAAACAGCAAGCAATGCAGGTGTAAAAGCACGGTGGCTAGGAAAAACTCCCTAGAAAGGCCAAAACCTAGGAAGAAACCTAGAGAGGAACCAGGCTATATGGGGTGGCCAGTCCTCTTCTGGCTGTGCCGGGTGGAGATTATAACAGAACATGGCCAAGATGTTCAAATGTTCATAAATGACCAGCATGGTCAAATAATAGTAAGGCAGAACAGTTGAAACTGGAGCAGCAGCATGGCCAGGTGGACTGGGGACAGCAAGGAGTCATCATGTCAGGTAGTCCTGGGGCATGGTCCTAGGGCTCAGATATATATATATATATAGATATATATCACACTCACTCACACACACACACACAGAGGACTCTCTACAGGCCCACAGGACAGAGAGGTGTCATTAATAAGAGTCTCTTTGAGGGTTGGGAATAGCAGTCGTTTATTTTTCTGTAACGTAATGTTTTCCTCCATCGTTTCCTCTTCAGAGGACATAAACAGGAAACCGCTCACCCAGAGGCGGCGCTCCTAGTGGTCGGTGACTTTAATGCAGGGAAACTTAAATCCGTTCTTTACCTCATTTCTACCAGCCATCTGTGCAACTAGAAGCAACACAACTCTAGACCTTCTTTACTCCGCACACAGAAACCTGTACGAAGCTCTCCTCGCCCTCCATTTGGCAAATCTGACCATAATTATAAAATCATCTAATCAAATCAATTGTCATTTGTCACATACACAAGGTTAGCAGATGTTAATGCAAGTGTAGCGAAATGCTTGTGCTTCTAGTTCCGCCAATGCAGTAATAACCAACAAGTAATCTAACTAACAATTCCAAAACTACTACCTTATACACACAAGTGTAAAGGGATAAAGAATATGTACATAAAGATATATGAATGAGTGATGGTACAGAACGGCATAGGCAAGATACAGTAGATGGTATCGAGTACAGTATATACATATGAGATGAGTATGTAAACAAAGTGGCATAGTTAAAGTGGCTAGTGATACATGTATACGTATGCATATGAGATGAATAATGTAGGGTATGTAAACAAGATGCAGTAGATGGTAGAGAGGACAGTATATACATATGAGATGAGTAATGTAGGATATGTAAACAAGATGCAGTAGATGGTATAGAGTACAGTATATACATATGAGATGAGTAATGTAGGATATGTAAACAAGATGCAGTAGATGGTATAGAGTACAGTATATACGTATGCATATGAGATGAATGATATAGGGTATGTAAACATTATATTAGGTAACATTGTTTAAAATGGCTAGTGATATATTTTACATCAATACCCATCAATTCCCATTATTAAAGTGGCTGGAGTTGGGTCAGTGTGTTGGCAGCAGCCACTCAATGTTAGTGGTGGCTGTTTAACAGTCTGATGGCCTTGAGATAGAAGCTGTTTTTCAGTCTCTCGGTCCCAGTTTTGATGCACCTGTACTGACCTCGCCTTCTGGATAATAGCGGGGTGAACAGGCAGTGGCTCGGGTGGTTGTTGTCCTTGATGATCTTTATGGCCTTCCTGTGACATCGGGTGGTGTAGGTGTCCTGGAGGGCAGGTAGTTTGCCCCCGGTGATGCGTTGTGCAGACCTCACTACCCTCTGGAGAGCCTTACGGTTGTGGGCGGAGCAGTTGCCGTACCAGGCGGTGATACAGCCCGACAGGATGCTCACGATTGTGCATCTGTAGAAGTTTGTGAGTGCTTTTGGTGACAAGCCTAATTTCTTCAGCCTCCTGAGGTTGAAGAGGCGCTGCTGCGCCTTCTTCACGATGCTGTCTGTGTGGGTGGACCAATTCAGTTTGTCTGTGATGTGTACGCCGAGGAACTTAAAACTTACTACCCTCTCCACTACTGTCCCATTGATGTGGATAAGGGGGTGTTCCCTCTGCTGTTTCCTGAAGTCCACAATCATCTCCTTAGTTTTGTTGACGTTGAGTGTGAGGTTATTTTCCTGACACCACACTCCGAGGGCCCTCACCTCCTCCCTGTTGGCCGTCTCGTCGTTGTTGGTAATCAAGCCTACCACTGTTGTGTCGTCCGCAAACTTGATGATTGAGTTGGAGTCGTGCATGAGGAAGAGGTTGTTGTCCTGGCACCACACAGCCAGGTCTCTGACCTCCTCCCTATAGGCTGTCTCATCGTTGTCGGTGATAAAGACTACCCCAGTTGTGTCACCGGAAAACTTAATGATGGTGTTGGAGTCGTGCATGGCCACGCAGTCGTGGGTGAACAGGGAGTACAGGAGAGGGCTCAGAACGCACCCTTGTGGGGCCCTAGTGTTGAGGATCAGCGGGGTGGAGATGTTGTTACCTACCCTCACCACCTGGGGGCGGCCCGTCGGGAAGTCCAGTACCCAGTTGCACAGGGCGGGGTCCAGACCCAGGGTCTCGAGCTTGATGACGAGCTTGGAGGGTACTATGGTGTTGAATGCCGAGCTGTAGTCGATGAACAGCATTCTCACATAGGTATTCCTCTTGCGCAGATGGGTTAGGGCAGTGTGCAGTGTGGTTGAGATTGCATCGTCTGTGGACCTATTTGGGCGGTAAGCAAATTGGAGTGTGTCTAGGGTGTCAGGTAGGGTGGAAGTGATATGGTCCTTGACGAGTCTCTCAAAGCACTTCATGATGACGGAAGTGAGTGCTACGGGGCGGTAGTCGTTTAGCTCAGTTACCTTAGCTTTCTTGGGAACAGGAACAATGGTGGCCCTCTTGAAGTATGTGGGAACAGCAGACTGGGATAAGGATCGATTGAATATCCTCCTGATTCCTGCTTACAAGCAAAAACTCAAACAGGAAGTAGCAGTGATGCGCTCAATACGGAAGTTGTCCGATGATTAGCGGATGCACAGACTGGAATATGGGATTCATCTGATGGCATTGAGGAATCAGGAATCAGTCACTGGCTTCATTAATAAGGGCATCGACGACATTGTCCGTACATATCCCAACCAGAAGCCATGGATTACAGGCAACATCCGCACTGAGCTAAAGGCTAGAGCTGCCACTTTCATGGAGCGGGACTGTAACGCTTATACGCTTCTACGCTAGCAACACGGAACCATGCATGAGAGCACCAGCTATTCAGGACGACTATGTGATCACGCTCTCTGGAGCCGATGTGAGTAAGTCCTTTAAACAGGTCAACATTCAGACGACATTTCACGATGCGTACTCTGAGCATGCGCTGACCAGTCGGCAAGTGTCTTCACTGACATTTTCAACCACTCCCTGACTCCGTCTGTAATACCAACATGTTTTAAATAGACCACCATAGTCCCTGTGCCCAAGAACACCGAGGTAACCTGTCTAAATGAGTATCACCTTGTTCCAATCTGAAACCATGAAATGCTTTGAAAGGGCTGGTCATGACTCACATCAACACCATCATCCCAGAAACACTGGACCCAATTCACATACCACCCCAACAGATCCAGGGATGATGCAATCTCTATTGCATTCCACACTGTCTTTTCCCATCTGGACAAAAGGAACACCTACGTGAGAATGCTAATCATTGACTACAGCTCAGTGTTCAACACCATAGTTCTCCTCACAGCTCATCACTAAGCTAAGGACCCTGGGACTAAACACCTCCCTCTGCAACTGGATCCTGGACTTCCTGACGGGCCGTCCACAGGTGGTGAGGATAGACAACCTTTAGGGAGGAGGTCAGAGATCTGGCGTTCTGGTGTGCCAGAACGACACCCTCTCCATTAATGTCAGCAAGACAAAACGAGATGATTGTGGACTACAGGAAACTCTTTCGGGGATGGAGGAAACAGGAAACTCTTTCGGGGATGGAGGAAACAGGAAACTCTTTCGGGGATGGAGGAAACAGGAAACTCTTTCGGGGATGGAGGAAACAGGAAACTCTTTCGGGGATGGAGGAAACAGGAAACTCTTTCGGGGATGGAGGAAACAGGAAACTCTTTCGGGATGGAGGAAACAGGAAACTCTTTCGGGGATGGAGGAAACTCTTTCGGGGATGGAGGAAACAGGAAACTCTTTCGGGGATGGAGGAAACAGGAAACTCTTTCGGGGATGGAGGAAACAGGAAACTCTTTCGGGGATGGAGGAAACAGGAAACTCTTTCGGGGATGGAGGAAACAGGAAACTCTTTTTCGGGGATGGAGGAAACAGGAAACTCTTTCTTTCGGGGATGGAGGAAACAGGAAACTCTTTCGGAGGATGGATGGAGGAAAACATGGAAACTCTTTCGACATATGCTGTTGTTACCGTCTATTATATATCTTGTTGCCTAGTCACTTTATCCCTACCTATATGTACATATCTACCTCAAAAGCTCATGCACCTGCACCTTGACTCCGTACTGGTACCCTGTGTATATAGCCAAATTATCGTTAATCATTTTGTATTTATTCCTTGTGTTATTAATTTTCTATTATTTATTTATTTATTTATTTTTCTCTCTGCATTGTTGGGAAGTAAGGCCTGTCAGTAAGCATTTCACTGTTAGTCTACACCTGTTGTTTAACCAACCACGTGACAAATAAAATGTGGTTTGGATGAAGAGGCAGGTGTTTACAGCCCCAGGAAGTATAATGTGTAACTAATGTTGTGATCTGTCTGAATAAGGTGCTATTTGGGATCCAGTCTAGGTCTGTTATGTATTAATGGGGTGAGTGGTCTGAATAAGGTGAATAAGGTGCTATTCGGGATCCAGCCTAGGTCTGTTATGTATTAATGGTGTGAGTGGTCTGAATAAGGTGAATAAGGTGCTATTTGGGATCCAGTCTAGGTCTGTTATGTATTAATGGGGTGAGTGGTCTGAATAAGGTTCTATTTGGGATCCAGCCTAGGTCTGTTATGTATTAATGGGGTGAGTGGTCTGTCTCACCTGGACAGATATTTCCCTATTGATCTGTCAGAATAAGGTGAATAAGGTGCTATTTGGGATCCAGCCTAGGTCTGTTATGTATTAATGGTGTGAGTGGTCTGTCTCACCTGGACAGATATCTCCCTATTGATTCTCTTATAAAGCAGATTCAATTATATGTATGACTCAAATGGAACCCTATTCCTTATATGGTGCACTTTTTGCTCTGGTCTAAAGTAGTGCACTATATAGGGAATAGGGCTCCATAGGGCTCTGGTCTAAAGTAGTGCACTATATAGGGAATAGGGTTCCATAGGGCTCTGGTCTAAAGTAGTGCACTATATAGGGAATAGGGTTCCATAGGGCCCTGGTCTAAAGTAGTGCACTATATAGGGAATTGGGTGCCATCAGGGACTCATCCATGTTCCAGTGGTCTCCCCTTGACGTGTGCTCTCTCCATGCCAGCCTAATCAGGGCTGTGTGTGTGTGTGTGTGTGTGTGTGTGTGTGTGTGTGTGTGTGTGTGTGTGTGTGTGTGTGTGTGTGTGTGTGTGTGTGTGTGTGTGTGTGTGTGTGTGTGTGTGTGTGTGTGTGTGTGTGTGTGTGTGTGTGTGTGTGTGTGTGTGGTCAGGTGGACTGAAGGCTAATGGTTGTCACTGAGGCCTGTTGCAGCCAGGTAACACAGTGGGGAGCTGATCAGACCTGTGTCTGTCTGCCACACACACACACACACACACACACACACACACACACACACACACACACACACACACACACACACACACACACACACACACACACACACACACACACACACACACACACACACACACACAGGCTCACAGCAAGGGGGTGATCAGACCCTTTCTGCTGCGGACACCCACTGCCCTGATGGGGGGTCTGGAACCAGGCTGGACACAGCTGGAGCTACGTTATATAATAGACTGTGTGTGTGTGTGCGTGTGTGTGTGTGTTCAATGGTACTAGCTTATCTGCCTCTCAGGGTGGACAGACCAGGGGGACCTCACCTCCTGTCTCCTCCTCTCCCCTCCTCTATTCTCTCCTCCCATCTCCTCTCCTCTCCTCTCCTCTCCTCCCATCTCCTCCTCTCTCCTCTCCTCTATTCTCTCCTCCTGTCTCCTCCACTCTTCTCTCCTTCTGTCTCCTCCTCCTCTCTCTCTCTCTCCTCTCTCCTCCCTCTCCTCGTCTCTCCTCTCCTCTATCTCTCTCCTCCCATCTCCTCCTCTCTTCTCTCCTCTCTCTCTCTCTCCTCCTGTCTCCTCCTCTCTCTCTCTCCCCATCTCCTCCTCTCCTCCTCTCTCTCTCCTCCCATCTCTCTCCTCTCTCTCTCTCTCCCTCTATTCTCTCCTTCTGTCTCCTCCTCTCTCCTCTCCTCCCATCTCCTCCTCTCTCTCTCCTCCCATCTCCTCCCTCTCTCTCTCTCCTCTATTCTCTCCTCTGTCTCCTCCTCTCTCCTCTCCTCCCATCTCCTCCCTCTCCTCTCCTCTCCCTCTCCTCCCATCTCCTCCTCTCTTCTCCTCTCTCTATTCTCTCCTTCTGTCTCCTCCTCTCTCCTCTCCTCTCCTCTATTCTCTCCTTCTGTCTCCTCCTCTCTCCTCTCCTCCCATCTCCTCCTCTCTCTCTCCTCTCCTCTATTCTCTCCTCCCATCTCCTCCTCTCCTCTATTCTCTCCTCCTGTCTCCTCCTCTCTCCTCTCCTCCTGTGTCCTCCTCTCCTCCTGTCTCCTCCTCTCTCTCCTCTCCTTCTGTCTCCTCCTCTCTCCTCTCCTTCTGTCTCCTCCTCTCTCTCCTCTCCTCCTTCTGTCTCTCCTCTCTCCTGTCTCTCCCGTCTCCTCCTCTCCTCCTCTCTCCTCTCTCTCCTCCCGTCTCTCCTCCCGTCTCCTCCTCTCTCTTCTCTCCTCTCCTCTCTCTCTCTCCTCTCTCCTCTCCTCCTCTCTTCTCTCCTCCTCTCCTCTCCTCTCCTCCTGTCTCATCCTCTCTCCTCTCCTCCTGTCTCCTCTTCTCTCCTCTCCTCCTGTCTCCTCCTATCCTCCTGTCTCCTCCTCTCTCTCTCCTCCTGTCTCCTCCTCTCTCCTCTCCTCCTGTCTCCTCCTCTCTCCTCTCCTCCTGCCTCCTCCTCCTCTCCTCATCTCCTCTCTCTCCTCCTGTCTCCTCTCCTCCTGTCTCTCTCTCTCCTCTCATACTGTCTCCTCCTCTCTCCTCTCCTCATGTCTTCTCCTCCTCCTCTCATACTGTCTCCTCCTCTCTCCTCTCCTCCTATCTCCTCTTCTCTCCTCTCTCCTGTCTCCTCCTCTCTTCCTGTCTCCTCCTCTCTCCTCTCCTCCTGTCTCCTCCTCTCTCTCCTCCTCCTGTCTCCTCCTCCTGTCTCCTCATCTCCTCTCCTCTCCTCCTGTCTCCACCTCTCTCCTCTCCTCCAGTCTCCTCCTCTCTCCTCTCCTCCTGTCTCCTCCTCTCTCCCTCTCCTCCTGTCTCCTCCTCTCTCCTCTCCTCCTGTCTCCCCCTCCTGTCTCCTCATCTCCTCTCTCTCCTCCTGTCTCCTCTCCTCCTGTCTCCACCTCTCTCCTCTCCTCCAGTCTCCTCCTCTCTCCTCTCCTCCAGTCTCCTCCTCTCTCCTCCTCTCTCCTCTGCTCCTGTCTCCTCCTTTCTCCTCTGCTCCTGTCTTCTCCTCTCTCCTCTCCTTCTGTCTCCTCTCCTCCTGTCTCCTCCTCTCTCCTCCTGTCTCCACCTCTCTCCTCTGCTCCTGTCTCCTCCTTTCTCCTCTGCTCCTGTCTTCTCCTCTCTCCTCTCCTCCTCTCTCCTCTCCTCCTGTCTCCCCCTCCTGTCTCCTCATCTCCTCTCCTCTCCTCCTGTCTCCTCTCCTCCTGTCTCCACCTCTCTCCTCTCCTCCAGTCTCCTCCTCTCTCATCTCCTCCAGTCTCCTCCTCTCTCCTCTCCTTCTGTCTCCTCTCCTCCTGTCTCCTCCTCTCTCCTCTCCTCCTGTCTCCACCTCTCTCCTCTCCTCCAGTCTCCTCCTCCCTCCTCTCCTCCTGTCTCCCCCTCTCTCCTCTGCTCTCTTCTCCTCTCTCCTCTCCTCCTGTGTCCTCCTCTCTCTCTCCTCCGGTCCTCCTCTCTCCTCTCCTCCGGTCTCCTCCTCTCTCCTCTCCTCCTTCTCCCTCTCTCTCCTATCTCCTCTCCTCTGGTCTCCTCCTCTCTCCTGTCTCTCTTCTCAGATCTCTCTTCTCTCCTCTCCTCCACTCTCCTCTCCTCCTGTCTCCATCTCTCTCCTCTCCTCCAGTCTCCTCCTCTCTCCTCTCCTCCTGTCTCCTCCTCTCTCCTCTCCTCCTGTCTCCACCTCTCTCCTCTCCTCCAGTCTCCTCCTCTCTCCTCTCCTCCTGTCTCCTCTCTCCTCTGCTCCGACTTCTCCTCTCTCCTCTCCTCCTGTGTCTCCTCTCTCTCTCCTCCGGTCCTCCTCTCTCCTCTCCTCCGGTCTCCTCTCCTCCTCTCCTCCGTTCTCCTCTCTCCTATCTCCTCTCCTCTGGTCTCCTCCTCTCTCCTGTCTCCTTCTCTCTCTCTCCTCTCCTCCAGTCTCCTCTCCTCCTGTCTCCTCCTCTCTCCTCTCCTCCTGTCTCCACCTCTCTCCTCTCCTCCAGTCTCCTCCTCTCTCCTCTCCTCCTGTCTCCTCCTGTCTCCTCTGCTCCGGTCTTCTCCTCTCTCCTCTCCTCCTGTGTCCTCCTCTCTCCTCTCCTCCGGTCCTCCTCTCTCCTCTCCTCCGGTCTCCTCCGGTCTCCTCCGGTCTCCTCCTCTCTCCTCTCCTCCTGTCTCCTCCTCTCTCCTCTCCTCCTCTCTCCACCTCTCTCCTCTCCTCCAGTCTCCTCCTCTCTCCTCTCCTCCTGTCTCCTCCTGTCTCCTCTGCTCCAGTCTTCTCCTCTCTCCTCTGCTCCGGTCTTCTCCTCTCTCCTCTCCTCCTGTCTCCACCTCTCTCCTCTCCTCCAGTCTCCTCCTCTCTCCTCTCCTCCAGTCTCCTCCTCTCTCCTCCTCTCTCCTCTGCTCCTGTCTCCTCCTTTCTCCTCTGCTCCTGTCTTCTCCTCTCTCCTCTCCTTCTGTCTCCTCTCCTCCTGTCTCCTCCTCTCCTCCTGTCTCCACCTCTCTCCTCTGCTCCTGTCTCCTCCTTTCTCCTCTGCTCCTGTCTTCTCCTCTCTCCTCTCCTCCTCTCTCCTCTCCTCCTGTCTCCCCCTCCTGTCTCCTCATCTCCTCTCCTCTCCTCCTGTCTCCTCTCCTCCTGTCTCCACCTCTCTCCTCTCCTCCAGTCTCCTCCTCTCTCATCTCCTCCAGTCTCCTCCTCTCTCCTCTCCTCTGTCTCCTCTCCTCCTGTCTCCTCCTCTCTCCTCTCCTCCTGTCTCCACCTCTCTCCTCTCCTCCAGTCTCCTCCTCCCTCCTCTCCTCCTGTCTCCCCCTCTCTCCTCTGCTCCGGTCTTCTCCTCTCTCCTCTCCTCCTGTGTCCTCCTCTCTCCTCTCCTCCGGTCCTCCTCTCTCCTCTCCTCCGGTCTCCTCCTCTCTCCTCTCCTCCGTTCTCCTCTCTCCTATCTCCTCTCCTCTGGTCTCCTCCTCTCTCCTGTCTCTCTTCTCAGATCTCTCTTCTCTCCTCTCCTCCACTCTCCTCTCCTCCTGTCTCCATCTCTCTCCTCTCCTCCAGTCTCCTCCTCTCTCCTCTCCTCCTGTCTCCTCCTCTCTCCTCTCCTCCTGTCTCCACCTCTCTCCTCTCCTCCAGTCTCCTCCTCTCTCCTCTCCTCCTGTCTCCTCCTCCTCTCCTCTTCTCTCTCTCCTCTCCTCCTGTCTCCTCTCTCCTCTCCTCCGGTCTCCTCTCTCCTCTCCTCCGGTCTCCTCCTCTCTCCTCCCTGTCTCCTCCCTCTGGTCTCCTCCTCTCTCCTGTCTCTCTTCTCAGATCTCTCTTCTCCTCTCCTCCACTCTCCTCTCTCCTGTCTCCATCTCTCTCCTCCCTCCAGTCTCCTCCTCTCTCCTCTCCTCCTGTCTCCTCCTCTCTCCTCTCCTCTGTCTCCACCTCTCTCTCTCCTCCAGTCTCCTCCTCTCCTCTCCTCCTGTCTCCTCCTGTCTCCTCTGCTCCGTCTTCTCCTCTCTCCTCTCCTCCTGTGTCCTCCTCTCTCCTCTCCTCCGGTCCTCCTCTCTCCTCTCCTCCGGTCTCCTCCGGTCTCCTCCGGTCTCCTCTCCTCCTGTCTCCTCCTCTCTCCTCTCCTCCTGTCTCCACCTCTCTCCTCTCCTCCAGTCTCCTCCTCTCTCCTCTCCTCCTGTCTCCTCCTGTCTCCTCTGCTCCAGTCTTCTCCTCTCTCCTCTGCTCCGGTCTTCTCCTCTCTCCTCTCCTCCTGTGTCCTCCTCTCTCCTCTCCTCCGGTCCTCCTCTCTCCTCTCCTCCGGTCTCCTCCTCTCTCCTCTCCTCCATTCTCCTCTCTCCTATCTCCTCTCCTCTGGTCTCCTCCTCTCTCCTGTCTCTCTTCTCAGATCTCTCTTCTCTCCTCTCCTCCACTCTCCTGCTCTCCTGTCTTCCTTCCTTCTCTCTACCCCTCTCCTCTCTCTTTCCTCCCAGTCCTCTCTCTTTCTCCTCTCCCCTCTCCTCTTCTCCGATTTGGCACGGATGAGTTCCCTGAAGGTTGGTGCACCTGCCACGCAAACGACCATGGAACATTAAATGTGTGTGTGTTAAGAGGCCCTGGAACATTAAAGCTGGCGTGTTTGTGGGTTGGGGCCGTGCAGGCAGAGGTGGTCAGGATAATAGATGAGGAGTTTAGCAAGAACAGCTCTGTTCTCTGTTCTGCAGTCTGTCAACACTCATCTGTCTGGCTGCCTCACTGCAGTCTGTCAACACTCATCTGTCTGGCTGCCTCACTGCAGTCTGTCAACACTCATCTGTCTGGCTGCCTAACTGCAGTCTGTCTGTCTGGCTGCCTCACTGCAGTCTGTCAACACTCATCTGTCTGGCTGCCTAACTGCAGTCTGTCAACACTCATCTGTCTGGCTGCCTCACTGCAGTCTGTCAACACTCATCTGTCTGGCTGCCTCACTGCAGTCTGTCAACACTCATCTGTCTGGCTGCCTAACTGCAGTCTGTCTGTCTGGCTGCCTAACTGCAGTCTGTCAACACTCATCTGTCTGGCTGCCTAACTGCAGTCTGTCTGGCTGCCTAACTGCAGTCTGTCTGGCTGCCTCACTGCAGTCTGTCAACACTCATCTGTCTGGCTGCCTAACTGCAGTCTGTCTGGCTGCCTCACTGCAGTCTGTCAACACTCATCTGTCTGGCTGCCTAACTGCAGTCTGTCTGGTTGCATCCCAAACAGCACCTATTCCCTTTACAGTGGCCTAGTTCAGACCAGAGCTCTAGGGGATGCAGCCTCTACCAACCTTTATTTGTCAATGAGAACTTATCAGTGTGATCTCCCTGCTCCCTGAACTCTGCCCCCCCCCCCTGTATCTTTAGGCTGGTTGTTGAACTCTGACCCCCCCCTGTCTCTCTCGGCTGGTTGTTGAACTCTGACCCCAGCTGTGTCTCCAGGCTGGTAGTTGAGGAGCATTGTGATTATATAACAGTGAATATACTGAGTGGTCCGTCTGGCCTCTCACCCCAGCTACACACCGATGGGTCGATCTGCTTTCTGTTCGTGTTGATTGTGTCTGTGTGTCTCTGTCCTCAGGTTGTCAGAGTGACTTCTGGGGCCCCCATTGCAGTAACCGGTGCCAGTGTCAAAACGAGGGCAAGTGTAACCCCATCACGGGGGCGTGTGTGTGTACAGACGGGTACCAGGGTTGGCGCTGCGAAGAGCCCTGTGAACCTGGGTACTATGGCAAGGCCTGCCATCTCATCTGCCAGTGTCTCAACGGAGCCACCTGCCATCATCAGACTGGAGACTGCATCTGTTCTCTGGGATACTCTGGAGCCTTGTCAGTACTGACACACACTACACTACACTAGACTACACTACACTACACTACACCACACCACACCACACCACACTACACTACACTACACTACACTACACTACACTACACTACACTACACTACACTACACTACACTACACTACACTACACTACACTACACTACACTACACAACACACACTACACTACACCACACCACACCACACCACACCACACCACACCACACCACACCACACTACACTACACTACACTACACTACACTACACTACACTACACTACACTACACTACACTACACTACACCACACCACACTACACTACACTACACTACACCACACTACACTACACTACACCACACCACACCACACTACACTACACTACACTACACCACCACACACCACACACCACACTACACTACACTACACTACACTACACACTACACTACACCACACCACCACACACCACACACCACACACTACACTACACTACACTACACTACACTACACTACACTACACTACACTACACCACCACACACCACACTACACTACACTACACTACACTACACTACACTACACTACACCACACACCACACTACACTACACTACACTACACTACACTACACTACACTACACTACACTACACTACACTACACTACACTACACTACACTACACTACACTACACACCACTACACTACACTACACTACACTACACTACACTACACTACACTACACTACACTACACTACACTACACTACACACCACTACACTACACCACACTACACTACACTACACTACACTACACTACACTACACTACACTACACACCACACTACACTACACTACACTACACTACACTACACCACACACCACTACACTACACTACACTACACTACACTACACCACACTACACTACACTACACTACACTACACTACACCACCACACCACACCACACCACACCACACCACACTACACCACACTACACTACACTACACTACACTACACTACACTACACTACACTACACTACACCACACACCACACACTACACTACACTACACTACACTACACTACACTACACCACACTACACCACACTACACTACACTACACTACACTACACCACACCACACCACACCACACTACACTACACTACACTACACCACACCACACCACACCACACTACACTACACTACACTACACCACACCACACTACACTACACTACACTACACTACACTACACTACACACTACACCACACACACCACACTACACTACACTACACCACACACTACACTACACTACACTACACTACACTACACCACACTACACTACACTACACCACACCACACACTACACTACACTACACTACACTACACTACACTACACTACACTACACTACACTACACTACACTACACTACACTACACTACACTACACTACACCACACACCACACTACACTACACTACACTACACTACACTACACTACACTACACCACCACACCACACTACACTACACTACACTACATTACACCACACTACACTACACTACACTACACCACCACACTACACTACACTACACTACACTACACTACACTACACTACACTACACTACACTACACTACACTACACTACACTACACACCACTACACTACACTACACTACACTACACTACACTACACTACACTACACTACACTACACTACACTACACACCACTACACTACACCACACTACACTACACTACACTACACTACACTACACTACACTACACTACACTACACTACACTACACTACACTACACTACACCACACACCACACACTACACTACACTACACTACACTACACTACACCACACTACACTACACTACACTACACTACACTACACTACACCTACACCACCACACACACTACACCACACTACACTACACTACACCACCACACCACACCACACCACACTACACCACACTACACCACACTACACTACACTACACTACACTACACCACACACCACACACTACACTACACTACACTACACTACACTACACTACACTACACTACACTACACTACACACTACACTACACTACACTACACTACACTACACCACACCACACTACACTACACTACACTACACTACACTACACTACACTACACTACACTACACCACACTACACCACACTACTACACTACACTACACTACACTACACTACACCACATTACACCACACTACACTACACTACACCACCACACTACACTACACTACACTACACTACACTACACCACCACACTACACTACACTACACTACACTACACTACACTACACCACACACTACACACTACACTACACTACACTACACTACACTACACTACACTACACTACACTACACCACACTACACTACACTACACTACACCACACCACACCACACCACACTACACTACACTACACTACACTACACTACACTACACCACATTACACCACTACACTACACTACACTACACCACCACACTACACTACACTACACTACACTACACTACACTACACTACACTACACTACACTACACTACACTACACCACCACACTACACTACACTACACTACACTACACTACACTACACTACACTACACCACACTACACTACACTACACTACACTACACTACACTACACAACACTACACTACACTACACTACACCACACTACACTACACTACACTACACTACACTACACTACACTACACTACACTACACTACACTACACTACACCACACACCACTACACTACACTACACTACACCACACTACACTACACTACACTACACTACACTACACTACACTACACTACACTACACTACACTACACTACACTACACTACACACACTACACTACACTACACTACACTACACTACACCACACCACACTACACTACACTACACTACACCACACACACTACACTACACCACTACACTACACTACACTACACTACACTACACTACTACACTACACTACACTACACTACACTACACTACACCACACACCACACCACACCACACACACTACACTACACTACACTACACTACACTACACTACACTACACTACACTACACTACACTACACTACACTACACCACACACTACACTACACTACACTACACTACACTACACTACACTACACTACACTACACTACACACCACACTACACTACACTACACTACACTACACTACACTACACTACACTACACCACACTACACCACTACACTACACTACACCACACCACACCACACTACACTACACTACACTACACTACACTACACTACACCACACTACACTTACACTACACTACACTACACTACACTACACTACACTACACTACACTACACTACACTACACTACACTACACTACACTACACTACACACCACACCACACCACACCACACCACACTACACTACACTACACTACACTACACTACACTACACTACACTACACTACACTACACTACACACACACTACACTACACCACACACACTACACTACACTACACCACACCACACCACACTACACTACACTACACTACACCACCACACCACACACCACACACACTACACTACACTACACTACACTACACTACACTACACTACACCACACCACCACACACCACACACACACACACACTACACTACACTACACTACACTACACTACACTACACCACTACACCACACACACCACACTACACTACACTACACTACACTACACTACACTACACTACACACACCACTACACTACACTACACTACACCACTACACACACCACACTACACTACACTACACCACACACACTACACACACACTACACTACACTACACTACACTACACTACACTACACACACCACACTACACACACTACACTACACTACACTACACACACACACACTACACTACACTACACCACACTACACTACACTACACTACACTACACTACACTACACACCACCACACCACACACTCTGTACACTACACTACACCACACTACACACTACACTACACTGTACCCGCTACCCTACACCACCACACACACTACACCACACTACACTACACTACCACACCACACCACACCACACCACACCACACTACACCACACTACACTACACTGTACACTACACCACACACCACACACTAGACTACACTCACTGTACACTACACTACACTACACCACACTACACCCTGTACACTACACTACACTACACCACACCACACCACACTACACTACACTACACTGTACACTACACTGGACACTTGATGGTACACCATTGTTACACCACACTACACTCCACTACACCACCACAAAACACTACACACACTACACCACCACACTACACTACACTGGACACTACACTGGATACACAAGACATACACTACACTCACTACACTACACTACACTACACTACATCACTACACCACACTTTACACTACACTCACTACACTACACTACACCACCACACCACACCACACTACACTACACTAACCACATTAAAACTACACTGTACACTACACCACCACACTACACTACACTGTACACTTATAATCAGACACTATCACTGATCTACTTCACTACCTCCACTACACTACACTACACTACACTACACTCTTCCTCACTCTGTCATACACTACACTAGTCTGTTTTACACTGTGTTACTTCACTTCAACTTCACACTCACTCACTACACTCACTACACTACACTACCCTCCCTACACCACCACACACACTTCTACACTACACTACACCACCACACC
Source organism: Oncorhynchus gorbuscha (assembly GCF_021184085.1). Taxonomy (NCBI): domain Eukaryota; kingdom Metazoa; phylum Chordata; class Actinopteri; order Salmoniformes; family Salmonidae; genus Oncorhynchus; species Oncorhynchus gorbuscha. The sequence continues at coordinate 3,231,107 of NC_060178.1, read as the reverse complement.
ACACCACACCACACCACACCACTGTTCTACACCACACTTCACACTACACTACACTCAGTGTCTGACCACACACTACACTATTCTGGTTGTGTTCCTCAGGGCTCAGTGTCTGATCCCAGTACCACACCACACTATTCTGGTTGTGTTCCTCAGGGCTCAGTGTCTGATCCACTATATATATTCTGGTTGTGTTCACTCACTCAGTGTCTGATCCAGTATATATATTCTGGTTGTGTTCCTCAGGGCTCAGTACACTACGTCTGATCCAGTATATATATTCTGGTTGTGTTCCTCAGGGCTCAGTGTCTGATCCAGTATATATATTCTGGTTGTGTTCCTCAGGGCTCAGTGTCTGATCCAGTATACTATATTCTGGTTGTGTTCCTCAGGGCTCAGTGTCTGATCCACACTATATATATTCTGGTTGTGTTCCTCAGGGCTCAGTGTCACTGATCCAGTACACTATATATTCTGGTTGTGTTCCTCAGGACAGTGTCTGATCCAAAGCGACTTACAGTCATGGTGCATACATCTACGTGTGGGTGGTCCTGCGGGGATCTGCAGTTACAAGCGCCATGCTCTACCTTAACGGTGGACTGTGAACCACTGTCACTGGTCAGTGCCAGTGTACCCCAGGTTACAGTGGACGGAGGTATGCCATGACCAGTTTATTACACTCTCTGTTTGACTACTGACTTAACACTCACCACACCACACCACACTTTTTTTACACTAACACACCTTTTTCTCCTCAATGTCCTGGAATACAATTGGTAGTTACAGTCTTGCACCACACTCACTACACCGCACCACATTACACCACACCACACCTGCAACTCCTACACGGGGACTACACTTTCACCACACCACAACCACACCACACACACACACACTACACCACACACACACACACACACACACACACACACACACACACACACACACACACACACACACACACACACACACACACACACACACACATACACACCCCATACCACCATACCACACAATCTGTGTGTGTGTGTTGTAAGCCAGTATCTGTTCTATCCCTTAGCTGTGGCCCCAGTGGTAGTCATGGACAACAGTGTGATCAGAGCTGTTCCTGTCAGACGGAGGATCCTGTCATCACGCCAGTGGAGAGTGTTCCTGTCACGCTGGAAACATTGTTATCACCTGTTAACAACAGATAGAAAACTGTACCCGATTTGACACTGTTGACCTACAGGATCACAAGAAATATGTCACTGTTTCTTGATATCAGATTTTACCTTCGTCCCAAAAAAAAACACAATGAACTGGTTTGAGGGTTATAATCAGACATTATCGTTGATCTACTTCTACCTCTTTAACTTCCTCTCTTCTTCCTCACTCTGTCATACCCCTAGTCTGTTTTCCTGTGTTCTTCCTCCTCAACTTCCTCTCATCTTCCTCACTCTGTCATAGAATCTGTTTTCCTGTGTTCTTCTTCAGGGCTCAGTGTCTGATCCAGACTAGAATTCTGGTTAGGATAGTGTCTGATCCAGTAATACTAGAATGGTTAGGATAGTGTCTGATCCAGTATATATATTCTGGTTGTGTTCCTCAGGGCTCAGTGTCTGATCCAGTACTAGAATTGTTTCCTCAGGATAGTGTCTGACCAGTATATATATTCTGGTTGTGTTCCTCAGGATACATCTAGACTAGGTTGTGTTCCTCAAGTGTTAGGATACATCTGACTAGAATGTGTTCCCTCAGGGCTCAGTGTCTGATCCAGTATATATATTCTGAATGGGCTCAGTGTCTGATCCAGTATATATATTCTGGTTGTGTTCCTCAGGGCTCAGTGTGTGCCCAGCCGTACCAGTGGGCAAGTATGGCATCAACTGCAGCAAGGACTGCTCTCCTTCAGTTGACCATGTCACTGGTCAGTGCCAGTGTACCCCAGGGGACAGGTATGCCATGAAGTTTATTACACTCTCTGTTTGACTACTGACTTCCCTCTTTTTTTAGACTTTTTCTCCTCAATGTCCTGGAATCAATTGGTAGTTACAGTCTTGCCTCAGTTCCCTCCCGAGACTGAAAGCTACCAAACACAACCCAACCGGCAGGTACTGCTTCTTGACACAATGCCCACTTCACGGAGTTCGACCGTGTCAGCGCGACTGCGCCCGGCAACACCACAGAGTCGCTAGAGCGCGATGGGACAGTTCCCTGCCTAGAATGGTTAGCTAAATCAGGAATGGTTATCAGACTAGCAGGGTTAGGATAAATCTAGACAGAATGGTCCCATCTAGACTGAGCTACAAGACAGAATGGTTAGGATAAATCTAGACTAGAATGGTAGGATCATCTAAACTAGAATGGTTAGGATCTCTAGACAGTTCCTAGACTAGTGACTGAGCTCTACCAGAATGGTTAGGATATCAGATCTCTTCAGTTCCCTCAGACTGAGCTACCAGGGCAGGCTATCAGATCTGAGACTGAGCTACTACATCTAGGGAAGGTTATCAGATCTCTTCAGTTCCCTCAGACTGAGCTACCAGTGCAGGTTATCAGATCTCTTCAGTTCCCTCAGACTGAGCTACCAGGGCAGGCTATCTTCTCTTCAGTTCCCTCAGACTGAGCTACCAGGGCAGGCTATCTTCTCTTCAGTTCCCTCAGACTGAGCTACCAGTGCAGGCTATCAGATCTCTTCAGTTCCCTCAGACTGAGCTACCAGGGCAGGCTATCTTCTCTTCAGTTCCCTCAGACTGAGCTACCAGGGCAGGCTATCTTCTCTTCAGTTCCCTCAGACTGAGCTACCAGTGCAGGCTATCAGATCTCTTCAGTTCCCTCAGACTGAGCTACCAGGGCAGGCTATCAGATCTCTTCAGTTCCCTCAGACTGAACTACCAGTGCAGGCTATATTCTCTTCAGCCTAAAGCCACCTGGATAAAAACTCTTCCAGAATACAGCTTTCTGTCTCTTTTAATATTTGGCTAAACTGCCCTCATTCATTTAGTGAAGTGACAGGTGAATTAACCTGAAATAGAGTTAGACTGTATTAATCCCCTACGCTACACTACACCCACCTCTCTGCCTGGAGTACTACTTTACCCAGACTTCAATAGGGTACCATTTGGGAGACACAACCCAGTCTGAAGCCAATGTCATTTAAACATGAAACATAACTAGTCCATGTGATAATGTAATTGAGCTATCTATCTGGCTGCTAATGGTTCTGCTGGACACCTGAGATCGATGCTGTGCCAGGGATGGTATATTTAAGGTCCTGTAGAAGTCTCCTCTTAGGAATCTCTCTCTCTCTCTGTCTCTCGCTCTCTCTCAGCCTCTCTCTGTCTCTGTCGCTTTCTCTCTGCCTCTCTCTGTCTCTCTCTCTCTCTCTCTGTCGCTTTCTCTCTCTCTGTCTCTCTCTCTCTCTTTCTGTCTCTCTCTCTCTCCCCCTCTCTCTCTCTCTCTCTCTCTCTCTCTCTCTCTCTCTCTCTCTCTCTCTCTCTCTCTCTCTCTCTCTCTCTCTCTCTCTCTCTCTCTCTCTCTCTCTCTCTCTCTCTCTCTCTCTCTCTCTCTCTCTCTCTGTCTCTCTCTCTGTCTCTCTCTGTCTCTCTCTCTCTCTCTCTCTCTCCCTCTGTCTCTGCCGCTTTCTCTCTCTCTCTCTCTCTCTCTCTCTCTCTCTCTCTCTCTCTCTCTCTCTCTCTCTCTCTCTCTCTCTCTCTCTCTCTCTGTCTCTCTCTCTGTCTCTCTCTGTCTCTCTCTCTCTCTCTCTCTCTCTCCCTCTGTCTCTGTCGCTTTCTCTCTTTCTCTCTCTCTCTTTCTGTCTCTCTCTCTCTCCCCCTCTCTCTCTCTCTCTCTCTCTCTGTCTCTCTGTCTCTCTCTCAGCCTCTCTCTCTCCATGCTGAGAAACCGGCCTACTTTGATTAGAGTCATGCAGCTGGGCTCACCTTGGATAACCCTTGTGGTGGTTTAAAGTAGGTCAGATTGTTATTGGTACTCTGAACCTCACCTAGACTGACTGGACGACAATCTCACCCTGAAGGGACCTGGGGGGTCTGCCTGGGAGGGCTGCCTGGGGGAAGTGAAACGATGCAGTTAATCTGAAGTGCTTTTAAATGTATTTTTTAAAATTTAACGTTTCTAAATTGCTTTCAACACATAATTTACAAGCGCATTGCATGTGGGTGTAGTGTAGTGGCGGCACCCTATCAGAAGAGGAGGCGTGGCTTTGAATCGGGGCTAATGGCTGTGTAAATTACACTATAGGGACTTGGGAATACGATGTCATTGCTAAAGTAGGCACATATTTAGTAGAAAACAACTTCGCCATCATCATCATCATCATCATCATCATCATCATCATCATCATCATCATGTTGTCAAATATACTTTAGACAGATGGTAACGTTGTCAATAGAATGTTCTTCAAAAATAGCTAGCAATGCTAACGATAGCTAGCTAAAATCTGGAGGTCTCCCCTCAAGCTTAGCTAGCTAGCGTTATACTGCATCTACATTCAATCTGGAGGTCTCCCCTCAAGCTTAGCTAGCTAGCGTTATACTGCATCTACACAATGCTAAAGCTAGCTAGCTAGCGTTATACTGCATCTACACTCAATCTGGTGACATTAAAATGATGACACTAATTATTTGCTTTTCTTTAGAAATGTCATTATGTTTTCAACCCACCGTAATAAATGTTAGATCTTATTTTCAATGAGGGCCGAGGAACAGTGGGTTACCAGCCTTGTTCAGAGGCAGAACAACAGATTTTTACCTTGGCAGCTCGGGGATTCGATCTTGCAAACTTTCGGTTGCAAGTCTCTAACCACTAGGCTACCTGCCACCTAAAAAATAAAAAAATATATGCCATTTAGCATACGCTTTTATCCAAAGCGACTTACAGTCATGTGTGCATACATTCTACATATGGGTGGTCCCGGGGATCGAACCCACTACCCTGGCGTTACAGGCGCCATGCTCTACCAACTGAGCTACAGAAGGACCCCCTCTACACTCTAACCACTAGGCTACCTGCCACCTCTACACTCTAACCACTAGGCTACCTGCCACCTCTACACTCTAACCACTAGGCTACCTGCCACCTCTACACTCTAACCACTAGGCTACCTGCTACCTCTACACTCTAACCACTAGGCTACCTGCGGCCTCTACACTCTAACCACTAGGCTACCTGCCATCTCTACACTCTAACCACGAGACTACCTGCCGCCTCTACACTCTAACCACTAGACTACCTGCCACCTGCTACCTCGACACTCTAACCACTAGGCTACCTGCCTCCTCTACACTCTAACCACTAGACTACCTGCCAACTCTACACTCTAACCACTAGACTACCTGCCACCTCTACACTCTAACCACTAGGCTACCTGCCACCTGCCACCTCTACACTCTAACCACTAGGCTACCTGCCACCTCTACGCTCTAACCACTAGGCTACCTGCCACCTCTACACTCTAACCACTAGACTACCTGCCACCTCTACACTCTAACCACTAGGCTACCTGCCACCTCTACACTCTAACCACTAGGCTACCTGCCACCTCTACACTCTAACCACTAGGCTACCTGCCACCTCTACACTCTAACCACTAGACTACCTGCCACCTCTACACTCTAACCACTAGGCTACCTGCAACCTCTACACTCTAACCACTAGACTACCTGCCACCTCTACGCTCTAACCACTAGACTACCTGCCACCTCTACACTCTAACCACTAGACTACCTACCACCTCTACACTCTAACCACTAGCCTACCTGCCACCTCTACACTCTAACCACTAGGCTACCTGCCACCTCTACACTCTAACCACTAGACTACCTACCACCTCTACACTCTAACCACTAGACTACCTGCCACCTCTACACTCTAACCACTAGGCTACCTGCCACCTCTACACTCTAACCACTAGGCTACCTGCCACCTCTACACTCTAACCACTAGACTACCTACCACCTCTACACTCTAACCACTAGACTACCTACCACCTCTACACTCTAACCACTAGACTACCTACCACCTCTACACTCTAACCACTAGACTACCTGCCATCTCTACACTCTAACCACTAGACTACCTGCCACCTCTACACTCTAACCACTAGGCTACCTGCCACCTCTACACTCTAACCACTAGACTACCTGCCACCTCTACACTCTAACCACTAGACTACCTGCCACCTCTACACTCTAACCACTAGGCTACCTGCCACCTCTACACTCTAACCACTAGGCTACCTGCCACCTCTACACTCTAACCACTAGACTACCTGCCACCTCTACACTCTAACCACTAGGCTACCTGCCACCTCTACACTCTAACCACTAGGCTACCTGCCACCTCTACACTCTAACCACTAGGCTACCTGCCACCTCTACACTCTAACCACTAGACTACCTGCCACCTCTACACTCTAACCACTAGGCTACCTGCCACCTCTACACTCTAACCACTAGACTACCTGCCACCTCTACACTCTAACCACTAGGCTACCTGCCACCTCTACACTCTAACCACTAGGCTACCTACCACCTCTACACTCTAACCACTAGGCTACCTGCCACCTCTACACTCTAGCCACTAGGCTACCTGCCACCTCTACACTCTAACCACCTCACGGTCTGGTTTCAATATTGTGGCCAGTAAAATGTTACTACTTTCTTCGTCCAGATGTTTTGATTATTTCATGTTTATTAAACCAGCACAATTTCTTTGTTTGCAAGGAATTTATTGAAGTGAAAAATTCTACTTGGAACAAGATAAATAAAAAAAATGGGTTATGAGTTTGTATTTGTGTTGTTTAACCAGACAGGAAGTGGAGTCTAAAAGGTTGCAACTTGAAATATAACTTAGTTTTAATAATTTAATAATGAAATAGAACACTTCAATCATATATTTGGTTTCAACAAACATTGTTTTTTTTCAATTGAGAAAAACAGATGTATTTTAATTGTAATATAATTGCGGTCATTTTTGGGGGGGAGGTTGTTTATCCAAAGAGTAATTTTTTTTTTTTTTTTTTTACAGTTTAGTAGTCTGACTGTCTGTAAACATCTCGGTGGGGGTCTGAATATTTATATATTGATTTATATATTATATTATATTTATATATTATATTTATATTTATATTATATTTAAATATATATTATATTTTCTCTTCAATCCAGTCACTGGGTCTTCACTTGTTGGACTTTTACCACTATATTACTATTGTTATTCCTTATAATGCGCGCGCAAACACGAATTTCCAAGACTGTGTCCTTCTGCTAAAACTGATATTTCTTATTTGTTTTTGAAGTTACAAGCCTGAAGCATTGAACATAGACTGCTGACACCTGGTGGAATCCATAGGAATTGCACCCAGGGAGCTAATTCTCAATATGACCTTTCTCTTGCATTTCTAAGAGGATGGACTCTCAAAAACAAAAACAACAATTCTAGGTTGTCTTTATTTTGTATTTTCTCCTACCATATCAATAAGTGTTTTCTTCCCAATGGTATAATAATACCCATTATAATAATAATAATAATATAATAATTGTAATACCCATTATATGCATATCCTGGCTTCGGGGCCTGAGCAACAGGCAGTTTACTTTGGGCACATCATTCAAGCAGGAAGTGGAAAGAAAAGGGGCATAGCCCTAAGAAGTTTTAGGGGCTAGACTTTTACCACTATAGTACTATTGTTATTCCTTATAGATGCCAGGAAGAGTACCTGGTACGGTCCTACGGCCTCTAGTGCAGGCTGAGGTGTGACTCTCTTCTCCCCTCCCTCTCCTCTCTAGATGCCAGGAGGAGTGTCCGGTGGGCTGGTACGGTCCTCAGTGCAGCCTGCGTTGTGACTGTCAGAACGGTGCTAAGTGTTACCATATCAACGGGGCGTGTCTCTGTGACACAGGCTTTAAAGGGCCTCACTGTCAGGAGAGGTTCTGTCCCCCAGGCCTGTACGGACTCATCTGTGACAAGTACTGTCCCTGTAACGCCACCAACACCGTCAGGTACATAGGACATTACACTGACTACCCCTGACTTAGATCATGTCAGTTTCATTGTAGTTAATTATCACGTTTCCTACGCTAAACTATGTAGAATATTGGCCTGTTGAAAACTACAACTCCCTACTACATCACACAGTTCAGACTGGATCTGATTTATCTCTAGAGAAACTACAACTCCCTACTACATCACACAGTTCAGTCTGGGTCTGATTTATCTCTAGAGAAACTACAACTCCCTACTACATCACACAGTTCAGTCTGGGTCTGATTTATCTCTAGAGAAACTACAACTCCCTACTACATCACACAGTTCAGACTGGATCTGATTTATCTCTAGAGAAACTACAACTCCCTATCATCACAGTTCAGTCTGGATCTGATTTATCTCCAGGGTAACTGTGAAATGTGCGCATTGAGCTCACAGAAAAAAAACTAACGAAATGGAATTCAGATAATTGAACCAATTATTTGTTTAAAAAATAAATAAAAATAAAGAATAAAAAATAAATAACACAAATAAAGAGAGTGGCAATTATTTGTAATTTAAAATAAAACGTTCTCGGCTTCAACCAGGGTCTATTTAAAAAGGAAAAATAAAAAATGTTGGTGAATTGAAGCACTAATGCTCATCATCACAGTCTGTGTAAAGGAGAAAAGGAGAACTTGAGCCTCTGAGGGCTATAGGAACACGTCGGTCAGGATGGATGGATGGATGGATGGATGGATGGATGGATGCTATAGGAACACGTAATTTATTGGATGGATGGATGGATGGATGGATGGATGCAACGTTGGTCAGGATGGAGGGATGGATGGATGCTTCACTGTTGGTCTTCACCAGGGGATCTATTTAAAATGGATGGAAAATGGATGGATGGACAGGAAATGTTGGTGATGGATGGATGGATGCTATAGATGTTGGTCAGGATGGATGGATGCTCATCATCACAGTCTGTGTCAAAGGATGAAAAGGGAGAACTTCAGGATGGATGGATGGATGGATGCTATAGGAACATGTTGGTCAGGATGGATCATGGATGGATGGATGGATGGATGGATGCTATAGGAACATGTTGGTCAGGATGGATGGATGGATGGATGGATGGATGGATGGATGGATGGATGCTATAGGAACATGTTGGTCAGGATGGAGGATGGATGGATGGATGCTATAGGAACATGTTGGTCAGGATGGATGGATGGATGGATGGATGGATGGATGGATGGATGGATGGATGCTATAGGAACATGTTGGTCAGGATGGATGGATGGATGGATGCTAAAGGAGCACGTGGATGGATGGATGGATGGATGGATGCTATAGGAACATGTCACGTGGATGGTGGATGGATGGATGGATGGATGGATGGATGGATGGATGGATGGATGGATGCTATAGGAGCACGTTGGTCAGGATGGATGGATGGATGGATGGATGGATGGATGGATGGATGGATGGATGGATGGATGCTATAGGAACATGTTGGTCAGGATGGATGGATGGATGGATGCTAAAGGAGCACGTTGGTCAGGATGGCTGGATGGATGCTATAGAAGCACGTTGGTCAGGATGGATGAATGGATGGATGGATGGATGGATGCTATAGGAACATGTTGGTCAGGATGGAGGGATGGATGGATGGATGGATGGATGGATGGATGGATGCTCACTGTTTGGATGGATGGATGGATATGGATGGATGCTATAGGCACGTGGGGATTATGTTTGCTTGATGTCGAAAGGGCTTTACAGATAACATTTGACTGATTGACTAAACGACTGATTGACTGAATGATTGATTTGTTGGTTGATTGATTGATTAGATTGATTGATTGATTAGATTGTTTGATTGATAGATTAATTAGATTGGTTTGTTGATTGATTGTTGATTTTTTAATTAGATTGGTTGGTTGATTGATTAATTTGATTTATTGATTCTGCTCTAGCTGTCACCCCCTGTCAGGTGAGTGCAGCTGTACAGCAGGATGGGTGGGGCTCTACTGCAACGAGACCTGTCCACCTGGTTACCACAGCGATGGATGCAGGTTGCCATGCAGCTGTTCCCACGGGGCCGACTGTCACGCAGTCACTGGGGCCTGCGTCTGTGCCCCTGGTTACATGGTGAGTTCTTCTTCCTCTTCTTCCACTGGGTGTGCTGAACTCCTTTTCTGATTGACCAATTAGCCACCCAGTAGCACAAATCACTTACCCAATAGGAAAGCACTATAGTAGTCCCAGGTCCCTGAGTGGCTAAAACCACTGCAGAGCACTAATCTGGGTCCCTGTGGCTAAGCCAATAGGAAAATGTTAAGTACCCCAATGGACAGTAAAGGTAATCACTCCACAAACTATCATCACCATGCCCTTAAGGAAATCACAAACATTATGGACACATTAGAAATAGTGGATATTTGGAGACTCAAAAAACCCGACCTAGTGAGATATAGATGGAGGAGATTTAATCAAGCTCGTCATCTTGACTACTTTCTTGTCTCTTTCTCTCTTGCATCAAAGGTTAAACAAGTTTTAATAGGAGACAGAATGCGATCAGATCATCATCTAATTGGCCTTCACATAACTGTCATAGATTTTCCACGTGGACGGGGATATTGGAAATGTAATCAAAGTTTAGTGGAGGACAACTTATTTTTAACAAAGACAAAATTCATTTCAATATTCATCAATAATAAAAAAAAAACGTTTCTGTCTAAAGAGCCAAGACTAAGAAGGGAAGGAACTAATAGTACCGCAATAAAAACGATACTAGAGATACAAAATAAGTTGGAGGAAAAACAAAAAAGAACTTGAGGAACTTATTCCAGAACGATCTAATGTAATCTATTACAAAAAATAAAGCAACATGGATGGAATATGGAGAAAAATGCACAAAATTCTTCCTGAATCTCCAATACAGGAACGATAACAGAAACTTGTTCCTGAAGACGGAGTCATCTATGATTCTCCGAATTTATTTTAAAAGAGGAAGCTAATTATTTTAGTTAGATGTTCTCCTTTCTTTTGAATGAAGATTACGGTAAGGAATTATTTACAAATAATATTTTTAAAATGGAAGATTAACAAATGTACAGAAAGATCAGTGCGAAGGCCAAGTTACAGAGGAATAACTTTACCCCAGGGCTTGATGGGATACCGGTAGATATAGATGGGCTTGATGGGATACCGGTAGAGATAGATGGGCTTGATGGGATACCGCTAGAGATAGATGGGCTTGATGGGATACCGCTAGAGATAGATGGGCTTGATGGGATACCGCTAGAGATAGATGGGCTTGATGGGATACCGCTAGAGATAGATGGGCTTGATGGGATACCGCTAGAGATAGATGGGCTTGATGGGATACCGGTAGAGATAGATGGGCTTGATGGGATACCGCTAGAGATAGATGGGCTTGATGGGATACCGCTAGAGATAGATGGGCTTGATGGGATACCGCTAGAGATAGATGGGCTTGATGGGATACCGGTAGAGATAGATGGGCTTGATGGGATACCGGTAGAGATAGATGGGCTTGATGGGATACCGGTAGAGATAGATGGGCTTGATGGGATACCGGTAGAGATAGATGGGCTTGATGGGATACCGGTAGAGATAGATGGGCTTGATGGGATACCGGTAGAGATAGATGGGCTTGATGGGATACCGCTAGAGATAGATGGGCTTGATGGGATACCGCTAGAGATAGATGGGCTTGATGGGATACCGCTAGAGATAGATGGGCTTGATGGGATACCGCTAGAGATAGATGGGCTTGATGGGATACCGCTAGAGATAGATGGGCTTGATGGGATACCGCTAGAGATAGATGGGCTTGATGGGATACCGGTAGAGATAGATGGGCTTGATGGGATACCGGTAGAGATAGATGGGCTTGATGGGATACCGGTAGAGATAGATGGGCTTGATGGGATACCGCTAGAGATAGATGGGCTTGATGGGATACCGCTAGAGATAGATGGGCTTGATGGGATACCGGTAGAGATAGATGGGCTTGATGGGATACCGCTAGAGATTGATGGGCTTGATGGGATACCGGTAGAGATAGATGGGCTTGATGGGATACCGGTAGAGATAGATGGGCTTGATGGGATACCGGTAGAGATAGATGGGCTTGATGGGATACCGGTAGAGATAGATGGGCTTGATGGGATACCGGTAGAGATAGATGGGCTTGATGGGATACCGGTAGAGATAGATGGGCTTGATGGGATACCGGTAGAGATAGATGGGCTTGATGGGATACCGGTAGAGATAGATGGGCTTGATGGGATACCGCTAGAGATAGATGGGCTTGATGGGAAACCGGTAGAGATAGATGGGCTTGATGGGATACCGGTAGAGATAGATGGGCTTGATGGGATACCGGTAGAGATAGATGGGCTTGATGGGATACCGGTAGAGATAGATGGGCTTGATGGGATACCGGTAGAGATAGATGGGCTTGATGGGATACCGCTAGAGATAGATGGGCTTGATGACATACCGGTAGAGGTATATCAAGTATTTTTTGCTATACTAAAAGCTCCATTGTTAGATTGTTTTAACTACTCCTATAGAAATGGTTGTCTGTCAGGTACTGAGCAGGAAGGTCTGATATCTCTATAATTAAAACAAGACCCAGATTGAAAATATAAATACCCGGTCTATCTAAAAAAAACTGGAGGCCCCTTACACTGCAATGTTGTGATGCAAAAATACTAGCGAAATGCAGAGCACTCAGAATTAAAAGGGTTTTACCAGGTATTGTTCATCCTGATCAAACAGGTTTTTTACATGGACGATACATATCGTACATGGACGATAATATACTACTAGAAATAATAGAACATCATGAAACATATAAGAAGTCAGGAATGGTATTTATAGTTGATTTTGAAAAGGCTTTTGATAAAGTACGACTGGATTTATTTATAAATGCCTGGATTTGTTTCAATTTTGGTAATTCTATTATAAAATGGGTAAAAATAATGTATAGCAACCCTAGGTGTAAAATAGTAAACAATGGCTACTTCTCAGAGAGTTTTGAATCGTCAAGAGGAGTTAAACAAGGGTGTCCGCTGTCACCATATCTATTTGTTATGGACATTGAAATGCCAGCTATTAGAATCAGATCCAATAGCATCATTAGAGGATTATAAATCCAAGGCGTAAAACCAAAGGTGTCCATGTATGCTGATGACTCAAGTTTTATATTAAGTCCCCAAGCTAGATCCCTGCAATGTCTCATTAAAGATAACTTTTCTGTACTCTTTGGACTAAAACCTAATTATGATATTATGATATTACGTATTGGATCTTTAAAAAAAATAAACCTTTTACATAACCCTGCAGTTTACCTATAAAAAGCGCTGATGGTGAAGTCGACACAATTGGTATTTCTATCACAACATATATAAATAAGCTCTTCAATAGAAAACTTGTAAAAATAGACAAGATCCTGCAACCATGGTGACGTAAATAGCTGTCTATTTATGGAAAAAAATGCCCTGATTAACTCCTTAGTCATATCTCAGTTTACTCACTTACTCATGAAGCTGCCTACTCCTGATGATTCATTTTTTCAAATCAAATGAGCAAAAAATATTTCACTTTATCTGGGACTCTAAACCCCCAAAAAGGAAATAAACAAGATAAAACGTGCCTATATACTGAATATGAACTGGGTGGGTTGTTAGTATTAAATTAAATTATCAAATTGCCATGTCTCTCGATTAATTGAAAATTATACTTTTTTCAAAGTATCTCTCTTTTCAAACAAGCATTGCAATTTCATCCCCTGAAAAGATAGAACAAATATTACAACAAATATTATGGCTGAACTCAAATGTGCTGGTTGATAAAATACCTGTATTTATTGAAAAGGGTATTTTGTTCTTAAATGATATTGTAAATTGGAATGGCAGAGTTATGTCCTTCATGGAGTTATCAGAATTGTACAGCTCAATCCAAAAGTGCAACCAATTGATTACCCCCAAAATTGAGGAGGCAGGTGGCAGCAGGAGGAGGTAGGGAACTGGCATGTCTGCCCAATATAAATGATCAAAACTGGCAGAGGAATAAAATAAAAAATAAATAGGAAAGTACACCAGTTTCATTTGAGGATCAGGATGTTGACAGCTGTGCCATACAGATTGCAAAATAGTTGGGAAGAGATTTTTGATGTACCGATTCCATGGTACAGGGTATATGAGTTAATATATAAAACAACACAAGATTCAAGACTTCGTGCTTTTCAGCTAAAAGTATTATATAGAATTCTTGCCACCAGCAAAATGTTGAATATTTGGGGCATAAAATCATCGAAGCTCTGCAGATTTTGTTGTGAGGATACAGAATCAATAGACCATTTATTTTGGTATTGACCTCAGGTAGCCTGTTTCTGGTTTCCCGTTCAGGAGTGGCTGAAAATGCATAGCATTGATCTAAAATTGACCCCAAAAATAGTACTGTTAGGAGATCTGGACAGACCTGGTCAGTCAATTACTAATATACTAATACTCTTAGTAAAAGTATTTATCTTCAACACGCAAGCTGTGGATTCTATTCAATTAGATAGATTGAAATTGTACGTTAAACATCACAGTATAGTTGAAAGATATGTGTTGCGTAGAAACCTGAAGTGGTAGATGGGATGGGCTGAGGGTGACCAGCAGAGATAGATGGGATGGGCTGAGGGTGTCCAGCAGAGATAGATGGGATGGGCCAGCAGAGATAGATGGGATGGGCTGGGGTGACCAGCAGAGATAGATGGGATGGGCTGAGGGTGACCAGCAGAGATAGATGGGATGTGAGGGTACCAGCAGAGATAGATGGGATGGAGGGGCTGACCAGCAAAGATAGAAGGGATGGGCTGAGAGTGTCCAGCAGAGATAGATGGGATGGGCTGAAGGGTGTCCAGCAGAGATAGAGGGATTGGCTGAGGGTGACCAGCAGAGATAGATGGGATGGGCTGAGGGTGGGAGGGGCTGAGGGTGACCAGCAGCAGAGATAGATGGGATGGGCTGAGGGTGACCAGCAGAGATAGATGGGATGGGCTGAGGGTGTCCAGCAGAGATGACCAGCAGAGATAGATGGGATGGGGGTGACTGATGGGATGAGGGTGACCAGCAGAGATAGATGGGATGGGCTGAGGGTGACCAGCAGAGATAGATGGGATGGGCTGAGGGTGTCCAGCAGAGATAGATGGGATGGATGAGGCCAGCAGAGATAGATGGGATGGGCTGAGGGTGACCAGCAGAGATAGATGGGATGAGGCTGAGGGTGACCAGCAGAGATAGATGGGATGGGAGGAGGACCAGGGATGGGATGGGCTGAGGGTGACCAGCAGAGATAGATGGGATGGATGGGATGGGCTGAGGGTGACCAGCAGAGATAGATGGGATGGGCTGAGGGTGACCAGATAGATAGGGATGGGCTGAGGGTGACCAGCAGAGATAGATGGGAGGGGCTGGGATGAGGGGTGACCAGCAGAGATGATGGGATGGGCTGAGGGTGACCAGCAGAGATAGATGGGACTGAGGGAAGCTGATGGGATGGGCTGAGGGTGACCAGCAGAGATGATGGGATGGGCTGACCAGCAGAGATAGATGGGATTGGCTGAGGGTGACCAGCAGAGATAGGGGCTGAGTAGATGGGATGGGCTGAGGGTGACCAGCAGAGATAGTGGGCTGAAAGCAGAGATAGATGGGATGGGCTGAGGGTGACCAGCAGAGATAGATGGGATGGGCTGAGGGTGACCAGCAGAGATAGATGGGATGGGCTGAGGGTGACCAGCAGAGAATGGGCTGAGGGAAGCTGAGGGTTGGGATGTGGAATTGGAGACAAGTGGGAGTGGAGTTGCTGTGTGAGAGAGAGAATGATAGTCAAAGATAAAAGTAAATAAATAAAAGCAAAATAACACATAATAAAAAGTACATTTGAATGACTCTGAGGGACAGTGTTTTTACAACGAATGCCGGTGTGCCTGAGGCTGATGCCGTGCAGGTGTTTGTACACATACATATACACACACTCTCATTCAAATCAACACATACAAGAACACACACAAACATATACAGTTGGCATTGCTGTTATGATTTCACTTGTCCTTGATGTCCTTTGTTTTAAATGTATTTAGTTATAACAAGAACAAAAATGTGCTTGTTGTTTGCTGTTTTTTCAGTCTTTTCCTTTTTTCTCTTTAGTTCTTTCTGATTGGTGCATTGGGGGGTTCTTGGGGGTGGGGAATATTTTATTTATTATTTTTTATTTATCCGTTATTTTACCAGGGAAGTTGACTGAGAACATGTTCTCATTTGCAGCAACGACCTGGGGAATAGTTACAGGGGAGAGGAGGGGGATTAATGAGCCAATTGTAATATATTTAATTGTATTATTTATTTATTAGCCTGGTGGGAGATCTGTCAACGTGCCCTTGAGCAAGGCATTGACCCTGGATGCCTCTGTGTGTCTCTCTGAATGGGAGTCTGTTGGATGACTGGTGTGATGTAGTTGTTGAGGGGCTTCACTGCAAGTAGATTATATGTTTCGGATATTCAAATAAAAACATTTCTTTAAATGCATAAATAAAAAAGGGAATCACTGTAGTCCCATGTCCCCGAGTGGCTAAACCAATCACTAGTAGTATTGAGTTATTTCTTTACAACCATAGTCCCATGTCCCTGAGTGGCTAAACCAATCACTAGTAGTATTGAGTTATTTCTTACAACCACAGTCCCATGTCCCTGAGTGGCTAAACCAATCACTAGTAGTATTGAGTTATTTCTTTACAACCACAGTCCCATGTCCCTGAGTGGCTAAACCAATCACTAGTAGTATTGGGTTATTTCTTTACAACCATAGTCCCATGTCCCCGTGTGGCTAAACCAATCACTAGTAGTATTGAGTTATTTCTTTACAACCACAGTCCCATGTCCCTGAGTGGCTAAACCAATCACTAGTAGTATTGAGTTATTTCTTTACAACCATAGTCCCATGTCCCCGTGTGGCTAAACCAATCACTAGTAGTAGTATTGAGTTATTTCTTTACAACCATAGTCCCATGTCCCTGTGTGGCTAAACCAATCACTAGTAGTATTGAGTTATTTCTTTACAACCATAGTCCCATGTCCCTGAGTGGCTAAACCAATCACTAGGCCAGTAGTATTGAGTTATTTCTTTACAACCATAGTCCCATGTCCCCGTGTGGCTAAACCAATCACTAGGCCAGTAGTATTGAGTTATTTCTTTACAACCATAGTCCCATGTCCCCGTGTGGCTAAACCAATCACTAGGCCAGTAGTATTGAGTTATTTCTTTACAACCATAGTCCCATGTCCCCGTGTGGCTAAACCAATCACTAGGCCAGTAGTATTGAGTTATTTCTTTACAACCATAGTCCCATGTCCCCGTGTGGCTAAACCAATCACTAGGCCAGTAGTATTGAGTTATTTCTTTACAACCATAGTCCCATGTCCCCGTGTGGCTAAACCAATCACTAGGCCAGTAGTATTGAGTTATTTCTTTACAACCATAGTCCCATGTCCCCGTGTGGCTAAACCAATCACTAGTAGTATTGAGTTATTTCTTTACAACCATAGTCCCATGTCCCCGAGTGGCTAAACCAATCACTAGTAGTATTGGGTTATTTCTTTACAACCATAGTCCCATGTCCCCGTGTGGCTAAACCAATCACTAGTAGTATTGAGTTATTTCTTTACAACCATAGTCCCATGTCCCTGAGTGGCTAAACCAATCACTAGTAGTATTGAGTTATTTCTTTACAACCATAGTCCCATGTCCCCGTGTGGCTAAACCAATCACTAGTAGTATTGAGTTATTTCTTTACAACCATAGTCCCATGTCCCCGTGTGGCTAAACCAATCACTAGTAGTATTGAGTTATTTCTTTACAACCACAGTCCCATGTCCCCGTGTGGCTAAACCAATCACTAGTAGTATTGAGTTATTTCTTTACAACCACAGTCCCATGTCCCCGTGTGGCTAAACCAATCACTAGTAGTATTGAGTTATTTCTTTACAACCATAGTCCCATGTCCCTGAGTGGCTAAACCAATCACTAGGCCAGTAGTATTGAGTTATTTCTTTACAACCACAGTCCCATGTCCCCGTGTGGCTAAACCAATCACTAGTAGTATTGAGTTATTTCTTTACAACCACAGTCCCATGTCCCCGTGTGGCTAAACCAATCACTAGTAGTATTGAGTTATTTCTTTACAACCATAGTCCCATGTCCCTGAGTGGCTAAACCAATCACTAGTAGTATTGAGTTATTTCTTTACAACCATAGTCCCATGTCCCTGAGTGGCTAAACCAATCACTAGTAGTATTGAGTTATTTCTTTACAACCAAATCCCATGTTTGATGTAAAGGCTTATACCATATTATAGAAAAGTCCAGATATTTTTATGTTATTTCACTTGTTTTTGTTCAACTTTACCCCAAACAGTCCCATGTCCCCATTGTGGCTAAACCAATCACTAGTAAAAACATGAACAAATTCTCCAAAAACACCCCAAAACGTCCCGTGTTGCTAAACCAATCACTAGTAGTATTCCAAACTTATTTCTTTAAATCCATAGTCCCATGTCCCAAGTTAAATGACAATCACTGGAAAGTAGTATTGAGTTAAACATCTTTATACAATCCATGTCCAAAAAAAACAGGTGTGTGGTTAAAAATCACTAAATAGTATTAAACATGTTAAATTTAAATATATTAAACACAAATCTCTTAAATTTGATGTAAACACGTTATATGTATATTATAGAAAAGTCCAGATACCTTTTTATGTGATTTCACTTGTTTTATGTTAAATATTTAAACCAAACAGTTAAATCATATTAAACCTCATTGTGCAAATGGGGGCCCTGAAAAACATGAACAAATTCTCCAAAAAACACCCCAAAATGTTAAATATATTAAATATGTTAAATACGATGTCATTAGAAATAACGTTAAATAAATTAAATATGTTAAATATATTAAATATATTAAATATTTAAATATGTTAAATATAAATAAATAGTTAAATATATTAAATATGGAAATACGGTGTAAAATATGTTAAATATATTAAATAACGTTAAATAAATTAAATATGTTAAATATGTTAAATATATTAAATATATTAAATATGTTAAATATATTAAATATATTAAATAAATTAAATATGTTAAATATATTAAATATGTTAAATATATTAAATATATTAAATAAATGTATTAAATATGTTAAATTTATTAAATATGTTAAATATGTTAAATATATTAAATATATTAAATATATTAAATAAGTTAAATCAATTAAATATGTTAAATAGGTTAAATATGTTAAATAGGTTAAATATGTAAAAATGTTAAATATATTAAATATGTTAAATTTATTAAATATAAATATGTTAAATAAATTAAATATGTTAAATATATTAAATATATTAAATATGTTAAATATGTTAAATAGGTTAAATATGTTAAATATATTAAATATGTTAAATATGTTAAATATATTAAATATGTTAAATATGTTACATATGTTGAATATGTTAAATATGATAAATAGGTTATATAGGTTAAAAACACGTCTTTCCACAGAGCCGTGGGGTGAGACAGGGATGCAGCTTGAGCCCCATCCTCTTCAACATATATATTAACGAATTGGCGAGGGCACTAGAAAAGTCTGCAGCACCCGGCCTCACCCTACTGGAATCTGAAGTCAAATGTCCACTGTTTCCTGATGATCTGTCTCCAACCAAGGAGGGCCTACAGCAGCACCTAGATCATTTGCACATATTCTGTCAGACCTGGGGCCTGTCAGACCTGGGCCCTGACAGACCTGGGCCCTGACAGACCTAGCCCTGACAGACCTAGCCCTGTCAGACCTGGGCCCTGACAGACCTGGGCCCTGACAGACCTGGGCCCTGACAGACCTAGCCCTGACAGACCTGGGCCCTGACAGACCTAGCCCTGACAGACCTAGCCCTGACAGACCTGGGCCCTGACAGACCTAGCCCTGACAGACCTGGGCCCTGACAGACCTAGCCCTGACAGACCTGGGCCCTGACAGTAAATCTCAGTAAGACAAAAATAACGGTGTTGAAGCTGTGAACGATCTGAGAGAAAAGGCAAGAAAGGCCTTCTATGCCATCAAAAGGAATATAAAACTTGACAATTAAGATCTGGCTAAAAAAAAATAGAATCAGTCATAGAGCCCACTGCCCTTTATGGTTGTGAGGTCTGGTGTCCGCACACCAACCAAGAATTCACAAAATGGGACAAACACCAAATTGAGACTCTGCACGCAGAATTCTGCAAAAATAACCAAACACCTCAGCAAAAATAACGAAAAAACCACCAAATAATGCAGAGCAGAATGAGGCCGATACCCGCTAATGATCAAAATCCAGGAAAGACCCATGAAATTCTACAACCACCTAAAAGGAAGCGATTCACAAACCTTCCATAACAAAGCCATCACCTACAGAGAGATGAACCTGGAGAAGAGTCCCCTAAGCAAGCTGGTCCTGGGGCTCTGTTCACAAACACAAACAGACCCCACAGAGCGCCAGGACAGCAGCACAAAGACCCAAACAAATCATGAGAAAACCAAAAAAGATAACAGGGTGTAACATTACTGCCAGGATGCAGCCAAGTCATTTGTGTCTCAGTGACCAAACCTCCTTCCTTTACCCATGAGGCCAGGCACCAGTTAATTGCCTGTTGATCTGGGGATGAGCTGAAACCTCCTTCCTCTTCTTCCACTTCGCCATGTCTCTTCTTTCTCCTCTTCCACCTCCTCCTCTTCTACCTGCTCCTCTACCTCCTCCGCCTTTTCCTCTTCCACCTCTTCCACCTCCTCCTCCAACTCCTCTTCCACCTCCTTCTCTTCCACCTCCTCCTCTTCTACCTGCTCCTCTACCTCCTCCACCTTTTCCTCTTCCACCTCCTCCTCCCCTCCTCCACCTCCTCCTCTTCCACCTCCTTCTCCTTCTCTTCTACCTCCTCCTCTTCCACCACCTTCTCTTCCACCACCTTCTCCTCCTCCACATCCTCTTCCACCTCCTCCTCTTCCACCTCCTCCTCCACCTCCTTCTCCTCCACCTCAACCTCCTTATCCTCCATCTCCTCCACTTCTTCTTCTTCCTCTTCCTCTGATTTCTCTTTCTCTTCCTCCCCGTCACCACACCCCCTCTCCTCTCAGCACTTAGATAACAACGGGAACAGAGTAGAAGTGCCATTGTTAGCAGTATTAAAACCATCATTTTGAGAACAGAACAAAGGCTACTGTGAACTGATTGATAAAAGTGTCATTCTCAGACCGAAGCTTTCATGTAGGACGCCAAGGGAAGAGAGAGAGGAGGAGAGGAGGAGGAAGAGAGGAGGAGGAGGAGGTGTGGGGGGAGGTGGAGGAAGATGAGGAGAGGAGGAGAGAAGGAGGTGTAGGGGAGGAGGAGGAGGAGGAGGAGGAGGAGGAGGAGGAGGAGGAGGAGAGGAGAAGGAATGGGAGAGGAGGAGGAGGTGGAGCGGGAAGGTGGAGGAGGAGGAGGAGGAGGAGGAGGAGGAGGAGAGAATGGGAGGGAGGAGGAGGAGGAGGAGGTGGACGGGGTAGGTGGAGGAGGTGTAGGGAGGAGGAGAGGAGAAGGAATGGGAGAGGAGGAGAGGAGGAGGAGGAGGAGGAGGTGGAGGGGGTAGGTGGAGGAGGTGTAGGGGGAGGAGGTGGAGGAGGAGAGGAGAAGGAATGGGAGAGGAGGAGGAGGAGGTGGAGGGGGAGGTGGAGGAGGTGTAGGGGGGGAGAGGAGAGGAGGAGGGAGGAGCAGGAGGGAGGAGAGGAGAAGGAAGGGGAGAGGAGGAGGGGAGGCGGAGGAGGAGGAGGAGGTGGTGGAGGGAGGAGGAGGAGGAGAGGAGAAGGAAGGGGAGAGGAGGGGGAAGGGGAGAGGAGGAGGAGGAGGTGGAGGGAGGAGGAGTGGAGAAGGAAGGGGAGAGGAGGAGGAAGGGGAGAGGAGGAGAGGAGGAGGCGAGGCGGAGGAGGAGGAGGAGAGGAGAAGGAAGGGGAGAGGAGGAGGGAGGAGTGGAGGTGGAGGAGGTGGAGGGAGGAAGAGGAGGAGGAGGGGAAGCGGAGGAGGAGGTGGAGGGAGGAAGAAGAGAAGAGGAGAAGGAAGGGGAGAGGAGGAGGGGAGGCGGAGGAGGAGGAGGAGGTGGTGGAGGAGGAGGAGGAAAGGGAGAGGAGGAGGAGGAAGGGGAGAGGAGGGGGAAGGGGAGGGGAGGGGGAGGTGGAGGGAGGAGGAGGGAGGAGGAAGGGGAGAGGAGGAGGAAGAGGAGAGGGAGGAGGAAGGGGAGAGGAGGGGAGGAGGAGGTGGAGGGAGGAGGAGAAGGAAGGGGAGAGGAGGAGGAAGGGGAGGGGAGGAGGAGGTGGAGGTGGAGAAGGGAGGGGAGAGGAGGAGGAGGTGGAGGGAGAGGAGGAGGAAGATGAGAGGAGAGACCCTTTAAGATACACCATGTTCTGCCCCTGGCATCCAGTGTCCTTTCCTTTCCTCCGTTTAAACTCCGTTTAAAGATGAGCGGACACACACAGTGCTGAGCTGACAGCTGGGTAGCAGACAGAGCAGAGTCCCGGTGAGGAGAGGCACAGAGGAGGCTCAGGGGCGAGTCGGTGAGGAGGAGCGAGGAGGGAGTCCCCAGACACACAGGACTTTTCTATGGCGCTAATTAGTACTCTAAATCATACTGTCAGCTGTCACTCAGGACAGAGAAGAGAGAGGAGAGAGAGAGATGGAGTGGAGAGGACCCAGAGACACAGGGCTATGATCATCAGGGCTGAGAGAAAGAGAGAGAGAGAGAGAGATGGAGGGGAGGGGACCCAGAGACACAGGGCTATGATCATCAGGGCTGAGAGAAAGCGAGAGAGAGAGGGGGGATCTTTATAGGTGCTGCTGTGCTCAGCCATTTTAAAGCAGAGGAATTATAATGACCCTGGCCTGGTGTGAACTACAGAGGAGAGGACCGGGGGGAGGGGTGGAGGTGTGGAGGGGTGGAGGAGTGGAGGAGTGGAGGGATGGAGGAGTGGAGGGGTGGATGAATGGAGGGATGGAGGGATGGAGGAGTGGAGGGATGGAGGGATGGAGGAGTGGAGGAGTGGAGGGATGGAGGGGTGGAGGGATGGAGGGGTGGAGGGATGGAGGGATGGAGGAGTGGAGGGATGGAGGGGTCGAGGAGTGGAGGGATAGAGGAGTGGAGGATGGAGGATGGAGGGATGGAGGAGTGGAGGATGGAGGAGTGGAGGGATGGAGGAGTGGAGGGATGGAGGAGTGGAGGGATGGAGGAGTGGAGGGATGGAGGAGTGGAGGAGTGGAGGATGGAGGAGTGGAGTAGTGGAGGATGGAGGAGGGAGGATGGAGGAGTGGAGGATGGAGGAGTGGAGGGATGGAGGAGTGGAGGATGGAGGAGTGGAGGAGTGGAGGGATGGAGGAGTGGAGGGATGGGAGGGAGGGATGGAGGATGGAGGAGTGGAGGGAGTGGAGGAGTGGAGGAGTGGAGGATGGAGGAGTGGAGGAGTGGAGGAGTGGAGGAGTGGAGGATGGAGGAGTGGAGGGATGGAGGAGTGGAGGGAGGGAGGAGTGGAGGGATGGAGGAGTGGAGGAGTGGAGGTGGAGGGATGGAGGAGTGGAGGGATGGAGGGATGGAGGGATGGAGGGATGGAGGAGTGGAGGGATGGAGGAGTGGAGGGATGGAGGGGGAGGAGTGGAGGGATGGAGGAGGGAGGATGGAGGAGTGGAGGGATGGAGGAGTGGAGGAGTGGAGGAGTGGAGGAGTGGAGGGATGGAGGAGTGGAGGATGGAGGAGTGGAGGATGGAGGAGTGGAGGGAGGAGGGGATGGAGGGATGGAGGGATGGAGGAGTGGAGGGATGGAGGGATGGAGGGATGGAGGATGGAGGATGGAGGGATGGAGGAGGGAGGAGGAGGAGTGGAGGAGTGGAGGAGTGGAGGATGGAGGGATGGAGGGAAGGAGTGGAGGGATGGAGGAGTGGAGGATGGAGGAGTGGAGGGATGGAGGAGTGGAGGATGGAGGAGTGGAGGGATGGAGGAGGAGGATGGGAGTGGAGGGATGGAGGAGTGGAGGGATGGAGGAGTGGAGGGTGGAGGAATGGAGGGATGGGGGAGGAGGATGGAGGAGTGGAGGGATGGAGGAGTGGAGGGAAGGAGGGAGGAGTGGAGGGATGGAGGAGTGGAGGGATGGAGGAGTGGAGGGATGGAGGAGTGGAGGGATGGAGGAGTGGAGGGATGGAGGAGTGGAGGGATGGAGGAGAGGATGGAGGGATGGAGGAATGGAGGGATGGAGGAGTGGAGGGATGGAGGAGTGGAGGGATGGAGGAGTGGAGGGATGGAGGAGTGGAGGATGGAGGAGTGGAGGGATGGAGGATGGAGGATGGAGGAGTGGAGGGATGGAGGAGTGGAGGGATGGAGGAGTGGAGGATGGAGGGAGTGGAGGGGTGGAGGAGTGGAGGGATGGAGGAGTGGAGGGATGGAGGAGTGGAGGGGAGGAGTGGAGGGGGAGGGAGGATGGAGGAGTGGAGGGATGGAGGAGATGGAGGGATGGAGGGGGGATGGAGGAGTGGAGGATGGAGGAGTGGAGGGATGGAGAGTGGAGGGATGGAGGGATGGAGGAGTGGAGGGATGGAGGAGTGGAATGGAGGAGTGGAGGATGGAGGGGTGGAGGAGTGGAGGATGGAGGAGTGGAGGAGTGGAGGATGGAGGAGTGGAGTGGAGGAGTGGAGGGATGGAGGGATGGAGGGGTGGAGGAGTGGAGGATGGAGGAGTGGAGGATGGAGGAGTGGAGGGAAGGAGTGGATGGAGGGGATGGAGGAGTGGAGGAGATGGAGGATGGAGGGATGGAGGGATGGAGGAGATGGAGGGATGGAGGAGTGGAGGGATGGAGGAGTGGAGGGATGGAGGAGTGGAGGGATGGAGGGATGGAGGATGGAGGAGTGGAGGGATGGAGGGAGGATGGAGGGATGGAGGGGTGGAGGAGTGGAGGGATGGAGGAGTGGAGGGATGGAGGATGGAGGGATGGAGGGATGGAGGAGTGGAGGGATGGAGGAGTGGAAGAGTGGAGGATGGAGGGGAGGATGGAGGAGTGGAGGGATGGAGGAGTGGAGGGGTGGAGGGATGGAGGGGTGGAGGGGGAGGGATGGAGGAGTGGAGGGATGGAGGAGTGGAGGGGTGGAGGATGGAGGGGAGTGGAGGAGTGGAGGGATGATGGAGGAGTGGAGGGATGGAGGGGATGGAGGGGTGGAGGGATGGAGGATGGAGGATGGAGGAGTGGAGGGATGGAGGAGTGGAGGGATGGAGGAGGATGGAGGAGTGGAGGGATGGAGGAGTGGAGGAGTGGAGGGATGGAGGAGTGGAGGGATGGAGGAGTGGAGGATGGAGGGGAGGGGTGGAGGGGTGGAGGAGTGGAGGGATGGAGGAGTGGAGGGAGGGATGGAGGAGTGGAGGGATGGAGGAGTGGAGGGATGGAGGAGATGGAGGGATGGAGGGATGGAGGAGTGGAGGATGGAGGAGTGGAGGGATGGAGGAGTGGAGGGATGGAGGGATGGAGGAGTGGAGGGATGGAGGAGTGGAGGAGTGGAGGATGGAGGGGTGGAGGGAGTGGAGGGATGGAGGAGTGGAGGGGTGGAGGGATGGAGGGGTGGAGGGATGGAGGATGGAGGAGATGGAGGGATGAAGGAGTGGAGGGATAGGAGGAGGATGGAGGGTGGAGGATGGAGGGAGGAGGAGGAGGGATGGAGGATGGAAGAGGGAGGATGGAGGGGTGGAGGAGTGGAGGGATGGAGGAGTGGAGGGGTGGAGGAGTGGAGGATGGAGGGAGTGGAGGGATGGAGGAGTGGAGGGATGGAGGGATGGAGGAGTGGAGGGATGGAGGAGGGAAGAGTGGAGGATGGAGGGGTGGAGGAGTGGAGGGATGGAGGAGTGGAGGGGTGGAGGAGTGGAGGATGGTGGAGGAGGGAGGATGGAGGAGATGGAGGGATGGAGGAGTGGAGGGATGGAGGGATGGAGGGGATGGAGGGGTGGAGGGATGGAGGAATGGAGGGGAGGGATGGAGGAGTGGAGGGATGGAGGGGTGGAGGATGTGGAGGAGTGGAGGAGGGATGGAGGAGTGGAGGATGGAGGAGTGGAGGGATGAAGGAGTGGAGGGGTGGAGGGATGGAGGATGGAGGAGTGGAGGAGTGGAGGATGGAGAGGGAGGAGTGGAGGAGTGGAGGGGATGAAGGAGTGGAGGATGGAGGAATGGAGGAGTGGAGGATGAAGGAGTGGAGGGGTGGAGGGATGGAGGAGTGGAGGGTGGAGGATGGAGGAATGGAGGGATGGAGGAGTGGAGGATGGAGGAATGGAGGATGGAGGAGTGGAGGATGGAGGAATGGAGGAGGATGGAGGGATGGAGGAGTGGAGGGTGTAGGAGTGTAGGAGTGGAGGATGGAGGAGTGGAGGATGAAGGCAGGGAGGGATGGAGGAGTGGAGGAGTGGAGGATGGAGGAGTGGAGTAGTGGAGGGATGAAGGAGTGGAGGGATGGAGGAGTGTAGGAGTGGAGGAGTGTAGGATGGAGGAGGGAGGATGGAGGAGTGGAGGATGGAAGGGAGGTAGGGAGTGGAGGAGTGGAGGATGGAGGAGTGGAGGATGGAGGAGGAGGAGGAGGGAGGGATGGAGGAGTGGAGGGATGGAGTAGTGGAGTAGTGGAGGATGGAGTAGTGGAGGGATGGAGTAGTGGAGGGATGAAGGAGTGGAGGGATGGGGGATGAAGGAGGATGTAGGAGTGTAGGAGTGGAGGGATGGAGGAGTGGAGGGATGGAGGAGTGGGAGTGTAGGAGGATGGAGGAGTGGAGGAGTGGAGGATGGGAGTAGGAGTGGAGGAGGAGTGGAGGAGTGGGGGGATGAAGGAGTGTAGGAGTGTAGGAGTGGAGGATGGAGGAGTGGAGGATGGAGGAGTGGAGTAGTGGAGTAGTGGAGGATGGAGTAGTGGAGGAGTGGAGTAGTGGAGGAGTGGAGGAGTGGAGGATGGAGGAGTGTAGGAGTGGAGGATGGAGGAGTGGAGTAGTGGAGGAGTGGAGGAGTGGGGGATGAAGGAGTGTAGGAGTGTAGGAGTGGAGGATGGAGTAGTGGAGGATGGAGGAGTGGAGGGGTGTATTCCACCAGCAACATACAACATAGATAGCTCTACAGTATGTTCATGGTATCGCTAGTGAACTAAAGATCTTGTTGGCATTTTCCATATGAAGTCCATGAGGATTTGCCAGACAATGACGTTGAAGAGAGTAGCCAACCGGATCGCATCGGTAAGAGAGTGACTCGTCAGTAGCCAACCGGATCGCATCGGTAAGAGAGTGACTCGTCAGTAGCCAACCGGATCGCATCGGTAAGAGAGTGGCTCGTCAGTAGCCAACCGGATCGCATCGGTAAGAGAGTGGCTCGTCAGTAGCCAACCGGATCGCATCGGTAAGAGAGTGACTCGTCAGTAGCCAACCGAATCGCATCGGTAAGAGAGTGACTCGTCAGTAGCCAACCGAATCGCATCGGTAAGAGAGCCCGTCTATTTGACTCACCTAATTAGCATACTGGTAGGCTTTTCGACGATTATGCGCAGATAAATTATGAAAACATTCAATGAAAGACGGTGAATATCCTCCTCACTTGCAGGAACAGAGAGATAGCTTCTCTCTCTCGTCCAAAAATATGATAAAAGAAAACAGATTTAATTGTTTTTAAAAGCTAATGATACTGATATGATATGAAATATATTCATATACATTCAGATCTCTGTTGGAGGTATCTTGCTATTTTGATTGGTTCCGGACCGTTCCGACCAACAATTTTGTGTACTGAGGGCTCTGTGAATGGCGCAACATCAATTGCTGTGCACTCTGTGACAGTTCTGTTTGTCCCGCTTCTCATGCCGTCCTCCGCTCTCCTCTGAAGTGCAGTATGTGCTATCTGACACTGCATTTGCATAGGGAGCGACAAGTCACATTTTCTGGCCTATCCACACAAAGGATTGAACTCCCCGGTCTGTGAACCTCGCAGCTCCACTTAAATGGCATATGAAATGGGAGACTAGTGATCACAGTAGACACATGTCACTGTGATGTTCTTAGATGATGCTCTGTGTCTTCGAGGGCTTTTACGGTCCTAGTTGCTCCTCAAGTTGCTAACTAACTCCTCTTCCTCTCTCCTCTTCTCTCCTCCTCTCCTCTCCTCCTCTCCCCTCCTCCTCTCTCCTCTTCTCTCCTCCTCTCCTCTCCTCATCTCCCCTCCTCCTCTCCCCTCCTTCTCTCCTCCTCTTCTCTCCTCCTCTCCTCTCCTCCTCTCCTCTCCTCCTCTCCCCTCCTTCTCTCCTCCTCTTCTCTCCTCCTCTCCTCTCCTCTCCTCCTCTCCCCTCCTCCTCTCTCCTCTTCTCTCCTCCTCTCCTCTCCTCTCCTCCTCTCCCCTCCGCCTCTCTCCTCCTCTCCTCTCCTCCTCTCCCCTCCTCCTCTCTCCTCTTCTCTTCTCCTCTCCTCTCCTCCTCTCCCCTCCTCCTCTCCCCTCCTCTCTCCTCTCCTCCTCTCCCCTCCTCCTCTCCCCTCCTCTCTCCTCTCCTCCTCTCCCCTCCTCCTCTCTCCAGGGAGATGACTGCTCTTCTCTATGTCCTCCGGGGCTATACGGTCCTAGTTGCTCCTCTACCTGCTCCTGTCATAACCACGCCCCCTGCTCTCCCATCGATGGATCCTGTAGCTGCAGAGAAGGTACAGTACACCCAGGGGACATAGCTAATACAACGGACTGACTCACCCAGGGGACATAGCTCCTACAACGGACTGACTCACCCAGGGGACATAGCTCCTACAACGGACTGACTCACCCAGGGGACATAGCTAATACAACGGACTGACTCACCCAGGGGACATAGCTAATACAACTGACTGACTCACCCAGGGGACATAGCTAATACAACGGACTGACTCACCCAGGGGACATAGCTAATACAACGGACTGACTCACCCAGGGGACATAGCTCCTACAACGGACTGACTCACCCAGGGGACATAGCTAATACAACGGCCTGACTCACCCAGGGGACATAGCTAATACAACGGACTGACTCACCCAGGGGACATAGCTCACCCAGGGGACATAGCTAATACAACGGACTGACTCACCCAGGGGACATAGCTAATACAACGGACTGACTCACCCAGGGGACATAGCTAATACAACGGACTGACTCACCCAGGGGACATAGCTAATACAACGGACTGACTCACCCAGGGGACATAGCTAATACAACGGACTGACTCACCCAGGGGACATAGCTAATACAACGGACTGACTCACCCAGGGGACATAGCTAATACAACGGACTGACTCACCCAGGGGACATAGCTAATACAACGGACTGACTCACCCAGGGGACATAGCCAATACAACGGACTGACTCACCCAGGGACATAGCTAATACAACGGCCTGACTCACCCAGGGTACTGGCTATGTGTCAATCAAAAGGCAACATCCTTGTGAATGGAGACATTGTTAATCATTCACTACCACTTTTTCAGCAGAACACCTTCCCAAAACCCTTTCAGACCCCCTTCAGGCTGACTGACTGATTCACTGATTCACTGACAGACTGACTGACTGATTGACTGACTGACTGATTGACTGACTGATTGACTGACTGATTGACTGACTGACTGACTGACTGATTGACTGATTGACTGACTGATTGACTGACTGATTGACTGACTGACTGAATGACTGACTGATTCACTGACTGGCTGACTGATTGACTGACTAACTGATTGGCTGACTGACAGACTGACTGATTCACTGACTGGCTGACTGATTGACTGACTAACTGATTGGCTGACTGACAGACTGACTGACTGATTGACTGACTGACTGACTGATTGACTGACTGATTGACTGACTGATTGACGGACTGACTGATTGACTGACTGATTGACTGACTGATTGACTGACTGATTGACTGACTGGCTGACTGATTGACTGACTGACTGACTGATGGACTGACTGACTGACTGACTGACTGACTGACTGACTGACTGACTGACTGACTGACTGACTTTGACTGACTGATTGACTGACTGGCTGACTGATTGACTGACTGATTGACTGATTGACTGATTGGCTGACTGACTGACTGATTGATGGACTGACTGATTGACTGATTGACTGACTGATTGACTGACTGATGGACTGACTGACTGACTGACTGACTGACTGATTGACTGACTGACTGACTGATTGACTGACTGATTGATGATTGACTGACTGATTGATGGACTGACTGACTGACTGACTGACTGACTGATTGACTGACTGATCACCTGACTGACTGACAGATTGATTGACTGACTGACTGACTGACTGATTGACTGACTGACTGACTGACTGATTGACTGACTGATTGACTGACTGACTGACTGACTGATGAACTGACTGACAGACTGACTGACTGAATGACTGACTGATTCACTGATTCACTGACAGACTGACTGACTGAATGACTGACTGACTGATTGACTGATTGACTGACTGACTGACTGATTGACTGACTGATTGACTGACTGATTGACTGACTGATTGACTGACTGGCTGACTGATTGACTGACTGACTGACTGACTGATGGACTGACTGACTGACTGATTGACTGACTGGCTGTCTGATTGACTGACTGACTGACTGATTGACTGATTGACTGATTGGCTGACTGATTGACTGACTGATTGATGGACTGACTGATTGACTGATTGACTGACTGATTGACTGACTGATGGACTGACTGACTGACTGACTGACTGATTGACTGACTGACTGACTGACTGATTGACTGATTGATGGACTGACTGACTGACTGACTGACTGACTGACTGATTGACTGACTGATCACCTGACTGACTGACAGATTGATTGACTGACTGACTGACTGATTGACTGACTGACTGACTGATTTGACTGACTGATTGACTGACTGACTGACTGATGAACTGACTGACTGATTGACTGACTGACTGATTGACTGACTGACTGATTGACTGACTGACTGACTGATTGATTCATGTATCAACCCATGCAGGTTGGCAGGGAGTGGACTGCTCTACTCTGTGCTCCAGTGGTAGCTGGGGTCTGGGCTGTAATCAGAGCTGTCTATGTGCCAACGGCGCAGCCTGTGACCCCATGGATGGTGTCTGTACCTGCTCCCCAGGCTGGAGAGGGGAGCACTGCCTCTTACCCTGTCCTGTAAGTACTGACCCCTAACCCGAACCCTGACCCTAATCCTGACCCTAACCCTGACCCTAACCCTGCCTCCTACCCTGTCCTGTAAGTATTGACCCCTGACCCTAACCCTGCACCCTACCCTGTCCTGTAAGTACTGACCCCTGACCCTAATCCTGACCCTAACCCTGCCTCCTATCCTGTCCTGTAAGTACTGACCCCTGACCCTAATCCTGACCCTAATCCTGATCCTAACCCTGCCTCCTATCCTGTCCTGTAATTACTGACCCCTGACCCTAATCCTGACCCTAACCCTGCCTCCTATCCTGTCCTGTAAATACTGACCCCTGACCCTAATCCTGACTCTAACCCTGCCTCCTATCCTGTCCTGTAAGTACTGACCCCTGACCCTAATCCTGACCCTAATCCTGACCCTAACCCTGCCTCCTATCCTGTCCTGTAAGTACTGACCCCTGACCGTGAACCTAATCCTGACCCTAACCCTGCCTCCTATCCTGTCCTGTAAATACTGACCCCTGACCGTGAACCTAATCCTGACCCTAACCCTGCCTCCTATCCTGTAAGTACTGACCCATGATCCTAATCCTGACCCTAACCCTGCCTCCTATCCTGTCCTGTAAGTACTGACCCCTGACCCTAATCCTGACCCTAACCCTGCCTCCTATCCTGTCCTGTAAATACTGACCCCTGACCCTAATCCTGACTCTAACCCTGCCTCCTATCCTATCCTATGCTGTAAGTACTGACCCCTGACCCTAATCCTGACCCTAAACCTGACCTTAACCCTGTCTCCTACCCTGTCCTGTAAATTCTGACCCCTACCCTAAACCTGACCCTAATCCTGACCCTAAACCCTGCCTGCTACCCTGTCCTGTAAATACCGACCCCTACCCTAAACCTGACCCTTACCCTGACCCTAACCCTGCCTCCTACCCTGTCCTGTAAATACTGACACCTGACCCTAATCCTGACCCTAACCCTGCCTCCTACCCTGTCCTGTAAGTACTGACCCCTGACCCTAACCCTGTCCCCTACCCTGTCCTGTAATTACTGACCCCTGACCCTAATCCTGACCCTAACCCTGCCTTCTACCCATGTCCTGTAAGTACTGACCCATGACCCTAATCCTGACCCTATCCCTGCCTCCCATCCTATACTGTGAGTGTCTCTGTCACAACTATGCTGAACAAAAATATAAACGCAATTTGCAACATTTTCAACGATTTTACTGAGTTGCAGTTCATGTAAGGAAATCAGTCAGTTGGGTTGTCGTGGTTACACATTGTCTGCGGTTGTGAGGCCGGTTGCACGTACTGACAAATTCTCTAAAACGTCATTGGACGCGGGGTCTAGCAGATAAATGAACATTAAAGTCTCTGGCAACAGCTGTGGTGGACATTACTGCAGGAATACAGCCAACTGCACACTCCCTCAAAACATGAGACATCTGTGACATTGTGCTGTCTGACAAAACTGCACATTTTAGAGTGGCCATTTATTGTCCCCAGCACAAGGTGCACCTGTGTAATGATCATGCTGTTTAATCAGCTTCTTGATATGCCTTTTATTGTCCCCAGCACAAAGTGCACCTGTGTAATGACCATGCTGTTTAATCAGCTTCTTGATATGCCTTTTATTGTCCCCAGCACAAGGTGCACCTGTGTAATGATCATGCTGTTTAATCAGCTTCTTGATATGCCTTTTATTGTCCCCAGCACAAGGTGCACCTGTGTAATGACCATGCTGTTTAATCAGCTTCTTGATATGCCTTTTATTGTCCCCAGCACAAGGTGCACCTGTGTAATGATAATGCTGTTTAATCAGCTTCTTGATATGCCTTTTATTGTCCCCAGCACAAGGTGCACCTGTGTAATGACCATGCTGTTTAATCAGCTTCTTGATATGCCTTTTATTGTCCCCAGCACAAGGTGCACCTGTGTAATGATCATGCTGTTTAATCAGCTTCTTGATATGCCTTTTATTGTCCCCAGCACAAGGTGCACCTGTGTAATGACCATGCTGTTTAATCAGCTTCTTGATATGCCTTTTATTGTCCCCAGCACAAGGTGCACCTGTGTAATGATCATGCTGTTTAATCAGCTTCTTGATATGCCTTTTATTGTCCCCAGCACAAGGTGCACCTGTGTAATGATCATGCTGTTTAATCAGCTTCTTGATATGCCTTTTATTGTCCCCAGCACAAGGTGCACCTGTGTAATGATCATGCTGTTTAATCAGCTTCTTGATATGCCTTTTATTGTCCCCAGCACAAGGTGCACCTGTGTAATGACCATGCTGTTTAATCAGCTTCTTGATATGCCTTTTATTGTCCCCAGCACAAGGTGCACCTGTGTAATGACCATGCTGTTTAATCAGCTTCTTGATATGCCTTTTATTGTCCCCAGCACAAGGTGCACCTGTGTAATGATCATGCTGTTTAATCAGCTTCTTGATATTCCACACCTGTCAGGTTGATGGATTATCTTGGCAAAGGAGAAAATGCTCACTAAACGAGATGGAAAAACATTTGTGCCAAAAACATTTGAGAGAAATAAGCTTTTGGTTCTTTTTATTTCAGCTCATGGGACCAACATTTTACGTTTTGAGTTTATATTTTTGTTTATATTTTTTGTGTTCTTCTTCTCCTCCTCCTCCTTGTTCTTTCTTTCCTTTGTGTTCTTCTTCTCCTCCTTCTTCATTTCCTTTGTTCTTCTTCTCCTCCTCCTTGTTTTTTCTTTCCTCTGTGTTCTTCTTCTCCTCCTCCTCCTTGTTCTTTCTTTCCTTTGTTCTTCTTCTCCTCCTCCTTGTTCTTTCGTTCCTTTGTGTTCTTCTCCTCCTCCTCCTTGTTCTTTCTTTCCTTTGTGTTCTTCTCCTCCTTAATTTCCTTTGTTCTTCTTCTCCTCCTTCATTTCCTTTGTTCTTCTTCTCCTCCTTGTTTTTTCTTTCCTCTGTGTTCTTCTTCTCCTCCTCCTCCTTGTTCTTTCTTTCCTTTGTGTTCTTCTTCTCCTCCTCCTTGTTCTTTCGTTCCTTTGTGTTCTTCTCCTCCTCCTCCTTGTTCTTTCTTTCCTTTGTGTTCTTCTCCTCCTTCTTCTTAATTTCCTTTGTTCTTCTTCTCCTTCTTCTTCATTTCCTTTGTTCTTCTTCTTCTCCTCCTCCTCCTTGTTCTTTCTTTCCTCTGTGTTCTTCTCCTTCTTCTTCATTTCCTTTGTTTTTCCTCTCCTCCTCTTTCTTCTTCTTTGTTTCCATTATCTTCTTCTCCTGCTTCTGTCACTAAATTTTAAAAGCTACTGGCCACTGTATATCTGCCTGAAATATGATTATTTTGATAGGTGAAACAATGTGATGTTGCTGTTGTTTATATTGATGTTGTTGTTGTTGTCAGGATGGAATGTACGGTCTGGAGTGTCGTGGGCGTTGTGACTGTAGTCATGGCGATGGCTGTGACCACGTCACCGGCTTCTGTCGCTGCCTCGCTGGATGGACAGGTCAGTACTATGGTAGGATACAGAGAGACAGGTCAGTACTGTGGTAGGATACAGAGAGACAGGTCAGTACTATGGTAGGATACAGAGAGACAGGTCAGTACTGGGGTAGGATACAGAGAGACAGGTCAGTACTGTGGTAGGATACAGAGAGACAGGTCAGTACTATGGTAGGATACAGAGAGACAGGTCAGTACTGTGGTAGGATACAGAGAGACAGGTCAGTACTGTGGTAGGATACAGAGAGACAGGTCAGTACTATGGTAGGATACAGAGAGACAGGTCAGTACTGTGGTAGGATACAGAGAGACAGGTCAGTACTATGGTAGGATACAGAGAGACAGGTCAGTGCTATGGTAGGATACAGAGAGACAGGTCAGTGCTATGGTAGGATACAGAGAGACAGGTCAGTACTATGGTAGGATACAGAGAGACAGGTCAGTGCTATGGTAGGATACAGAGAGACAGGTCAGTGCTATGGTAGGATACAGAGAGACAGGTCAGTACTATGGTAGGATACAGAGAGACAGGTCAGTACTATGGTATCTCTGCTGTCTCTCTCTCTCCTTGTTGTGTCTCTGTCTCTCTCTCTCCTAGTTGTGTCTCTGTCTCTCTCTCTCCTAGTTGTGTCTCTGCTGTCTCTCTCTCTCCTAGTTGTGTCTCTGTCTCTCTCTCTCCTAGTTGTCTCTGCTGTCCCTCTCTCTCCTAGTTGTGTCGCTGTCTCTCTCTCTCTCCTAGTTGTGTCTCTGCTGTCTCTCTCTCTCTCTCCTAGTTGTGTCTCTGCTGTCTCTCTCCTAGTTGTGTCGCTGTCTCTCTCTCTCCTAGTTGTCGCTGTCTCTCTATCCTAGTTGTGTCTCTGCTGTCTCTCTCCTAGTTGTGTCTCTGCTGTCTCTCTCTCTCCTAGTTGTGTCTCTGCTGTCTCTCTCCTAGTTGTGTCGCTGTCTCTCTCTCTCTCTCCTAGTTGTGTCTCTGTCTCTCTATCCTAGTTGTGTCTCTGCTGTCTCTCTCTCTCCTAGTTGTGTCTCTGCTGTCTCTCTCCTAGTTGTGTCGCTGTCTCTCTCTCTCCTAGTTGTGTCGCTGTCTCTCTCTCTCCTAGTTGTGTCTCTGTCTCTCTATCCTAGTTGTGTCTCTGCTGTCTCTCTCCTAGTTGTGTCTCTGCTGTCTCTCTCTCTCCTAGTTGTGTCTCTGTCTCTCTCTCCTAGTTGTGTCTCTGTCTCTCTCTCTCCTAGTTGTGTCTCTGTCTCTCTATCCTAGTTGTGTCTCTGTCTCTCTATCCTAGTTGTGTCTCTGCTGTCTCTCTCCTAGTTGTGTCTCTGCTGTCTCTCTCTCTCCTAGTTGTGTCTCTGCTGTCTCTCTCTCTCCTAGTTGTGTCTCTGCTGTCTCTCTCCTAGTTGTGTCTCTGCTGTCTCTCTCTCTCCTAGTTGTGTCTCTGCTGTCTCTCTCTCCTAGTTGTGTCTCTGTCTCTCTCTCTCCTAGTTGTGTCTCTGCTGTCTCTCTCCTAGTTGTGTCTCTGCTGTCTCTCTCTCTCCTAGTTGTGTCTCTGCTGTCTCTCTCTCTCCTAGTTGTGTCTCTGTCTCTCTCTCTCCTAGTTGTGTCTCTGTCTGTCTCTCTCCTAGTTGTGTCTCTGCTGTCTCTCTCTCCTAGTTGTGTCTCTGTCTCTCTCTCCTAGTTGTGTCTCTGTCTCTCTCTCTCCTAGTTGTGTCTCTGTCTCTCTCTCTCTCCTAGTTGTGTCTCTGTCTCTCTCTCTCCTAGTTGTGTCTCTGTCTCTCTCTCTCCTAGTTGTGTCTCTGTCTCTCTCTCTCCTAGTTGTGTCTCTGTCTCTCTCTCCTAGTTGTGTCTCTGTCTCTCTCTTCTAGTTGTGTCTCTGTCTCTCTCTCTCCTAGTTGTGTCTCTGCTGTCTCTCTCTCCTAGTTGTGTCTCTGCTGTCTCTCTCCTAGTTGTGTCTCTGCTGTCTCTCTCTCCTAGTTGTGTCTCTGCTGTCTCTCTCTCCTAGTTGTGTCTCTGCTGTCTCTCTCTCCTAGTTGTGTCTCTGTCTCTCTCCCCTAGTTGTGTCTCTGTCTCTCTCTCCTAGTTGTGTCTCTGTCTCTCTCTCCTAGTTGTGTCTCTGCTGTCTCTCTCTCTCCTAGTTGTGTCGCTGTCTCTCTCTCTCTCCTAGTTGTGTCTCTGCTGTCTCTCTCTCTCTCTCCTAGTTGTGTCTCTGTCTAGTTGTGTCTCTGTCTCTCTCTCTCCTAGTTGTGTCTCTGTCTCTCTCTCCTAGTTGTGTCTCTGCTGTCTCTCTCTCTCCTAGTTGTGTCTCTGCTGTCTCTCTCTCCTAGTTGTGTCTCTGCTGTCTCTCTCTCCTAGTTGTGTCTCTGCTGTCTCTCTCTCTCCTAGTTGTGTCTCTGTCTCTCTCTCCTAGTTGTGTCTCTGCTGTCTCTCTCTCTCCTAGTTGTGTCTCTGCTGTCTCTCTCCTAGTTGTGTCCCTGCTGTCTCTCTCTCCTAGTTGTGTCTCTGTCTCTCTCTCTCCTAGTTGTGTCTCTGCTGTCTCTCTCTCCTAGTTGTGTCTTTGCTGTCTCTCTCTCTCCTAGTTGTGTCTCTGCTGTCTCTCTCTCCTAGTTGTGTCTCTGTCTCTCTCTCTCCTAGTTGTGTCTCTGTCTCTCTCTCCTAGTTGTGTCTCTGCTGTCTCTCTCTCCTAGTTGTGTCTCTGCAGTCTCTCTCTCTCCTAGTTGTGTCGCTGTCTCTCTCTCTCTCCTAGTTGTGTCTCTGCTGTCTCTCTCTCTCCTAGTTGTGTCTCTGTCTCTCTCTCCTAGTTGTGTCTCTGTCTCTCTCTCTCCTAGTTGTGTCTCTGCTGTCTCTCTCTCCTAGTTGTGTCTCTGCTGTCTCTCTCTCCTAGTTGTGTCTCTGCTGTCTCTCTCTCCTAGTTGTGTCTCTGCTGTCTCTCTCTCTCCTAGTTGTGTCTCTCTCTCTCTCTCTCTCTCCTAGTTGTGTCTCTGCTGTCTCTCTCTCCTAGTTGTGTCTCTGCTGTCTCTCTCTCCTAGTTGTGTCTCTCTCTCTCTCTCCTAGTTGTGTCTCTCTCTCTCTCTCCTAGTTGTGTCTCTCTCTCTCTCTCCTAGTTGTGTCTCTGCTGTCTCTCTCTCCTAGTTGTGTCTCTGC
Source organism: Oncorhynchus gorbuscha (assembly GCF_021184085.1). NCBI lineage: Eukaryota > Metazoa > Chordata > Actinopteri > Salmoniformes > Salmonidae > Oncorhynchus > Oncorhynchus gorbuscha. Next base: position 3,193,193 of record NC_060178.1, on the reverse strand, counting down.
TGTCTCTCTCCTAGTTGTGTCTCTGTCTCTCTCTCTCCTAGTTGTGTCTCTGTCTCTCTCTCTCCTAGTTGTGTCTCTGCTGTCTCTCTCTCCTAGTTGTGTCTCTGTCTCTCTCTCTCCTAGTTGTGTCTCTGCTGTCTCTCTCTCTCCTAGTTGTGTCTCTGCTGTCTCTCTCTCCTAGTTGTGTCTCTGCTGTCTCTCTCTCTCCTAGTTGTGTCTCTGCTGTCTCTCTCTCTCTGTCTGTCTCTCTCCTAGTTGTGTCTCTGCTGTCTCTCTCTCCTAGTTGTGTCTCTGTCTCTCTCTCTCCTAGTTGTGTCTCTGCTGTCTCTCTCTCTCCTAGTTGTGTCTCTGCTGTCTCTCTCTCTCCTAGTTGTGTCTCTGCTGTCTCTCTCTCTCCTAGTTGTGTCTCTGTCTCTCTCTTCTAGTTGTGTCTCTGTCTCTCTCTTCTAGTTGTGTCTCTGTCTCTCTCTTCTAGTTGTGTCTCTGTCTCTCTCTCTCCTAGTTGTGTCTCTGCTGTCTCTCTCTCCTAGTTGTGTCTCTGCTGTCTCTCTCTCCTAGTTGTGTCTCTGCTGTCTCTCTCTCCTAGTTGTGTCTCTGTCTCTCTCTCCTAGTTGTGTCTCTGTCTCTCTCTCCTAGTTGTGTCTCTGTCTCTCTCTCCTAGTTGTGTCTCTGTCTCTCTCTCTCCTAGTTGTGTCGCTGTCTCTCTCTCTCTCTAGTTGTGTCTCTGCTGTCTCTCTCTCTCCTAGTTGTGTCTCTGTCTCTCTCTCTCCTAGTTGTGTCTCTGTCTCTCTCTCCTAGTTGTGTCTCTGCTGTCTCTCTCTCTCCTAGTTGTGTCTCTGCTGTCTCTCTCTCCTAGTTGTGTCTCTGCTGTCTCTCTCTCTCTGCTGTCTCTCTCTCTCCTAGTTGTGTCTCTGCTGTCTCTCTCTCTCTAGTTGTGTCTCTCTCTCTCTCTCCTAGTTGTGTCTCTCTCTCTCTCCTAGTTGTGTCCCTGCTGTCTCTCTCTCCTAGTTGTGTCTCTGTCTCTCTCTCTCCTAGTTGTGTCTCTGCTGTCTCTCTCTCCTAGTTGTGTCTCTGCTGTCTCTCTCTCCTAGTTGTGTCTCTGCTGTCTCTCTCTCCTAGTTGTGTCTCTGCTGTCTCTCTCTCCTAGTTGTGTCTCTGTCTCTCTCTCTCCTAGTTGTGTCTCTGTTGTGTCTGTCTCTCTCCTAGTTGTGTCTCTGTCTGTCTCTCTCCTAGTTGTGTCTCTGCTGTCTCTCTCTCCTAGTTGTGTCTCTGTCTCTCTCTCTCCTAGTTGTGTCTCTGCTGTCTCTCTCTCCTAGTTGTGTCTCTGCTGTCTCTCTCTCTCCTAGTTGTGTCTCTGCTGTCTCTCTCTCTCCTAGTTGTGTCTCTGTCTCTGCTGTTGTGTCTCTGTCTCTCTCTTCTAGTTGTGTCTCTGTCTCTCTCTTCTAGTTGTGTCTCTGTCTCTCTCTCTCCTAGTTGTGTCTCTGCTGTCTCTCTCTCCTAGTTGTGTCTCTGCTGTCTCTCTCTCCTAGTTGTGTCTCTGCTGTCTCTCTCTCCTAGTTGTGTCTCTGTCTCTCTCTCCTAGTTGTGTCTCTGTCTCTCTCTCCTAGTTGTGTCTCTGTCTCTCTCTCCTAGTTGTGTCTCTGCTGTCTCTCTCTCCTAGTTGTGTCGCTGTCTCTCTCTCTCTCCTAGTTGTGTCTCTGCTGTCTCTCTCTCTCCTAGTTGTGTCTCTGTCTCTCTCTCTCCTAGTTGTGTCTCTGTCTCTCTCTCCTAGTTGTGTCTCTGCTGTCTCTCTCTCTCCTAGTTGTGTCTCTGCTGTCTCTCTCTCCTAGTTGTGTCTCTGCTGTCTCTCTCTCCTAGTTGTGTCTCTGCTGTCTCTCTCTCCCTAGTTGTGTCTCTGCTGTCTCTCTCTCTCCTAGTTGTGTCTCTGTCTGTCTCTCTCTCCTAGTTGTGTCTCTGCTGTCTCTCTCTCTCTAGTTGTGTCCCTGCTGTCTCTCTCTCCTAGTTGTGTCTCTGTCTCTCTCCTAGTTGTGTCTCTGCTGTCTCTCTCTCTAGTTGTGTCTCTGCTGTCTCTCTCTCCTAGTTGTGTCTCTGCTGTCTCTCTCTCCTAGTTGTGTCTCTGCTGTCTCTCTCTCCTAGTTGTGTCTCTGCTGTCTCTCTCTCTCCTAGTTGTGTCTCTGCTGTCTCTCTCTCTCCTAGTTGTGTCTCTGTCTCTCTCTCTCTCCTAGTTGTGTCTCTGCTGTCTCTCTCTCCTAGTTGTGTCTCTGTCTCTCTCTCCTAGTTGTGTCTCTGTCTCTCTCTCTCCTAGTTGTGTCTCTGCTGTCTCTCTCCTAGTTGTGTCTCTGCTGTCTCTCTCTCCTAGTTGTGTCTCTGTCTCTCTCTCTCCTAGTTGTGTCTCTGTCTCTCTCTCTCCTAGTTGTGTCTCTGTCTCTCTCTTCTAGTTGTGTCTCTGCTGTCTCTCTCTCTCCTAGTTGTGTCTCTGCTGTCTCTCTCTCCTAGTTGTGTCTCTGCAGTCTCTCTCTCTCCTAGTTGTGTCGCTGTCTCTCTCTCTCTCCTAGTTGTGTCGCTGTCTCTCTCTCTCTCCTAGTTGTGTCTCTGCTGTCTCTCTCTCCTAGTTGTGTCTCTGTCTCTCTCTCCTAGTTGTGTCTCTGTCTCTCTCTCTCCTAGTTGTGTCTCTGCTGTCTCTCTCCTAGTTGTGTCTCTGCTGTCTCTCTCTCTCCTAGTTGTGTCTCTGTCTCTCTCTCTCCTAGTTGTGTCTCTGTCTCTCTCTTCTAGTTGTGTCTCTGTCTCTCTCTTCTAGTTGTGTCTCTGTCTCTCTCTTCTAGTTGTGTCTCTGTCTCTCTCTCTCCTAGTTGTGTCTCTGCTGTCTCTCTCTCCTAGTTGTGTCTCTGCTGTCTCTCTCTCCTAGTTGTGTCTCTGCTGTCTCTCTCTCCTAGTTGTGTCTCTGCTGTCTCTCTCTCCTAGTTGTGTCTCTGTCTCTCTCTCCTAGTTGTGTCTCTGTCTCTCTCTCCTAGTTGTGTCTCTGTCTCTCTCTCCTAGTTGTGTCTCTGTCTCTCTCTCCTAGTTGTGTCTCTGCTGTCTCTCTCTCTCCTAGTTGTGTCGCTGTCTCTCTCTCTCTCCTAGTTGTGTCTCTGCTGTCTCTCTCTCTCTCTCCTAGTTGTGTCTCTGTCTCTCTCTCTCCTAGTTGTGTCTCTGCTGTCTCTCTCTCCTAGTTGTGTCTCTGCTGTCTCTCTCTCTCCTAGTTGTGTCTCTGCTGTCTCTCTCTCCTAGTTGTGTCTCTGCTGTCTCTCTCTCCTAGTTGTGTCTCTGTCTCTCTCTCTCCTAGTTGTGTCTCTGCTGTCTCTCTCTCCTAGTTGTGTCTCTGCTGTCTCTCTCTCTCCTAGTTGTGTCTCTGCTGTCTCTCTCCTAGTTGTGTCCCTGCTGTCTCTCTCTCCTAGTTGTGTCTCTGTCTCTCTCTCTCCTAGTTGTGTCTCTGCTGTCTCTCTCTCCTAGTTGTGTCTCTGCTGTCTCTCTCTCTAGTTGTGTCTCTGCTGTCTCTCTCTCCTAGTTGTGTCTCTGCTGTCTCTCTCTCCTAGTTGTGTCTCTGTCTCTCTCTCCTAGTTGTGTCTCTGCTGTCTCTCTCTCCTAGTTGTGTCTCTGCTGTCTCTCTCTCCTAGTTGTGTCTCTGTCTGTCTCTCTCTCTAGTTGTGTCTCTGCTGTCTCTCTCTCTCCTAGTTGTGTCTCTGTCTCTCTCTCCTAGTTGTGTCTCTGTCTCTCTCTCTTCTAGTTGTGTCTCTGTCTCTCTCTTCTAGTTGTGTCTCTGTCTCTCTCTCTCCTAGTTGTGTCTCTGCTGTCTCTCTCTCTCCTAGTTGTGTCTCTGCTGTCTCTCTCTCTCCTAGTTGTGTCTCTGCTGTCTCTCTCTCCTAGTTGTGTCTCTGCTGTCTCTCTCTCCTAGTTGTGTCTCTGCTGTCTCTCTCTCCTAGTTGTGTCTCTGCTGTCTCTCTCTCCTAGTTGTGTCTCTGCTGTCTCTCTCTCCTAGTTGTGTCTCTGTCTCTCTCTCCTAGTTGTGTCTCTGTCTCTCTCTCCTAGTTGTGTCTCTGTCTCTCTCTCCTAGTTGTGTCTCTGCTGTCTCTCTCTCCTAGTTGTGTCTCTGTCTGTCTCTCTCTCCTAGTTGTGTCTCTGCTGTCTCTCTCTCTCTCTCCTAGTTGTGTCTCTGTCTCTCTCTCTCCTAGTTGTGTCTCTGTCTCTCTCTCTCCTAGTTGTGTCTCTGTCTCTCTCTCCTAGTTGTGTCTCTGCTCTCTCTCCTAGTTGTGTCTCTGCTGTCTCTCTCTCCTAGTTGTGTCTCTGCTGTCTCTCTCTCTCCTAGTTGTGTCTCTGTCTCTCTCTCCTAGTTGTGTCTCTGCTGTCTCTCTCTCTCCTAGTTGTGTCTCTGCTGTCTCTCTCCTAGTTGTGTCCCTGCTGTCTCTCTCTCTAGTTGTGTCTCTGTCTCTCTCTCTCCTAGTTGTGTCTCTGCTGTCTCTCTCTCCTAGTTGTGTCTTTGCTGTCTCTCTCTCCTAGTTGTGTCTCTGCTGTCTCTCTCTCCTAGTTGTGTCTCTGTCTCTCTCTCTCCTAGTTGTGTCTCTGTCTCTCTCTCCCTAGTTGTGTCTCTGCTGTCTCTCTCTCCCTAGTTGTGTCTCTGCAGTCTCTCTCTCTCCTAGTTGTGTCGCTGTCTCTCTCTCTCTCCTAGTTGTGTCTCTGCTGTCTCTCTCTCTCCTAGTTGTGTCTCTGTCTCTCTCTCTCTCTGTCTCTCTCTCTAGTTGTGTCTCTGCTGTCTCTCTCTCCCTAGTTGTGTCTCTGCTGTCTCTCTCTCCTAGTTGTGTCTCTGCTGTCTCTCTCTCCTAGTTGTGTCTCTGCTGTCTCTCTCTCTCTAGTTGTGTCTCTCTCTCTCTCTCTCCTAGTTGTGTCTCTGCTGTCTCTCTCTCCTAGTTGTGTCTCTGCTGTCTCTCTCTCCTAGTTGTGTCTCTGCTGTCTCTCTCTCCTCTCCTAGTTGTGTCTCTCTCTCTCTCTCCTAGTTGTGTCTCTGCTGTCTCTCTCTCCTAGTTGTGTCTCTGCTGTCTCTCTCTAGTTGTGTCTCTGTCTAGTTGTGTCTCTGCTGTCTCTCTCTCCTAGTTGTGTCTCTGCTGTCTCTCTCTCCTAGTTGTGTCTCTGCTGTCTCTCTCTCCTAGTTGTGTCTCTGCTGTCTCTCTCTCCTAGTTGTGTCTCTGCTGTCTCTCTCTCCTAGTTGTGTCTCTGCTGTCTCTCTCCTAGTTGTGTCTCTGTCTGTCTCTCTCCTAGTTGTGTCTCTGTGTCTGTCTCTCTCTCTCCTAGTTGTGTCTCTGCTGTCTCTCTCTCCTAGTTGTGTCTCTGCTGTCTCTCTCTCTCCTAGTTGTGTCTCTGCTGTCTCTCTCTCCTAGTTGTGTCTCTGTCTGTTGTGTCTCTGTCTCTCTCTCTCTAGTTGTGTCTCTGTCTCTCTCTCTAGTTGTGTCTCTGTCTCTCTCTCTCTAGTTGTGTCTCTGTCTGTCTCTCTCTCCTAGTTGTGTCTCTGCTGTCTCTCTCTCCTAGTTGTGTCTCTGCTGTCTCTCTCTCCTAGTTGTGTCTCTGTCTCTCTCTCCTAGTTGTGTCTCTGTCTCTCTCTCCTAGTTGTGTCTCTGTCTCTCTCTCCTAGTTGTGTCTCTGCTGTCTCTCTCTCCTAGTTGTGTCGCTGTCTCTCTCTCTCCTAGTTGTGTCTCTGCTGTCTCTCTCTCTCCTAGTTGTGTCTCTGTCTCTCTCTCTCCTAGTTGTGTCTCTGTCTCTCTCTCCTAGTTGTGTCTCTGCTGTCTCTCTCTCTCCTAGTTGTGTCTCTGCTGTCTCTCTCTCCTAGTTGTGTCTCTGTCTCTCTCTCTCCTAGTTGTGTCTCTGCTGTCTCTCTCTCCTAGTTGTGTCTCTGCTGTCTCTCTCTCCTAGTTGTGTCTCTGCTGTCTCTCTCTCTCCTAGTTGTGTCTCTGCTGTCTCTCTCCTAGTTGTGTCTCTGTCTGTCTCTCTCCTAGTTGTGTCTCTGCTGTCTCTCTCTCCTAGTTGTGTCTCTGTCTCTCTCTCTCCTAGTTGTGTCTCTGCTGTCTCTCTCTCCTAGTTGTGTCTCTGCTGTCTCTCTCTCCTAGTTGTGTCTCTGCTGTCTCTCTCTCTCCTAGTTGTGTCTCTGCTGTCTCTCTCTCCTAGTTGTGTCTCTGCTGTCTCTCTCTCCTAGTTGTGTCGCTGTCTCTCTCTCTCTCCTAGTTGTGTCTCTGCTGTCTCTCTCTCTCCTAGTTGTGTCTCTGCTGTCTCTCTCTCCTAGTTGTGTCTCTGTCTCTCTCTCCTAGTTGTGTCTCTGTCTCTCTCTCTCCTAGTTGTGTCTCTGCTGTCTCTCTCCTAGTTGTGTCTCTGCTGTCTCTCTCTCTCCTAGTTGTGTCTGTCTGTTGTGTCTCTGTCTCTCTCTCTCTAGTTGTGTCTCTGCTGTCTCTCTCTCTCCTAGTTGTGTCTCTGCTGTCTCTCTCTCCTAGTTGTGTCTCTGCAGTCTCTCTCTCCCTAGTTGTGTCTCTGTCTCTCTCTCTCCTAGTTGTGTCTCTGCTGTCTCTCTCTCTCCTAGTTGTGTCTCTGCTGTCTCTCTCTCCTAGTTGTGTCTCTGTCTCTCTCTCTAGTTGTGTCTCTGTCTCTCTCTCTCCTAGTTGTGTCTCTGCTGTCTCTCTCCTAGTTGTGTCTCTGCTGTCTCTCTCTCTCCTAGTTGTGTCTCTGTCTCTCTCTCTCCTAGTTGTGTCTCTGTCTCTCTCTCTCCTAGTTGTGTCTCTGTCTCTCTCTTCTAGTTGTGTCTCTGTCTCTCTCTTCTCTGTCTCTCTCTTCTAGTTGTGTCTCTGTCTCTCTCTCTCCTAGTTGTGTCTCTGCTGTCTCTCTCTCTCCTAGTTGTGTCTCTGCTGTCTCTCTCTCCCTAGTTGTGTCTCTGCTGTCTCTCTCTCCTAGTTGTGTCTCTGCTGTCTCTCTCTCCTAGTTGTGTCTCTGTCTCTCTCTCCTAGTTGTGTCTCTGTCTCTCTCTCCTAGTTGTGTCTCTGCTGTCTCTCTCTCTCCTAGTTGTGTCTCTGCTGTCTCTCTCTCCTAGTTGTGTCTCTGCTGTCTCTCTCTCTCTCCTAGTTGTGTCTCTGTGTCTCTCTCTCCTAGTTGTGTCTCTGTGTCTCTCTCTCCTAGTTGTGTCTCTGCTGTCTCTCTCTCTCCTAGTTGTGTCTCTGCTGTCTCTCTCTCCTAGTTGTGTCTCTGCTGTCTCTCTCTCTCTAGTTGTGTCTCTGCTGTCTCTCTCTCCTAGTTGTGTCTCTGCTGTCTCTCTCTCCTAGTTGTGTCTCTGCTGTCTCTCTCTCTCCTAGTTGTGTCTCTGCTGTCTCTCTCTCCTAGTTGTGTCTCTGCTGTCTCTCTCTCCTAGTTGTGTCTCTGCTGTCTCTCTCCTAGTTGTGTCTCTGCTGTCTCTCTCTCCTAGTTGTGTCTCTGTCTGTCTCTCTCCTAGTTGTGTCTCTGCTGTCTCTCTCTCTCCTAGTTGTGTCTCTGCTGTCTCTCTCTCCTAGTTGTGTCTCTGCTGTCTCTCTCTCCTCTCTGCTAGTTGTGTCTCTGTCTCTCTCTCTCCTAGTTGTGTCTCTGTCTCTCTCTCTCTCTCCTAGTTGTGTCTCTGTCTCTCTCTCTCCTAGTTGTGTCTCTGCTGTCTCTCTCTCTCCTAGTTGTGTCTCTGCTGTCTCTCTCTCTCCTAGTTGTGTCTCTGTCTCTCTCTCCTAGTTGTGTCTCTGTCTCTCTCTCCTAGTTGTGTCTCTGCTGTCTCTCTCTCCTAGTTGTGTCTCTGCTGTCTCTCTCTCCTAGTTGTGTCTCTGCTGTCTCTCTCTCCTAGTTGTGTCTCTGCTGTCTCTCTCTAGTTGTGTCTCTGCTGTCTCTCTCTCTCCTAGTTGTGTCTCTGCTGTCTCTCTCTCCTAGTTGTGTCTCTGTCTCTCTCTCTCCTAGTTGTGTCTCTGCTGTCTCTCTCTCCTAGTTGTGTCTCTGTCTCTCTCTGTTGTGTCTCTGCTGTCTCTCTCTCTCTAGTTGTGTCTCTGCTGTCTCTCTCTCTCCTAGTTGTGTCTCTGTCTCTCTCTCTCTAGTTGTGTCTCTGCTGTCTCTCTCCTAGTTGTGTCTCTGCTGTCTCTCTCTCCTAGTTGTGTCTCTGTCTCTCTCTCTCCTAGTTGTGTCTCTGCTGTCTCTCTCTCCTAGTTGTGTCTCTGTCTCTCTCTCTCCTAGTTGTGTCTCTGTCTCTCTCTCCTAGTTGTGTCTCTGCTGTCTCTCTCTCTCCTAGTTGTGTCTCTGCTGTCTCTCTCTCTCCTAGTTGTGTCTCTGCTGTCTCTCTCCTAGTTGTGTCTCTGTCTGTCTCTCTCCTAGTTGTGTCTCTGCTGTCTCTCTCTCCTAGTTGTGTCTCTGTCTCTCTCTCTCCTAGTTGTGTCTCTGCTGTCTCTCTCTCTAGTTGTGTCTCTGTCTCTGTCTCTCTCCTAGTTGTGTCTCTGCTGTCTCTCTCTCCTAGTTGTGTCTCTGTCTCTCTCTCTCCTAGTTGTGTCTCTGTCTCTCTCTCTCCTAGTTGTGTCTCTGCTGTCTCTCTCTCTCCTAGTTGTGTCTCTGCTGTCTCTCTCTCTCCTAGTTGTGTCTCTGCTGTCTCTCTCTCCTAGTTGTGTCTCTGCTGTCTCTCTCTCCTAGTTGTGTCTCTGCTGTCTCTCTCTCCTAGTTGTGTCTCTGCTGTCTCTCTCTCCTAGTTGTGTCTCTGCTGTCTCTCTCTCTCCTAGTTGTGTCTCTGCTGTCTCTCTCTCCTAGTTGTGTCTCTGCTGTCTCTCTCTCTAGTTGTGTCTCTGTTGTGTCTCTGCTCTCTCTCCTAGTTGTGTCTCTGCTGTCTCTCTCTCTCCTAGTTGTGTCTCTGCTGTCTCTCTCTCCTAGTTGTGTCTCTGCTGTCTCTCTCTCTCCTAGTTGTGTCTCTGCTGTCTCTCTCTCCTAGTTGTGTCTCTGTGTCTCTCTCTCTCCTAGTTGTGTCTCTGTCTGTTGTGTCTGTCTCTCTCCTAGTTGTGTCTCTGCTGTCTCTCTCTCCTAGTTGTGTCTCTGTCTCTCTCTCTCTAGTTGTGTCTCTGCTGTCTCTCTCTCTCCTAGTTGTGTCTCTGTCTCTCTCTCTCCTAGTTGTGTCTCTGTCTGTCTCTCTCCTAGTTGTGTCTCTGTCTCTCCTAGTTGTGTCTCTGCTGTCTCTCTCTCCTAGTTGTGTCTCTGCTGTCTCTCTCTCTCCTAGTTGTGTCTCTGTCTGCTCTCTCTCTCCTAGTTGTGTCTCTGCTGTCTCTCTCTCCTAGTTGTGTCTCTGCTGTCTCTCTCTCTCCTAGTTGTGTCTCTGCTGTCTCTCTCTCCTAGTTGTGTCTCTGCTGTCTCTCTCCTAGTTGTGTCTCTGCTGTCTCTCTCTAGTTGTGTCTCTGCTCCTAGTTGTGTCTCTGTCTCTCTCTCTCCTAGTTGTGTCTCTGCTGTCTCTCTCTCCTAGTTGTGTCTCTGTCTCTCTCTCTCCTAGTTGTGTCTCTGTGTCTCTCTCTCTCTCCTAGTTGTGTCTCTGCTGTCTCTCTCTCCTAGTTGTGTCTCTGTCTGTCTCTCTCTCCTAGTTGTGTCTCTGCTGTCTCTCTCTCCTAGTTGTGTCTCTGTCTCTCTCTCTCTCCTAGTTGTGTCTCTGTCTCTCTCTCTCCTAGTTGTGTCTCTGTCTCTCTCTCCTAGTTGTGTCTCTGCTGTCTCTCTCTCCTAGTTGTGTCTCTGCTCTCTCTCTCTCCTAGTTGTGTCTGTCTCTCTCTCTCTCCTAGTTGTGTCTCTGCTGTCTCTCTCTCTCCTAGTTGTGTCTCTGCTGTCTCTCTCTCCTAGTTGTGTCTCTGTGTCTCTCTCCTAGTTGTGTCTCTGCTGTCTCTCTCTCCTAGTTGTGTCTCTGCTGTCTCTCTCTCTCCTAGTTGTGTCTCTGTCTCTCTCTCCTAGTTGTGTCTCTCTGTCTCTCTCTCTCCTAGTTGTGTCTCTGCTGTCTCTCTCCTAGTTGTGTCTCTGTCTGTCTCTCTCTAGTTGTGTCTCTGCTGTCTCTCTCCTAGTTGTGTCTCTGCTCTCTCTCTCCTAGTTGTGTCTCTGCTGTCTCTCTCTCCTAGTTGTGTCTCTGCTGTCTCTCTCTCCTAGTTGTGTCTCTGTCTGTCTCTCTCCTAGTTGTGTCTCTGCTGTCTCTCTCTCCTAGTTGTGTCTCTGCTGTCTCTCTCCTAGTTGTGTCTCTGCTGTCTCTCTCTCCTAGTTGTGTCTCTGCTGTCTGTCTCTCTCCTAGTTGTGTCTCTGTCTCTGTCTCTGTCTCTCTCTAGTTGTGTCTCTGCTGTCTCTCTCTCTCCGTGTTGAGTCTCTAGTTGTGTCTCTGCTGTCTCTCTCTCTCTCCTAGTTGTGTCTCTGCTGTCTCTCTCTCTCCTAGTTGTGTCTCTGTCTGTTGTGTCTCTGTCTCTCTCTCTCCTAGTTGTGTCTCTGCTGTCTCTCTCTCTCCTAGTTGTGTCTCTGTCTCTCTCTCTCTCTAGTTGTGTCTGCTGTCTCCTCTCTCCTAGTTGTGTCTCTGCTGTCTCTCTCTCTCTAGTTGTGTCTCTGTCTCTCTCTCTCTCCTAGTTGTGTCTCTGCTGTCTCTCTCCTAGTTGTGTCTCTGCTGTCTCTCTCTCCTAGTTGTGTCTCTGTCTCTCTCCTAGTTGTGTCTCTGTCTCTCTATCCTAGTTGTGTCTCTGCTGTCTCTCTCCTAGTTGTGTCTCTGCTGTCTCTCTCTCTCCTAGTTGTGTCTCTGCTGTCTCTCTCCCTAGTTGTGTCTCTGCTGTCTCTCTCTCTCCTAGTTGTGTCTCTGTCTCTCTCTCCTAGTTGTGTCTCTGCTGTCTCTCTCTCCTAGTTGTTGTCTCTGCTGTCTCTCTCTCTCCTAGTTGTGTCTCTGCTGTCTCTCTCTCTCTCTAGTTGTGTCTCTGCTGTCTCTCTCTCCTAGTTGTGTCTCTCTCTCTCTCTCTCTCTCTCCTAGTTGTGTCTCTGCTGTCTCTCTCTCCCTAGTTGTGTCTCTGCTGTCTCTCTCTCTCCTAGTTGTGTCTCTGTCTCTCTCTCCTAGTTGTGTCTCTGCTGTCTCTCTCTCTCCTAGTTGTGTCTCTGCTGTCTCTCTCTCCTAGTTGTGTCTCTGTCTGTCTCTCTCCTAGTTGTGTCTCTGCTGTCTCTCTCTCTCCTAGTTGTGTCTCTGTCTCTCTCTCTCCTAGTTGTGTCTCTGCTGTCTCTCTCTCCTAGTTGTGTCTCTGCTGTCTCTCTCTCTCCTAGTTGTGTCTCTGCTCTCTCTCTCCTAGTTGTGTCTCTGCTGTCTCTCTCTCCTAGTTGTGTCTCTGCTGTCTCTCTCTCCTAGTTGTGTCTCTGCTGTCTCTCTCTAGTTGTGTCTCTGCTGTCTCTCTCCTAGTTGTGTCTCTGCTGTCTCTCTCTCCTAGTTGTGTCTCTGTCTGTCTCTCTCCTAGTTGTCTCTCCTAGTTGTGTCTCTGCTGTCTCTCTCTCCTAGTTGTGTCTCTGTCTCTCTCTCTCCTAGTTGTGTCTCTGTCTCTCTCTCTCCTAGTTGTGTCTCTGCTGTCTCTCTCTCTCTAGTTGTGTCTCTGTCTCTCTCCTAGTTGTGTCTCTCTCTCTCCCTAGTTGTGTCTCTGTCTCTCTCTCCTAGTTGTGTCTCTGTCTCTCTCTCTCTAGTTGTGTCTCTGTCTGTCTCTCTCTCTAGTTGTGTCTCTGTTGTGTCTCTGTCTCTCTCTCTCCTAGTTGTGTCTCTGTCTCTCTCTCTCCTAGTTGTGTCTCTGTCTCTCTCTCCTAGTTGTGTCTCTGTCTCTCTCTCCTAGTTGTGTCTCTGCTGTCTCTCTCTCTCCTAGTTGTGTCTCTGCTGTCTCTCTCTCCTAGTTGTGTCTCTGCTGTCTCTCTCTCCTAGTTGTGTCTCTGCTGTCTCTCTCTCTCCTAGTTGTGTCTCTGTCTCTCTCTCCTAGTTGTGTCTCTGCTGTCTCTCTCTCCTAGTTGTGTCTCTGCTGTCTCTCTCCTAGTTGTGTCTCTGTCTGTCTCTCTCCTAGTTGTGTCTCTGCTGTCTCTCTCTCCTAGTTGTGTCTCTGTCTCTCTCTCTCCTAGTTGTGTCTCTGTCTCTCTCTCTCCTAGTTGTGTCTCTGCTGTCTCTCTCTCTCCTAGTTGTGTCTCTGCTGTCTCTCTCTCCTAGTTGTGTCTCTGCTGTCTCTCTCTCCTAGTTGTGTCTCTGTCTCTCTCTCTCTAGTTGTGTCTCTGTCTCTCTCTCCTAGTTGTGTCTCTGCTGTCTCTCTCTCCTAGTTGTGTCTCTGCAGTCTCTCTCTCTCCTAGTTGTGTCGCTGTCTCTCTCTCTCTCCTAGTTGTGTCTCTGCTGTCTCTCTCTCTCCTAGTTGTGTCTCTGCTGTCTCTCTCTCTCCTAGTTGTGTCTCTGTCTCTCTCTCCTAGTTGTGTCTCTGCTGTCTCTCTCTCCTAGTTGTGTCTCTGCTGTCTCTCTCTCTCCTAGTTGTGTCTCTGTCTCTCTCTCCTAGTTGTGTCTCTGCTGTCTCTCTCTCTCCTAGTTGTGTCTCTGCTGTCTCTCTCCTAGTTGTGTCTCTGTCGGTCTCTCTCCTAGTTGTGTCTCTGCTGTCTCTCTCCTAGTTGTGTCTCTGCCTCTCTCTCTCCTAGTTGTGTCTCTGCTGTCTCTCTCTCCTAGTTGTGTCTCTGCTGTCTCTCTCTCCTAGTTGTGTCTCTGTCTCTCTCTCTCTCATAGTTGTGTCTCTGTCTCTCTCTCCTAGTTGTGTCTCTGCTGTCTCTCTCTCTCCTAGTTGTGTCTCTGCTGTCTCTCTCCTAGTTGTGTCTCTGCTGTCTCTCTCTATCCTAGTTGTGTCTCTGCTGTCTGTCTCTCTCCTAGTTGTGTCTCTGTCTCTCTCTCATAGTTGTGTCTCTGTCTCTCTCTCTCATAGTTGTGTCTCTGCTGTCTCTCTCTCTCTCCTTGTTGTGTCTCTGTCTCTCTATCCTAGTTGTGTCTCTGCTGTCTGTCTCTCTCTCTCCTAGTTGTGTCTCTGCTGTCTCTCTCTCTCCTTGTTGTGTCTCTGTCTCTCTATCCTAGTTGTGTCTCTGTCTCTCTCTCTCTAGTTGTGTCTCTGCTGTCTCTCTCTCTCCTAGTTGTGTCTCTGTCTCTCTCTCTCCTAGTTGTCTCTGCTGTCCCTCTCTCTCATAGTTGTGTCGCTGTCTCTCTCTCTCTCCTAGTTGTGTCTCTGCTGTCTCTCTCTCTCCTAGTTGTGTCTCTGCTGTCTCTCTCCTAGTTGTGTCGCTGTCTCTCTCTCTCCTAGTTGTGTCTCTGTCTCTCTATCCTAGTTGTGTCTCTGCTGTCTCTCTCCTAGTTGTGTCTCTGCTGTCTCTCTCTCTCCTAGTTGTTTCTCTGCTGTCTCTCTCCTAGTTGTGTCGCTGTCTCTCTCCTAGTTGTGTCTCTGTCTCTCTATCCTAGTTGTGTCTCTGCTGTCTCTCTCCTAGTTGTGTCTCTGCTGTCTCTCTCCTAGTTGTGTCTCTGCTGTCTCTCTCCTAGTTGTGTCTCTGCTGTCTCTCTCCTAGTTGTGTCGCTGTCTCTCTCCTAGTTGTGTCGCTGTCTCTCTCTCTCCTAGTTGTGTCTCTGCTGTCTCTCGCTCTCCTAGTTGTGTCTCTGCTGTCTCTCGCTCTCCTAGTTGTGTCTCTGTCTCTCTCTCCTAGTTGTGTCTCTGCTGTCTCTCTCCTAGTTGTGTCTCTGCTGTCTCTCTCTCCTAGTTGTGTCTCTGCTGTCTCTCTCCTAGTTGTGTCTCTGCTGTCTCTCACTCTCCTAGTTGTGTCTCTGTCTCTCTCTCCTAGTTGTGTCTCTGCTGTCTCTCTCCTAGTTGTGTCTCTGCTGTCTCTCTCTCTCCTAGTTGTGTCTCTGTCTCTCTATCCTAGTTGTGTCTCTGCTGTCTCTCTCCTAGTTGTGTCTCTGCTGTCTCTCTCTCTCCTAGTTGTGTCTCTGCTGTCTCTCTCTCTCCTAGTTGTGTCTCTGCTGTCTCTCTCTCCTAGTTGTGTCTCTGCTGTCTCTCTCTCTCCTAGTTGTGTCTCTGTCTCTCTCTCCTAGTTGTGTCTCTGTCTCTCTCTCCTAGTTGTGTCTCTGTCTGTCTCTCTCCTAGTTGTGTCTCTGTCTGTCTCTCTCCTAGTTGTGTCTCTGTCTCTCTCTCTCCTAGTTGTGTCTCTGCTGTCTCTCTCCTAGTTGTGTCTCTGCTGTCTCTCTCCTAGTTGTGTCTCTGCTGTCTCTCTCTCCTAGTTGTGTCTCTGTCTCTCTCTCTCCTAGTTGTGTCTCTGTCTCTCTCTCCTAGTTGTGTCTCTGTCTCTCTCTCCTAGTTGTGTCTCTGTCTCTCTCTCTCCTAGTTGTGTCTCTGCTGTCTCTCTCTCTCCTAGTTGTGTCGCTGTCTCTCTCTCTCTCCTAGTTGTGTCTCTGCTGTCTCTCTCTCTCCTAGTTGTGTCTCTGTCTCTCTCTCTCCTAGTTGTGTCTCTGTCTCTCTCTCTCCTAGTTGTGTCTCTGTCTCTCTCTCTCCTAGTTGTGTCTCTGTCTCTCTCTCCTAGTTGTGTCTCTGCTGTCTCTCGCTCTCCTAGTTGGGTCTCTGTCTCTCTCTCCTAGTTGTGTCTCTGCTGTCTCTCTCCTAGTTGTGTCTCTGCTGTCTCTCTCTCTCCTAGTTGTGTCTCTGCTGTCTCTCTCCTAGTTGTGTCTCTGCTGTCTCTCGCTCTCCTAGTTGTGTCTCTGTCTCTCTCTCCTAGTTGTGTCTCTGCTGTCTCTCTCCTAGTTGTGTCTCTGCTGTCTCTCTCTCTCCTAGTTGTGTCTCTGTCTCTCTATCCTAGTTGTGTCTCTGCTGTCTCTCTCTCTCCTAGTTGTGTCTCTGCTGTCTCTCTCTCTCCTAGTTGTGTCTCTGCTGTCTCTCTCTCTCCTAGTTGTGTCTCTGCTGTCTCTCTCCTAGTTGTGTCGCTGCTGTCTCTCTCTCTCCTAGTTGTGTCTCTGTCTCTCTCTCCTAGTTGTGTCTCTGTCTGTCTCTCTCCTAGTTGTGTCTCTGTCTCTCTCTCTCCTAGTTGTGTCTCTGTCTCTCTCTCTCCTAGTTGTGTCTCTGCTGTCTCTCTCCTAGTTGTGTCTCTGCTGTCTCTCTCCTAGTTGTGTCTCTGCTGTCTCTCTCTCCTAGTTGTGTCTCTGTCTCTCTCTCTCCTAGTTGTGTCTCTGTCTCTCTCTCCTAGTTGTGTCTCTGTCTCTCTCTCTCCTAGTTGTGTCTCTGTCTCTCTCTCTCCTAGTTGTGTCTCTGCTGTCTCTCTCTCCTAGTTGTGTCGCTGTCTCTCTCTCTCTCCTAGTTGTGTCTCTGTCTCTCTCTCTCCTAGTTGTGTCTCTGTCTCTCTCTCTCCTAGTTGTGTCTCTGTCTCTCTCTCTCCTAGTTGTGTCTCTGCTGTCTCTCTCTCTCCTAGTTGTGTCTCTGCTGTCTCTCTCTCCTAGTTGTGTCTCTGTCTCTCTCTCTCTCATAGTTGTGTCTCTGCTGTCTCTCTCTCTCCTAGTTGTGTCTCTGCTGTCTCTCTCTCTCCTAGTTGTGTATCTGCTGTCTCTCTCTCTCTCCTAGTTGTGTCGCTGTCTCTCTCTCTCTCCTAGTTGTGTCGCTGTCTCTCTCTCTCCTAGTTGTGTCGCTGTCTCTCTCTCTCCTAGTTGTGTCGCTGTCTCTCTCTCTCCTAGTTGTGTCGCTGTCTCTCTCTCCTAGTTGTGTCGCTGTCTCTCTCTCTCCTAGTTGTGTCTGCTGTCTCTCTCTCTCCTAGTTGTGTCTCTGCTGTCTCTCTCTCTCCTAGTTGTGTCTCTGCTGTCTCTCTCTCTCCTAGTTGTGTCTCTGCTGTCTCTCTCTCCTAGTTGTGTCTCTGCTGTCTCTCTCTCTCCTAGTTGTGTCTCTGTCTCTCTCTCTCCTAGTTGTGTCTCTGTCTGTCTCTCTCTAGTTGTGTCTCTGTCTCTCTCTCTCCTAGTTGTGTCTCTGTCTCTCTCTCTCCTAGTTGTGTCTCTGCTGTCTCTCTCCTAGTTGTGTCTCTGCTGTCTCTCTCCTAGTTGTGTCTCTGCTGTCTCTCTCTCCTAGTTGTGTCTCTGTCTCTCTCTCTCCTAGTTGTGTCTCTGTCTCTCTCTCCTAGTTGTGTCTCTGTCTCTCTCTCTCCTAGTTGTGTCTCTGTCTCTCTCTCTCCTAGTTGTGTCTCTGCTGTCTCTCTCTCCTAGTTGTGTCGCTGTCTCTCTCTCTCTCCTAGTTGTGTCTCTGTCTCTCTCTCTCCTAGTTGTGTCTCTGTCTCTCTCTCTCCTAGTTGTGTCTCTGTCTCTCTCTCTCCTAGTTGTGTCTCTGCTGTCTCTCTCTCTCCTAGTTGTGTCTCTGCTGTCTCTCTCTCTCCTAGTTGTGTCTCTGTCTCTCTCTCTCTCATAGTTGTGTCTCTGCTGTCTCTCTCTCTCCTAGTTGTGTCTCTGCTGTCTCTCTCTCTCCTAGTTGTGTATCTGCTGTCTCTCTCTCTCTCCTAGTTGTGTCGCTGTCTCTCTCTCTCCTAGTTGTGTCGCTGTCTCTCTCTCTCCTAGTTGTGTCGCTGTCTCTCTCTCTCCTAGTTGTGTCGCTGTCTCTCTCTCTCCTAGTTGTGTCGCTGTCTCTCTCTCCTAGTTGTGTCGCTGTCTCTCTCTCCTAGTTGTGTCGCTGTCTCTCTCTCTCCTAGTTGTGTCTCTGTCTCT
>NC_060178.1:2911443-3171443 GCF_021184085.1 Oncorhynchus gorbuscha | reverse complement strand
TCAGGACCAAGACCTAGAAGTCTGTTAGTTTTAACAGTCTCTACTACCCAAATCATCCCCCTCAGGACCAAGACCTAGAAGTCTGTTAGTTTTAACAGTCTCTACTACCCAAATCATCCCCCTCAGGACCAAGACCTAGAAGTCTGTTAGTTTTAACAGTCTACTACCCAAATCATCCCCCTCAGGACCAAGACCTAGAAGTCTGTTAGTTTTAACAGTCTCTACTACCCAAATCATCCCCCTCAGGACCAAGACCTAGAAGTCTGTTAGTTTTAACAGTCTACTACCCAAATCATCCCCCTCAGGACCAAGACCTAGAAGTCTGTTAGTTTTAACAGTCTCTACTACCCAAATCATCCCCTCAGGACCAAGACCTAGAAGTCTGTTAGTTTTAACAGTCTCTACTACCCAAATCATCCCCTCAGGACCAAGACCTAGAAGTCTGTTAGTTTTAACAGTCTACTACCCAAATCATCCCCTCAGGACCAAGACCTAGAAGTCTGTTAGTTTTAACAGTCTCTACTACCCAAATCATCCCCCTCAGGACCAAGTCTGTTCGTTTTAACAGTCTCTACTACCCAAATCATCCCCCTCAGGACCAAGACCTAGAAGTCTGTTAGTTTTAACAGTCTCTACTACCCAAATCATCCCCCTCGGGACCAAGACCTAGAAGTCTGTTAGTTTTAACAGTCTCTACTACCCAAATCATCCCCCTCAGGACCAAGACCTAGAAGTCTGTTAGTTGTAACAGTCTACTACCCAAATCATCCCCCTCAGGACCAAGACCTAGAAGTCTGTTAGTTTTAACAGTCTCTACTACCCAAATCATCCCCCTCGGGACCAAGACCCAGAAGTTTGTTAGTTTTAACAGTCTCTACTACTCAAATCATCCCCCTCAGGACCAAGAACTAGAAGTCTGTTAGTTTTAACAGTCTCTACTACCCAAATCATCCCCCACAGGACCAAGACCTAGAAGTCTGTTTGTTTTAACAGTCTCTACTACCCAAATCATCCCCCTCAGGACCAAGACCTAGAAGTCTGTTAGTTTTAACAGTCTCTGCTACCCAAATCATCCCCCTCAGGACCAAGACCTAGAAGTCTGTTAGTTTTAACAGTCTCTACTACCCAAATCATCCCCCTCAGGACCAAGACCTAGAAGTCTGTTAGTTTTAACAGTCTCTACTACCCAAATCATCCCCCTCAGGACCAAGACCTAGAAGTCTGTTAGTTTTAACAGTCTCTACTACCCAAATCATCCCCCTCAGGACCAAGACCTAGAAGTCTGTTAGTTTTAACAGTCTCTACTACCCAAATCATCCCCCTCAGGACCAAGACCTAGAAGTCTGTTAGTTTTAACAGTCTACTACCCAAATCATCCCCCTCAGGACCAAGACCTAGAAGTCTGTTAGTTTTAACAGTCTCTACTACCCAAATCATCCCCCTCAACACCTAAAGTCTGTTACCAGTCTACTACCCAAATCATCCCCCTCAGGACCAACACCTAGAAGTCTGTTAGTTTTAACAGTCTACTACCCAAATACTAGGACCAAGACCTAAATCTGTTAGTTTTAACAGTCTACCCCCAAATCATCCCCATCAGGACCAAGACCTAGAAGTCTGTTAGTTTTAACAGTCTACTACCCAAATCATCCCCCTCAGGACCAAGACCTAGAAGTCTGTTAGTTTTAACAGTCTCTGCTACCCAAATCATCCCCCTCAGGACCAAGACCTAGAAGTCTGTTAGTTTTAACAGTCTCTACTACCCAAATCATCCCCCTCAGGACCAAGACCTAGAAGTCTGTTAGTTTTAACAGTCTACTACCCAAATCATCCCCCTCAGGACCAAGACCTAGAAGTCTGTTAGTTTTAACAGTCTCTACTACCCAAATCATCCCCCTCAGGACCAAGACCTAGAAGTCTGTTAGTTTTAACAGTCTCTACTACCCAAATCATCCCCCTCAGGACCAAGACCTAGAAGTCTGTTAGTTTTAACAGTCTCTACTACCCAAATCATCCCCCTCAGGACCAAGACCTAGAAGTCTGTTAGTTTTAACAGTCTACTACCCAAATCATCCCCCTCAGGACCAAGACCTAGAAGTCTGTTAGTTTTAACAGTCTCTACTACCCAAATCATCCCCTCAGGACCAAGACCTAGAAGTCTGTTAGTTTTAACAGTCTACTACCCAAATCATCCCCTCAGGACCAAGACCTAGAAGTCTGTTAGTTTTAACAGTCTCTACTACCCAAATCATCCCCTCAGGACCAAGACCTAGAAGTCTGTTAGTTTTAACAGTCTCTACTACCCAAATCATCCCCCTCAGGACCAAGACCTAGAAGTCTGTTAGTTTTAACAGTCTACTACCCAAATCATCCCCCTCAGGACCAAGACCTAGAAGTCTGTTAGTTTTAACAGTTTTAACATCCTAGGACCAAGACCTACTGTTAGTTTTAAATCATACCCAAATCATCCCCCTCAGGACCAAGACCTAGAAGTCTGTTAGTTTTAACAGTCTACTACCCAAATCATCCCCCTCAGGACCAAGACCTAGAAGTCTGTTAGTTTTAACAGTCTACTACCCAAATCATCCCCCTCAGGACCAAGACCTAGAAGTCTGTTAGTTTTAACAGTCTAGAAAGACCTCTGTTAGTTTTAACAGTCTCTGCTACCCAAATCATCCCCCTCAGGACCAAGACCTAGAAGTCTGTTAGTTTTAACAGTCTACTACCCAAATCATCCCCCTCAGGACCAAGACCTAGAAGTCTGTTAGTTTTAACAGTCTCTACTACCCAAATCATCCCCCCCTCAGGACCAAGACCTAGAAGTCTGTTAGTTTTAACAGTCTCTACTACCCAAATCATCCCCCTCAGGACCAAGACCTAGAAGTCTGTTAGTTTTAACAGTCTCTACTACCCAAATCATCCCCCTCAGGACCAAGACCTAGAAGTCTGTTAGTTTTAACAGTCTCTACTACCCAAATCATCCCCCTCAGGACCAAGACCTAGAAGTCTGTTAGTTTTAACAGTCTCTACTACCCAAATCATCCCCCTCAGGACCAAGACCTAGAAGTCTGTTAGTTTTAACAGTCTCTACTACCCAAATCATCCCCCTCCTGGACCAAGACCTAGAAGTCTGTTAGTTTTAACAGTCTACTACCCAAATCATCCCCTCAGACCAAGACCTAGAAGTCTGTTAGTTTTAACAGTCTCTACTACCCAAATCATCCCCCTCAGGACCAAGACCTAGAAGTCTGTTAGTTTTAACAGTCTACTACCCAAATCATCCCCCTCAGGACCAAGACCTAGAAGTCTGTTAGTTTTAACAGTCTACTACCCAAATCATCCCCCTCAGGACCAAGACCTAGAAGTCTGTTAGTTTTAACAGTCTCTACTACCCAAATCATCCCCTCAGGACCAAGACCTAGAAGTCTGTTAGTTTTAACAGTCTACTACCCAAATCATCCCCTCAGGACCAAGACCTAGAAGTCTGTTAGTTTTAACAGTCTCTACTACCCAAATCATCCCCTCAGGACCAAGACCTAGAAGTCTGTTAGTTTTAACAGTCTACTACCCAAATCATCCCCTCAGGACCAAGACCTAGAAGTCTGTTAGTTTTAACAGTCTCTACTACCCAAATCATCCCCCCTCAGGACCAAGACCTAGAAGTCTGTTAGTTTTAACAGTCTCTACTACCCAAATCATCCCCCTCAAATCATCCTCTACTACCCAAATCATCCCCCTCAGGACCAAGACCTAGAAGTCTGTTAGTTTTAACAGTCTCTACTACCCAAATCATCCCCCTCAGGACCAAGACCTAGAAGTCTGTTAGTTTTAACAGTCTCTACTACCCAAATCATCCCCCTCAGGACCAAGACCTAGAAGTCTGTTAGTTTTAACAGTCTCTACTACCCAAATCATCCCCCTCAGGACCAAGACCTAGAAGTCTGTTAGTTTTAACAGTCTCTGCTACCCAAATCATCCCCCTCAGGACCAAGACCTAGAAGTCTGTTAGTTTTAACAGTCTACTACCCAAATCATCCCCCTCAGGACCAAGACCTAGAAGTCTGTTAGTTTTAACAGTCTCTACTACCCAAATCATCCCCCTCAGGACCAAGACCTAGTAGTCTGTTAGTTTTAACAGTCTACTACCCAAATCATCCCCCTCAGGACCAAGACCTAGAAGTCTGTTAGTTTTAACAGTCTCTACTACCCAAATCATCCCCCTCAGGACCAAGACCTAGAAGTCTGTTAGTTTTAACAGTCTCTACTACCCAAATCATCCCCCTCAGGACCAAGACCTAGAAGTCTGTTAGTTTTAACAGTCTACTACCCAAATCATCCCCCTCTGTTAGTTTTAACAGGACTAAGACCTAGAAGTCTGTTAGTTTTAACAGTCTCTACTACCCAAATCATCCCCCTCAGGACCAAGACCTAGAAGTCTGTTAGTTTTAACAGTCTACTACCCAAATCATCCCCCTCAGGACCAAGACCTAGAAGTCTGTTAGTTTTAACAGTCTACTACCCAAATCATCCCCATCCGGACCAAGACCTAGAAGTCTGTTAGTTTTAACAGTCTACTACCCAAATCATCCCCCTCAGGACCAAGACCTAGAAGTCTGTTAGTTTTAACAGTCTACTACCCAAATCATCCCCCTCAGGACCAAGACCTAGAAGTCTGTTAGTTTTAACAGTCTCTACTACCCAAATCATCCCCCTCAGGACCAAGACCTAGAAGTCTGTTAGTTTTAACAGTCTCTACTACCCAAATCATCCCCCCAGGACCAAGACCTAGAAGTCTGTTAGTTTTAACAGTCTCTACTACCCAAATCATCCCCTCAGGACCAAGACCTAGAAGTCTGTTAGTTTTAACAGTCTTACCCAAATCATCCCCCTCAGGACCAAGACCTAGAAGTCTGTTAGTTTTAACAGTCTCTACTACCCAAATCATCCCCCTCAGGACCAAGACCTAGAAGTCTGTTAGTTTTAACAGTCTCTACTACCCAAATCATCCCCCTCAGGACCAAGACCTAGAAGTCTGTTAGCTTTAACAGTCTACTACCCAAATCATCCCCCAGGACCAAGACCTAGAAGTCTGTTAGTTTTAACAGTCTACTACCCAAATCATCCCCCTCAGGACCAAGACCTAGAAGTCTGTTAGTTTTAACAGTCTCTACTACCCAAATCATCCCCTCAGGACCAAGACCTAGAAGTCTGTTAGTTTTAACAGTCTACTACCCAAATCATCCCCCTCAGGACCAAGACCTAGAAGTCTGTTAGTTTTAACAGTCTCTACTACCCAAATCATCCCCCTCAGGACCAAGACCTAGAAGTCTGTTAGTTTTAACAGTCTCTGCTACCCAAATCATCCCCCTCAGGACCAAGACCTAGAAGTCTGTTAGTTTTAACAGTCTACTACCCAAATCATCCCCCTCAGGACCAAGACCTAGAAGTCTGTTAGTTTTAACAGTCTCTACTACCCAAATCATCCCCCTCAGGACCAAGACCTAGAAGTCTGTTAGTTTTAACAGTCTACTACCCAAATCATCCCCCTCAGGACAAAGACCTAGAAGTCTGTTAGTTTTAACAGTCTCTACTACCCAAATCATCCCCCTCAGGACTCCTAGAAGTCTGTTAGTTTTAACAGTCTCTGCTACCCAAATCATCCCCCTCAGGACCAAGACCTAGAAGTCTGTTAGTTTTAACAGTCTACTACCCAAATCATCCCCCTCAGGACCAAGACCTAGAAGTCTGTTAGTTTTAACAGTCTACTACCCAAATCATCCCCCTCAGGACCAAGACCTAGAAGTCTGTTAGTTTTAACAGTCTCTACTACCCAAATCATCCCCCTCAGGTCCAAGACCTAGAAGTATGTTAGTTTTAACAGTCTCTACTACCCAAATCATCCCCCTCAGGACCAAGACCTAGAAGTCTGTTAGTTTTAACAGTCTCTACTACCCAAATCATCCCCCTCAGGACCAAGACCTAGAAGTCTGTTAGTTTTAACAGTCTACTACCCAAATCATCCCCCTCAGGACCAAGACCTAGAAGTCTGTTAGTTTTAACAGTCTACTACCCAAATCATCCCCATCCTGGACCAAGACCTAGAAGTCTGTTAGTTTTAACAGTCTACTACCCAAATCATCCCCCTCAGGACCAAGACCTAGAAGTCTGTTAGTTTTAACAGTCTACTACCCAAATCATCCCCTCAGGACCAAGACCTAGAAGTCTGTTAGTTTTAACAGTCTCTACTACCCAAATCATCCCCCTCAGGACCAAGACCTAGAAGTCTGTTAGTTTTAACAGTCTCTACTACCCAAATCATCCCCCTCAGGACCAAGACCTAGAAGTCTGTTAGTTTTAACAGTCTACTACCCAAATCATCCCCCTCAGGACCAAGACCTAGAAGTCTGTTAGTTTTAACAGTCTCTACTACCCAAATCATCCCCCTCAGGACCAAGACCTAGAAGTCTGTTAGTTTTAACAGTCTCTACTACCCAAATCATCCCCCTCAGGACCAAGACCTAGAAGTCTGTTAGTTTTAACAGTCTCTACTACCCAAATCATCCCCCTCAGGACCAAGACCTAGTAGTCTGTTAGTTGTAACAGTCTCTACTACCCAAATCATCCCCCTCAGGACCAAGACCTAGAAGTCTGTTAGTTTTAACAGTCTTTACTACCCAAACCATCCCCCTCAGGACCAAGACCTAGAAGTCTGTTAGTTTTAACAGTCTACTACCCAAATAATCCCCCTCAGGACCAAGACCTAGAAGTCTGTTAGTTTTAACAGTCTACTACCCAAATCATCCCCATCCTGACCAAGACCTAGAAGTCTGTTAGTTTTAACAGTCTACTATCCAAATCATCCCCCTCAGGACCAAGACCTAGTAGTCTGTTAGTTGTAACAGTCTACTACCCAAATCATCCCCTCAGGACCAAGACCTAGAAGTCTCTTAGTTTTAACAGTCTACTACCCAAATCATCCCCATCCTGACCAAGACCTAGAAGTCTGTTAGTTTTAACAGTCTACTACCCAAATCATCCCCCTCAGGACCAAGACCTAGTAGTCTGTTAGTTGTAACAGTCTACTACCCAAATCATCCCCTCAGGACCAAGACCTAGAAGTCTGTTAGTTTTAACAGTCTCTACTACCCAAATCATCCCCCTCGGGACCAAGACCTAGAAGTCTTAGTTTTAACAGTCTCTACTACCCAAATCATCCCCCTCGGGACCAAGACCTAGAAGTCTGTTAGTTTTAACAGTCTCTACTACCCAAATCATCTCCCCCGGGACCAAGACCTAGAAGTCTGTTAGTTTTAACAGTCTACTACCCAAATCATTCCCCTCAGGACCAAGACCTAGAAGTCTGTTAGTTTTAACAGTCTCTACTACCCAAATCATCCCCCTCAGGACCAAGACCTAGAAGTCTGTTCGTTTTAACAGTCTCTACTACCCAAATCATCCCCCCCAGGACCAAGACCTAGAAGTCTGTTAGTTTTAACAGTCTCTACTACCCAAATCATCCCCCTCGGGACCAAGACCTAGAAGTCTGTTAGTTTTAACAGTCTACTACCCAAATCATCCCCCTCAGGACCAAGACCTAGAAGTCTGTTAGTTTTAACAGTCTCTACTACCCAAATCATCCCCCTCAGGACCAAGACCTAGAAGTCTGTTAGTTTTAACAGTCTCTACTACCCAAATCATCCCCCTCAGGACCAAGACCTAGAAGTCTGTTAGTTTTAACAGTCTCTACTACCCAAATCATCCCCCTCAGGACCAAGACCTAGTAGTCTGTTAGTTGTAACAGTCTCTACTACCCAAATCATCCCCCTCAGGACCAAGACCTAGAAGTCTGTTAGTTTTAACAGTCTACTACCCAAATCATCCCCCTCAGGACCAAGACCTAGAAGTCTGTTAGTTTTAACAGTCTACTACCCAAATCATCCCCATCCTGACCAAGACCTAGAAGTCTGTTAGTTTTAACAGTCTACTATCCAAATCATCCCCCTCAGGACCAAGACCTAGTAGTCTGTTAGTTGTAACAGTCTACTACCCAAATCATCCCCCTCAGGACCAAGACCTAGAAGTCTCTTAGTTTTAACAGTCTACTACCCAAATCATCCCCATCCTGACCAAGACCTAGAAGTCTGTTAGTTTTAACAGTCTACTACCCAAATCATCCCCCTCAGGACCAAGACCTAGTAGTCTGTTAGTTGTAACAGTCTACTACCCAAATCATCCCCCTCAGGACCAAGACCTAGAAGTCTGTTAGTTTTAACAGTCTCTACTACCCAAATCATCCCCCTCGGGACCAAGACCTAGAAGTCTGTTAGTTTTAACAGTCTCTACTACCCAAATCATCTCCCCCAGGACCAAGACCTAGAAGTCTGTTAGTTTTAACAGTCTACTACCCAAATCATTCCCCTCAGGACCAAGACCTAGAAGTCTGTTAGTTTTAACAGTCTCTACTACCCAAATCATCCCCCTCAGGACCAAGACCTAGAAGTCTGTTAGTTTTAACAGTCTCTACTACCCAAATCATCCCCCTCAGGACCAAGACCTAGAAGTCTGTTAGTTTTAACAGTCTCTACTACCCAAATCATCCCCCTCAGGACCAAGACCTAGAAGTCTGTTAGTTTTAACAGTCTGTTAGTTTTAACTCTACTACCCAAATCATCCCCCTCAGGACCAAGACCTAGAAGTCTGTTAGTTTTAACAGTCTACTACCCAAATCATCCCCCTCAGGACCAAGACCTAGAAGTCTGTTAGTTTTAACAGTCTCTACTACCCAAATCATCCCCCTCAGGACCAAGACCTAGAAGTCTGTTAGTTTTAACAGTCTTTCATCCCCCTCAGGACCAAGACCTAGAAGTCTGTTAGTTTTAGCAGTCTACTACCCAAATCATCCCCCTCAGGACCAAGACCTAGAAGTCTGTTAGTTTTAACAGTCTACTACCCAAATCATCCCCCTCCCCAAGACCTCTGTTAGAACAGTCTACTACCCAAATCATCCCCCTCAGGACCAAGACCTAGAAGTCTGTTCGTTTTAACAGTCTACTACCCAAATCATTCCCCTCAGGACCAAGACCTAGAAGTCTGTTAGTTTTAACAGTCTCTACTACCCAAATCATCCCCCAGGACCAAGACCTAGAAGTCTGTTAGTTTTAACAGTCTACTACCCAAATCATCCCCCTCAGGACCAAGACCTAGAAGTCTGTTAGTTTTAACAGTCTCTACTACCCAAATCATCCCCCTCGGACCAAGACCTAGAAGTCTGTTAGTTTTAACAGTCTCTACTACCCAAATCATCCCCCTCAGGACCAAGACCTAGAAGTCTGTTAGTTTTAACAGTCTACTACCCAAATCATCCCCTCAGGACCAAGACCTAGAAGTCTGTTAGTTTTAACAGTCTCTACTACCCAAATCATCCCTCTCAGGACCAAGACCTAGAAGTCTGTTAGTTTTAACAGTCTACTACCCAAATCATCCCCCTCAGGACCAAGACCTAGAAGTCTGTTAGTTTTAACAGTCTACTACCCAAATCATCCCCCTCAGGACCAAGACCTAGAAGTCTGTTAGTTTTAACAGTCTCTGCTACCCAAATCATCCCCCTCAGGACCAAGACCTAGAAGTCTGTTAGTTTTAACAGTCTCTGCTACCCAAATCATCCCCCTCAGGACCAAGACCTAGAAGTCTGTTAGTTTTAACAGTCTCTGCTACCCAAATCATCCCCCTCAGGACCAAGACCTAGAAGTCTGTTAGTTTTAACAGTCTACTACCCAAATCATCCCCCTCAGGACAAAGATCTAGAAGTCTTTTAGTTTTAACAGTCTCTACTACCCAAATCATCCCCCTCAGGACTAAGACCTAGAAGTCTGTTAGTTTTAACAGTCTCTGCTACCCAAATCATCCCCCTCAGGACCAAGACCTAGAAGTCTGTTAGTTTTAACAGTCTACTACCCAAATCATCCCCCTCAGGACCAAGACCTAGAAGTCTGTTAGTTTTAACAGTCTACTACCCAAATCATCCCCCTCAGGACCAAGACCTAGAAGTCTGTTAGTTTTAACAGTCTCTACTACCCAAATCATCCCCCTCAGGTCCAAGACCTAGAAGTCTGTTAGTTTTAACAGTCTCTACTACCCAAATCATCCCCCTCAGGACCAAGACCTAGAAGTCTGTTAGTTTTAACAGTCTCTACTACCCAAATCATCCCCCTCAGGACCAAGACCTAGAAGTCTGTTAGTTTTAACAGTCTACTACCCAAATCATCCCCCTCAGGACCAAGACCTAGAAGTCTGTTAGTTTTAACAGTCTACTACCCAAATCATCCCCCTCAGGACCAAGACCTAGTAGTCTGTTAGTTGTAACAGTCTCTACTACCCAAATCATCCCCCTCGGGACCAAGACCTAGAAGTCTGTTAGTTTTAACAGTCTCTACTACCCAAATCATCCCCCTCAGGGACCAAGACCTAGAAGTCTGTTAGTTTTAACAGTCTACTACCCAAATCATCCCCCTCAGGACCAAGACCTAGAAGTCTGTTAGTTTTAACAGTCTCTACTACCCAAATCATCCCCCTCGGGACCAAGACCTAGAAGTCTGTTAGTTTTAACAGTCTACTACCCAAATCATCCCCCTCAGGACCAAGACCTAGAAGTCTGTTAGTTTTAACAGTCTCTACTACCCAAATCATCCCCCTCGGGACCAAGACCTAGAAGTCTGTTAGTTTTAACTGTCTCTACTACCCAAATCATCCCCCTCAGGACCAAGACCTAGAAGTCTGTTAGTTTTAACAGTCTCTACTACCCAAATCATCCCCCTCAGGACCAAGACCTAGTAGTCTGTTAGTTGTAACAGTCTCTACTACCCAAATCATCCCCCTCAGGACCAAGACCTAGAAGTCTGTTCGTTTTAACAGTCTTTACTACCCAAACCATCCCCCTCAGGACCAAGACCTAGAAGTCTGTTAGTTTTAACAGTCTACTACCCAAATAATCCCCCTCAGGACCAAGACCTAGAAGTCTGTTAGTTTTAACAGTCTACTACCCAAATCATCCCCATCCTGACCAAGACCTAGAAGTCTGTTAGTTTTAACAGTCTACTATCCAAATCATCCCCCTCAGGACCAAGACCTAGTAGTCTGTTAGTTGTAACAGTCTACTACCCAAATCATCCCCCTCAGGACCAAGACCTAGAAGTCTCTTCGTTTTAACAGTCTACTACCCAAATCATCCCCATCCTGACCAAGACCTAGAAGTCTGTTAGTTTTAACAGTCTACTACCCAAATCATCCCCCTCAGGACCAAGACCTAGTAGTCTGTTAGTTGTAACAGTCTACTACCCAAATCATCCCCCTCAGGACCAAGACCTAGAAGTCTGTTAGTTTTAACAGTCTCTACTACCCAAATCATCCCCCTCGGGACCAAGACCTAGAAGTCTTAGTTTTAACAGTCTCTACTACCCAAATCATCCCCCTCGGGACCAAGACCTAGAAGTCTGTTAGTTTTAACAGTCTCTACTACCCAAATCATCTCCCCAGGACCAAGACCTAGAAGTCTGTTAGTTTTAACAGTCTACTACCCAAATCATTCCCCTCAGGACCAAGACCTAGAAGTCTGTTAGTTTTAACAGTCTCTACTACCCAAATCATCCCCCTCAGGACCAAGACCTAGAAGTCTGTTCGTTTTAACAGTCTCTACTACCCAAATCATCCCCCCCAGGACCAAGACCTAGAAGTCTGTTAGTTTTAACAGTCTCTACTACCCAAATCATCCCCCTCGGGACCAAGACCTAGAAGTCTGTTAGTTTTAACAGTCTACTACCCAAATCATCCCCCTCAGGACCAAGACCTAGAAGTCTGTTAGTTTTAACAGTCTCTACTACCCAAATCATCCCCCTCGGGACCAAGACCTAGAAGTCTGTTAGTTTTAACTGTCTCTACTACCCAAATCATCCCCCTCAGGACCAAGACCTAGAAGTCTGTTAGTTTTAACAGTCTCTACTACCCAAATCATCCCCCTCAGGACCAAGACCTAGTAGTCTGTTAGTTGTAACAGTCTCTACTACCCAAATCATCCCCCTCAGGACCAAGACCTAGAAGTCTGTTAGTTTTAACAGTCTACTACCCAAATCATCCCCCTCAGGACCAAGACCTAGAAGTCTGTTAGTTTTAACAGTCTACTACCCAAATCATCCCCATCCTGACCAAGACCTAGAAGTCTGTTAGTTTTAACAGTCTACTATCCAAATCATCCCCCTCAGGACCAAGACCTAGTAGTCTGTTAGTTGTAACAGTCTACTACCCAAATCATCCCCCTCAGGACCAAGACCTAGAAGTCTCTTAGTTTTAACAGTCTACTACCCAAATCATCCCCATCCTGACCAAGACCTAGAAGTCTGTTAGTTTTAACAGTCTACTACCCAAATCATCCCCCTCAGGACCAAGACCTAGTAGTCTGTTAGTTGTAACAGTCTACTACCCAAATCATCCCCCTCAGGACCAAGACCTAGAAGTCTGTTAGTTTTAACAGTCTACTACCCAAATAATCCCCCTCAGGACCAAGACCTAGAAGTCTGTTAGTTTTAACAGTCTACTACCCAAATCATCCCCCTCAGGACCAAGACCTAGAAGTCTGTTAGTTTTAACAGTCTACTACCCAAATCATCCCCCTCAGGACCAAGACCTAGAAGTCTGTTAGTTTTAACAGTCTCTGCTACCCAAATCATCCCCCTCAGGACCAAGACCTAGAAGTCTGTTAGTTTTAACAGTCTCTGCTACCCAAATCATCCCCCTCAGGACCAAGACCTAGAAGTCTGTTAGTTTTAACAGTCTCTACTACCCAAATCATCCCCCTCAGGACCAAGACCTAGAAGTCTGTTAGTTTTAACAGTCTACTACCCAAATCATCCCCCTCAGGACAAAGATCTAGAAGTCTTTTAGTTTTAACAGTCTCTACTACCCAAATCATCCCCCTCAGGACTAAGACCTAGAAGTCTGTTAGTTTTAACAGTCTCTGCTACCCAAATCATCCCCCTCAGGACCAAGACCTAGAAGTCTGTTAGTTTTAACAGTCTACTACCCAAATCATCCCCCTCAGGACCAAGACCTAGAAGTCTGTTAGTTTTAACAGTCTACTACCCAAATCATCCCCCTCAGGACCAAGACCTAGAAGTCTGTTAGTTTTAACAGTCTCTACTACCCAAATCATCCCCCTCAGGTCCAAGACCTAGAAGTATGTTAGTTTTAACAGTCTCTACT
Organism: Oncorhynchus gorbuscha; assembly: GCF_021184085.1. NCBI lineage: Eukaryota > Metazoa > Chordata > Actinopteri > Salmoniformes > Salmonidae > Oncorhynchus > Oncorhynchus gorbuscha. Next base: position 3,158,192 of record NC_060178.1, on the reverse strand, counting down.
ACCCAAATCATCCCCCTCAGGACCAAGACCTAGAAGTCTGTTAGTTTTAACAGTCTCTACTACCCAAATCATCCCCTCAGGACCAAGACCTAGAAGTCTGTTAGTTTTAACAGTCTACTACCCAAATCATCCCCCTCAGGACCAAGACCTAGAAGTCTGTTAGTTTTAACAGTCTACTACCCAAATCATCCCCATCCTGACCAAGACCTAGAAGTCTGTTAGTTTTAACAGTCTACTACCCAAATCATCCCCCTCAGGACCAAGACCTAGTAGTCTGTTAGTTGTAACAGTCTACTACCCAAATCATCCCCCTCAGGACCAAGACCTAGAAGTCTGTTAGTTTTAACAGTCTCTACTACCCAAATCATCCCCCTCAGGACCAAGACCTAGAAGTCTGTTAGTTTTAACAGTCTCTACTACCCAAATCATCCCCCTCGGGACCAAGACCTAGAAGTCTGTTAGTTTTAACAGTCTACTACCCAAATCATCCCCCTCAGGACTAAGACCTAGAAGTCTGTTAGTTTTAACAGTCTCTACTACCCAAATCATCCCCTCGACCAAGACCTAGAAGTCTGTTAGTTTTAACAGTCTCTACTACCCAAATCATCCCCCTCAGGACCAAGACCTAGAAGTCTGTTAGTTTTAACAGTCTCTACTACCCAAATCATCCCCCTCAGGACCAAGACCTAGTAGTCTGTTAGTTGTAACAGTCTCTACTACCCAAATCATCCCCCTCAGGACCAAGACCTAGAAGTCTGTTAGTTTTAACAGTCTTTACTACCCAAACCATCCCCCTCAGGACCAAGACCTAGAAGTCTGTTAGTTTTAACAGTCTACTACCCAAATCATCCCCCTCAGGACCAAGACCTAGAAGTCTGTTAGTTTTAACAGTCTACTACCCAAATCATCCCCATCCTGACCAAGACCTAGAAGTCTGTTAGTTTTAACAGTCTACTATCCCAAATCATCCCCCTCAGGACCAAGACCTAGTAGTCTGTTAGTTTTAACAGTCTACTACCCAAATCATCCCCCTCAGGACCAAGACCTAGAAGTCTGTTAGTTTTAACAGTCTACTACCCAAATCATCCCCATCCTGACCAAGACCTAGAAGTCTGTTAGTTTTAACAGTCTACTACCCAAATCATCCCCCTCAGGACCAAGACCTAGTAGTCTGTTAGTTGTAACAGTCTACTACCCAAATCATCCCCCTCAGGACCAAGACCTAGAAGTCTGTTAGTTTTAACAGTCTCTACTACCCAAATCATCCCCCTCGGGACCAAGACCTAGAAGTCTTTAGTTTTAACAGTCTCTACTACCCAAATCATCCCCCTCGGGACCAAGACCTAGAAGTCTGTTAGTTTTAACAGTCTCTACTACCCAAATCATCTCCCCAGGACCAAGACCTAGAAGTCTGTTAGTTTTAACAGTCTACTACCCAAATCATTCCCCTCAGGACCAAGACCTAGAAGTCTGTTAGTTTTAACAGTCTCTACTACCCAAATCATCCCCCTCAGGACCAAGACCTAGAAGTCTGTTAGTTTTAACAGTCTCTACTACCCAAATCATCCCCCCAGGACCAAGACCTAGAAGTCTGTTAGTTTTAACAGTCTCTACTACCCAAATCATCCCCCTCAGGACCAAGACCTAGAAGTCTGTTAGTTTTAACAGTCTACTACCCAAATCATCCCCCTCAGGACCAAGACCTAGAAGTCTGTTAGTTTTAACAGTCTCTACTACCCAAATCATCCCCCTCAGGACCAAGACCTAGAAGTCTGTTAGTTTTAACAGTCTCTACTACCCAAATCATCCCCCTCAGGACCAAGACCTAGAAGTCTGTTAGTTTTAACAGTCTCTACTACCCAAATCATCCCCCTCAGGACCAAGACCTAGAAGTCTGTTAGTTTTAACAGTCTCTACTACCCAAATCATCCCCCTCAGGACCAAGACCTAGAAGTCTGTTAGTTTTAACAGTCTACTACCCAAATCATCCCCCTCAGGACCAAGACCTAGAAGTCTGTTAGTTTTAACAGTCTACTACCCAAATCATCCCCATCCTGACCAAGACCTAGAAGTCTGTTAGTTTTAACAGTCTACTATCCAAATCATCCCCCTCAGACCAAGACCTAGAAGTCTGTTAGTTTTAACAGTCTACTACCCAAATCATCCCCCTCAGGACCAAGACCTAGAAGTCTGTTAGTTTTAACAGTCTACTACCCAAATCATCCCCATCCTGACCAAGACCTAGAAGTCTGTTAGTTTTAACAGTCTACTACCCAAATCATCCCCCTCAGGACCAAGACCTAGTAGTCTGTTAGTTGTAACAGTCTACTACCCAAATCATCCCCCTCAGGACCAAGACCTAGAAGTCTGTTAGTTTTAACAGTCTCTACTACCCAAATCATCCCCCGGGACCAAGACCTAGAAGTCTTAGTTTTAACAGTCTCTACTACCCAAATCATCCCCCTCAGGACCAAGACCTAGAAGTCTGTTAGTTTTAACAGTCTCTACTACCCAAATCATCCCCCTCAGGACCAAGACCTAGAAGTCTGTTAGTTTTAACAGTCTACTACCCAAATCATCCCCTCAGGACCAAGACCTAGAAGTCTGTTAGTTTTAACAGTCTCTACTACCCAAATCATCCCCCTCAGGACCAAGACCTAGAAGTCTGTTAGTTTTAACAGTCTCTACTACCCAAATCATCCCCCTCAGGACCAAGACCTAGAAGTCTGTTAGTTTTAACAGTCTCTACTACCCAAATCATCCCCCTCAGGACCAAGACCTAGAAGTCTGTTAGTTTTAACAGTCTCTACTACCCAAATCATCCCCCTCAGGACCAAGACCTAGAAGTCTGTTAGTTTTAACAGTCTCTACTACCCAAATCATCCCCCTCAGGACCAAGACCTAGAAGTCTGTTAGTTTTAACAGTCTCTACTACCCAAATCATCCCCCTCAGGACCAAGACCTAGAAGTCTGTTAGTTTTAACAGTCTCTACTACCCAAATCATCCCCCTCAGGACCAAGACCTAGTAGTCTGTTAGTTGTAACAGTCTCTACTACCCAAATCATCCCCCTCAGGACCAAGACCTAGAAGTCTGTTAGTTTTAACAGTCTACTACCCAAATCATCCCCCTCAGGACCAAGACCTCATCCCCATCCTGACCAAGACCTAGTCTGTTAGTTTTAACAGTCTACTACCCAAATCATCCCCCTCAGGACCAAGACCTAGAAGTCTGTTAGTTTTAACAGTCTACTATCCAAATCCCAAGACCTAGTAGTCTGTTAGTTGTAACAGTCTACTACCCAAATCATCCCCCTCAGGACCAAGACCTAGAAGTCTCTTAGTTTTAACAGTCTACTACCCAAATCATCCCCATCCTGACCAAGACCTAGAAGTCTGTTAGTTTTAACAGTCTACTACCCAAATCATCCCCCTCAGGACCAAGACCTAGTAGTCTGTTAGTTGTAACAGTCTACTACCCAAATCATCCCCCTCAGGACCAAGACCTAGAAGTCTGTTAGTTTTAACAGTCTCTACTACCCAAATCATCCCCCTCGGGACCAAGACCTAGAAGTCTGTTAGTTTTAACAGTCTCTACTACCCAAATCATCCCCCTCAGGACCAAGACCTAGAAGTCTGTTAGTTTTAACAGTCTCTACTACCCAAATCATCTCCCCAGGACCAAGACCTAGAAGTCTGTTAGTTTTAACAGTCTACTACCCAAATCATTCCCCTCAGGACCAAGACCTTCTGTTAGTTTTAACAGTCTCTACTACCCAAATCATCCCCCTCAGGACCAAGACCTAGAAGTCTGTTCGTTTTAACAGTCTCTACTACCCAAATCATCCCCCTCAGGACCAAGACCTAGAAGTCTGTTAGTTTTAACAGTCTCTGCTACCCAAATCATCCCCCTCAGGACCAAGACCTAGAAGTCTGTTAGTTTTAACAGTCTCTACTACCCAAATCATCCCCCTCAGGACCAAGACCTAGAAGTCTGTTAGTTTTAACAGTCTACTACCCAAATCATCCCCCTCAGGACCAAGACCTAGAAGTCTGTTAGTTTTAACAGTCTCTACTACCCAAATCATCCCCCTCAGGACCAAGACCTAGAAGTCTGTTAGTTTTAACAGTCTCTACTACCCAAATCATCCCCCTCAGGACCAAGACCTAGAAGTCTGTTAGTTTTAACAGTCTACTACCCAAATCATCCCCCTCAGGACAAAGACCTAGAAGTCTGTTAGTTTTAACAGTCTACTACCCAAATCATCCCCCTCAGGACCAAGACCTAGAAGTCTGTTAGTTTTAACAGTCTACTACCCAAATCATCCCCTCAGGACCAAGACCTAGAAGTCTGTTAGTTTTAACAGTCTCTACTACCCAAATCATCCCCTCAGGACCAAGACCTAGAAGTCTGTTAGTTTTAACAGTCTACTACCCAAATCATCCCCCTCAGGACCAAGACCTAGAAGTCTGTTAGTTTTAACAGTCTCTACTACCCAAATCATCCCCCTCGGGACCAAGACCTAGAAGTCTGTTAGTTTTAACAGTCTCTACTACCCAAATCATCTCCCCAACCAAGACCTCTGTTAGTTTTAACAGTCTACTACCCAAATCATTCCCCTCAGGACCAAGACCTAGAAGTCTGTTAGTTTTAACAGTCTCTACTACCCAAATCATCCCCCTCAGGACCAAGACCTAGAAGTCTGTTAGTTTTAACAGTCTACTACCCAAATCATCCCCCTCAGGACCAAGACCTAGAAGTCTGTTAGTTTTAACAGTCTACTACCCAAATCATCCCCCTCAGGACCAAGACCTAGAAGTCTGTTAGTTTTAACAGTCTACTACCCAAATCATCCCCCTCAGGACCAAGACCTAGAAGTCTGTTAGTTTTAACAGTCTCTGCTACCCAAATCATCCCCCTCAGGACCAAGACCTAGAAGTCTGTTAGTTTTAACAGTCTCTACTACCCAAATCATCCCCCTCAGGACCAAGACCTAGAAGTCTGTTAGTTTTAACAGTCTACTACCCAAATCATCCCCCTCAGGACCAAGACCTAGAAGTCTGTTAGTTTTAACAGTCTACTACCCAAATCATCCCCCTCAGGACCAAGACCTAGAAGTCTCTTAGTTTTAACAGTCTACTACCCAAATCATCCCCCTCAGGACCAAGACCTAGTTCTGTTAGTTGTAACAGTCTACTACCCAAATCATCCCCCTCAGGACCAAGACCTAGAAGTCTGTTAGTTTTAACAGTCTCTACTACCCAAATCATCCCCCTCAGGACCAAGACCTAGAAGTCTGTTAGTTTTAACAGTCTCTACTACCCAAATCATCCCCCTCAGGACCAAGACCTAGAAGTCTGTTAGTTTTAACAGTCTACTACCCAAATCATCCCCCTCAGGACCAAGACCTAGAAGTCTGTTAGTTTTAACAGTCTACTACCCAAATCATCCCCCTCAGGACCAAGACCTAGAAGTCTGTTAGTTTTAACAGTCTCTACTACCCAAATCATCCCCCTCAGGACCAAGACCTAGAAGTTTAACAGTCTCTACTACCCAAATCATCCCCCTCAGGACCAAGACCTAGAAGTCTGTTAGTTTTAACAGTCTCTACTACCCAAATCATCCCCCTCAGGACCAAGACCTAGAAGTCTGTTAGTTTTAACAGTCTACTACCCAAATCATCCCCTCAGGACCAAGACCTAGAAGTCTGTTAGTTTTAACAGTCTACTACCCAAATCATCCCCCTCAGGACCAAGACCTAGAGTCTGTTAGTTTTAACAGTCTCTACTACCCAAATCATCCCCCTCAGGACCAAGACCTAGAAGTCTGTTAGTTTTAACAGTCTCTACTACCCAAATCATCCCCCTCAGGACCAAGACCTAGAAGTCTGTTAGTTTTAACAGTCTACTACCCAAATCATCCCCCTCAGGACCAAGACCTAGAAGTCTGTTAGTTTTAACAGTCTACTACCCAAATCATCCCCCTCAGGACCAAGACCTAGAAGTCTGTTCGTTTTAACAGTCTACTACCCAAATCATTCCCCTCAGGACCAAGACCTAGAAGTCTGTTAGTTTTAACAGTCTCTACTACCCAAATCATCCCCCTCAGGACCAAGACCTAGAAGTCTGTTAGTTTTAACAGTCTACTACCCAAATCATCCCCCTCAGGACCAAGACCTAGAAGTCTGTTAGTTTTAACAGTCTCTACTACCCAAATCATCCCCCTCGGGACCAAGACCTAGAAGTCTGTTAGTTTTAACAGTCTCTACTACCCAAATCATCTCCCCCAGGACCAAGACCTAGAAGTCTGTTAGTTTTAACAGTCTACTACCCAAATCATTCCCCTCAGGACCAAGACCTAAAGTCTGTTATCTCTACTACCCAAATCATCCCCTCAGGACCAAGACCTAGAAGTCTGTTAGTTTTAACAGTCTACTACCCAAATCATCCCCTCAGGACCAAGACCTAGAAGTCTGTTAGTTTTAACAGTCTACTACCCAAATCATCCCCCTCAGGACCAAGACCTAGAAGTCTGTTAGTTTTAACAGTCTACTACCCAAATCATCCCCCTCAGGACCAAGACCTAGAAGTCTGTTAGTTTTAACAGTCTCTACTACCCAAATCATCCCCCTCAGGACCAAGACCTAGAAGTCTGTTAGTTTTAACAGTCTACTACCCAAATCATCCCCCTCAGGACCAAGACCTAGAAGTCTGTTAGTTTTAACAGTCTCTACTACCCAAATCATCCCCCAGGACCAAGACCTAGAAGTCTGTTAGTTTTAACAGTCTACTACCCAAATCATCCCCTCAGGACCAAGACCTAGAAGTCTGTTAGTTTTAACAGTCTCTACTACCCAAATCATCCCCCTCAGGACCAAGACCTAGAAGTCTGTTAGTTTTAACAGTCTCTACTACCCAAATCATCCCCCTCAGGACCAAGACCTAGAAGTCTGTTAGTTTTAACAGTCTACTACCCAAATCATCCCCCCAAATCATCCCCATCCTGAAGACCTAGAAGTCTGTTAGTTTTAACAGTCTACTACCCAAATCATCCCCTCAGGACCAAGACCTAGAAGTCTGTTAGTTTTAACAGTCTACTACCCAAATCATCCCCCTCAGGACCAAGACCTAGAAGTCTGTTAGTTTTAACAGTCTCTACTACCCAAATCATCCCCCTCGGGACCAAGACCTAGAAGTCTGTTAGTTTTAACAGTCTCTACTACCCAAATCATCCCCCTCAGGACCAAGACCTAGAGTCTAGTCTGTTAGTTTTAACAGTCTACTACCCAAATCATCCCCCCAGGACCAAGACCTAGAAGTCTGTTAGTTTTAACAGTCTACTACCCAAATCATTCCCCTCAGGACCAAGACCTAGAAGTCTGTTAGTTTTAACAGTCTCTACTACCCAAATCATCCCCCTCAGGACCAAGACCTAGAAGTCTGTTAGTTTTAACAGTCTTTACTACCCAAATCATCCCCCTCAGGACCAAGACCTAGAAGTCTGTTAGTTTTAACAGTCTACTACCCAAATCATCCCCCTCAGGACCAAGACCTAGAAGTCTGTTAGTTTTAACAGTCTCTACTACCCAAATCATCCCCCTCAGGACCAAGACCTAGAAGTCTGTTAGTTTTAACAGTCTACTACCCACATCATCCCCCTCAGGACCAATACCTAGAAGTCTGTTAGTTTTAGCAGTCTACTACCCAAATCATCCCCCTCAGGACAAAGACCTAGAAGTCTGTTAGTTTTAACAGTCTACTACCCAAATCATCCCCCTCAGGACCAAGACCTAGAAGTCTGTTAGTTTTAACAGTCTACTACCCAAATCATCCCCTCAGGACCAAGACCTAGAAGTCTGTTAGTTTTAACAGTCTCTACTACCCAAATCATCTCCCCCAGGACCAAGACCTAGAAGTCTGTTAGTTTTAACCTACTACCCAAATCATTCCCCTCAGGACCAAGAACTAGAAGTCTGTTAGTTTTAACAGTCTCTACTACCCAAATCATCCCCCTCAGGACCAAGACCTAGAAGTCTGTTAGTTTTAACAGTCTTTACTACCCAAATCATCCCCCTCAGGACCAAGACCTAGAAGTCTGTTAGTTTTAACAGTCTACTACCCAAATAATCCCCCTCAGGACCAAGACCTAGAAGTCTGTTAGTTTTAACAGTCTACTACCCAAATCATCCCCCTCGGACCAAGACCTAGAAGTCTGTTAGTTTTAACAGTCTCTACTACCCAAATCATCCCCTCAGGACCAAGACCTAGAAGTCTGTTAGTTTTAACAGTCTACTACCCAAATCATCCCCTCAGGACCAAGACCTAGAAGTCTGTTAGTTTTAACAGTCTCTACTACCCAAATCATCCCCCTCAGGACCAAGACCTAGAAGTCTGTTCGTTTTAACAGTCTTTACTACCCAAATCATCCCCCTCAGGACCAAGACCTAGAAGTCTGTTAGTTTTAACAGTCTACTACCCAAATAATCCCCCTCAGGACCAAGACCTAGAAGTCTGTTAGTTTTAACAGTCTACTACCCAAATCATCCCCATCCTGACCAAGACCTAGAAGTCTGTTAGTTTTAACAGTCTACTACCCAAATCATCCCCCTCAGGACCAAGACCTAGTAGTCTGTTAGTTGTAACAGTCTACTACCCAAATCATCCCCCTCAGGACCAAGACCTAGAAGTCTGTTCGTTTTAACAGTCTTTACTACCCAAATCATCCCCCAGGACCAAGACCTCTGTTATTTTAACAGTCTACCCCAAATAATCCCCCTCAGGACCAAGACCTAGAAGTCTGTTAGTTTTAACAGTCTACTACCCAAATCATCCCCCTCAGGACCAAGACCTAGAAGTCTGTTAGTTTTAACAGTCTCTACTACCCAAATCATCCCCCTCAGGACCAAGACCTAGAAGTCTGTTAGTTTTAACAGTCTACTACCCAAATCATCCCCCTCAGGACCAAGACCTAGAAGTCTGTTAGTTTTAACAGTCTACTACCCAAATCATTCCCCTCAGGACCAAGACCTAGAAGTCTGTTAGTTTTAACAGTCTCTACTACCCAAATCATCCCCCTCAGGACCAAGACCTAGAAGTCTGTTCGTTTTAACAGTCTACTACCCAAATAATCCCCCTAGGACCAAGAACAAATCATCCCCCCAAATCAGGACCAAGACCTAGAAGTCTGTTAGTTTTAACAGTCTACTACCCAAATCATCCCCTCAGGACTACTGTTAGTTGTAACAGTCTACTAAAATCATCCCCCTCAGGACCAAGACCTAGAAGTCTGTTAGTTTTAACAGTCTTTACTACCCAAATCATCCCCCTCAGGACCAAGACCTAGAAGTCTGTTAGTTTTAACAGTCTACTACCCAAATCATCCCCCTCAGGACCAAGACCTAGAAGTCTGTTAGTTTTAACAGTCTCTACTACCCAAATCATCCCCCTCAGGACCAAGACCTAGAAGTCTGTTAGTTTTAACAGTCTACTACCCAAATAATCCCCCTCAGGACCAAGACCTAGAAGTCTGTTAGTTTTAACAGTTTACCCAAATCATCCCCATCCTGACCAAGACCTAGAAGTCTGTTACCTACAAATCATCCCCCTCAGGACCAAGACCTAGTAGTCTGTTAGTTGTAACAGTCTACTACCCAAATCATCCCCCTCAGGACCAAGACCTAGAAGTCTGTTAGTTTTAACAGTCTCTACTACCCAAATCATCCCCCTCGGGACCAAGACCTAGAAGTCTGTTAGTTTTAACAGTCTCTACTACCCAAATCATCCCCCTCAGGACCAAGACCTAGAAGTCTGTTAGTTTTAACAGTCTACTACCCAAATCATCCCCCTCAGGACCAAGACCTAGAAGTCTGTTAGTTTTAACAGTCTTTACTACCCAAATCATCCCCCTCAGGACCAAGACCTAGAAGTCTGTTAGTTTTAACAGTCTACTACCCAAATAATCCCCCTCAGGACCAAGACCTAGAAGTCTGTTAGTTTTAACAGTCTACTACCCAAATCATCCCCATCAGACCAAGACCTAGAAGTCTGTTAGTTTTAACAGTCTACTACCCAAATCATCCCCCTCAGGACCAAGACCTAGTAGTCTGTTAGTTGTAACAGTCTACTACCCAAATCATCCCCCTCAGGACCAAGACCTAGAAGTCTGTTCGTTTTAACAGTCTTTACTACCCAAATCATCCCCCGCAGGACCAAGACCTAGAAGTCTGTTAGTTTTAACAGTCTACTACCCAAATCATCCCCCTCAGGACCAAGACCTAGAAGTCTGTTAGTTTTAACAGTCTACTACCCAAATCATCCCCCTCGGGACCAAGACCTAGAAGTCTGTTAGTTTTAACAGTCTCTACTACCCAAATCATCCCCCTCAGGACCAAGACCTAGAAGTCTGTTAGTTTTAACAGTCTACTACCCAAATAATCCCCCTCAGGACCAAGACCTAGAAGTCTGTTAGTTTTAACAGTCTACTACCCAAATCATTCCCCTCAGGACCAAGACCTAGAAGTCTGTTAGTTTTAACAGTCTCTACTACCCAAATCATCCCCCTCAGGACCAAGACCTAGAAGTCTGTTAGTTTTAACAGTCTACTACCCAAATAATCCCCCTCAGGACCAAGAACTAGAAGTCTGTTAGTTTTAACAGTCTACTACCCAAATCATCCCCATCCTGACCAAGACCTAGAAGTCTGTTAGTTTTAACAGTCTACTACCCAAATCATCCCCCTCAGGACCAAGACCTAGTAGTCTGTTAGTTGTAACAGTCTACTACCCAAATCATCCCCCTCAGGACCAAGACCTAGAAGTCTGTTCGTTTTAACAGTCTTTACTACCCAAATCATCCCCCGCAGGACCAAGACCTAGAAGTCTGTTAGTTTTAACAGTCTACTACCCAAATCATCCCCCTCGGGACCAAGACCTAGAAGTCTGTTAGTTTTAACAGTCTCTACTACCCAAATCATCCCCTCAGGACCAAGACCTAGAAGTCTGTTAGTTTTAACAGTCTACTACCCAAATCATCCCCCTCAGGACCAAGACCTAGAAGTCTGTTAGTTTTAACAGTCTACTACCCAAATCATCCCCATCCTGACCAAGACCTAGAAGTCTGTTAGTTTTAACAGTCTACTACCCAAATCATCCCCTCAGGACCAAGACCTAGTAGTCTGTTAGTTTTAACAGTCTACTACCCAAATCATCCCCCTCAGGACCAAGACCTAGAAGTCTGTTAGTTTTAACAGTCTCTACTACCCAAATCATCCCCCTCGGGACCAAGACCTAGAAGTCTGTTAGTTTTAACAGTCTCTACTACCCAAATCATCCCCCTCGGGACCAAGACCTAGAAGTCTGTTAGTTTTCACAGTCTACTACCCAAATCATCCCCCTCAGGACCAAGACCTAGAAGTCTGTTAGTTTTAACAGTCTCTACTACCCAAATCATCCCCCTCAGGACCAAGACCTAGAAGTCTGTTAGTTTTAACAGTCTCTACTACCCAAATCATCTCCCCCAGGACCAAGACCTAGAAGTCTGTTAGTTTTAACAGTCTACTACCCAAATCATTCCCCTCAGGACCAAGACCTAGAAGTCTGTTAGTTTTAACAGTCTCTACTACCCAAATCATCCCCCTCAGGACCAAGACCTAGAAGTCTGTTCGTTTTAACAGTCTTTACTACCCAAATCATCCCCCTCAGGACCAAGACCTAGAAGTCTGTTAGTTTTAACAGTCTACTACCCAAATAATCCCCCTCAGGACCAAGACCTAGAAGTCTGTTAGTTTTAACAGTCTACTACCCAAATCATCCCCCTCGGGACCAAGACCTAGAAGTCTGTTAGTTTTAACAGTCTCTACTACCCAAATCATCCCCCTCAGGACCAAGACCTAGAAGTCTGTTAGTTTTAACAGTCTACTACCCAAATAATCCCCTCAGGACCAAGACCTAGAAGTCTGTTAGTTTTAACAGTCTACTACCCAAATCATCCCCATCCTGACCAAGACCTAGAAGTCTGTTAGTTTTAACAGTCTCTACTACCCAAATCATCCCCCTCAGGACCAAGACCTAGTAGTCTGTTAGTTGTAACAGTCTACTACCCAAATCATCCCCCTCAGGACCAAGACCTAGTAGTCTGTTAGTTTTAACAGTCTCTACTACCCAAATCATCCCCCTCAGGACGACGACCTAGAAGTCTGTTAGTTTTAATAGTCTCTACTACCCACATCATCCCCCTCAGGACCAATACCTAGAAGTCTGTTAGTTTTAGCAGTCTACTACCCAAATCATCCCCCTCAGGACCAAGACCTAGAAGTCTGTTCGTTTTAACAGTCTACTACCCAAATCATCCCCCTCAGGACCAAGACCTAGTAGTCTGTTAGTTGTAACAGTCTACTACCCAAATCATCCCCCTCAGGACCAAGACCTAGTAGTCTGTTAGTTGTAACAGTCTACTACCCAAATCATCCCCCTCAGGACCAAGACCTAGAAGTCTGTTAGTTTTAACAGTCTCTACTACCCAAATCATCCCCCTCGGGACCAAGACCTAGAAGTCTGTTAGTTTTAACAGTCTCTACTACCCAAATCATCCCCCTCGGGACCAAGACCTAGAAGTCTGTTAGTTTTCACAGTCTACTACCCAAATCATCCCCCTCAGGACCAAGACCTAGAAGTCTGTTAGTTTTAACAGTCTCTACTACCCAAATCATCCCCCTCAGGACCAAGACCTAGAAGTCTGTTAGTTTTAACAGTCTCTACTACCCAAATCATCTCCCCCAGGACCAAGACCTAGAAGTCTGTTAGTTTTAACAGTCTACTACCCAAATCATCCCCCTCAGGACCAAGACCTAGAAGTCTGTTAGTTTTAACAGTCTCTACTACCCAAATCATCCCCCTCAGGACCAAGACCTAGAAGTCTGTTAGTTTTAACAGTCTCTACTACCCAAATCATCCCCCTCAGGACCAAGACCTAGAAGTCTGTTAGTTTTAACAGTCTACTACCCAAATCATCCCCCTCAGGACCAAGACCTAGAAGTCTGTTAGTTTTAACAGTCTACTACCCAAATCATCCCCCTCAGGACCAAGACCTAGAAGTCTGTTAGTTTTAACAGTCTCTACTACCCAAATCATCCCCCTCAGGACCAAGACCTAGAAGTCTGTTAGTTTTAACAGTCTACTACCCAAATAATCCCCCTCAGGACCAAGACCTAGAAGTCTGTTAGTTTTAACAGTCTACTACCCAAATCATCCCCATCCTGACCAAGACCTAGAAGTCTGTTAGTTTTAACAGTCTCTACTCCCAAATCATCCCCTCAGGACCAAGACCTAGTAGTCTGTTAGTTGTAACAGTCTACTACCCAAATCATCCCCCTCAGGACCAAGACCTAGAAGTCTGTTAGTTTTAACAGTCTCTACTACCCAAATCATCCCCCTCAGGACCAAGACCTAGAAGTCTGTTAGTTTTAATAGTCTCTACTACCCAAATCATCCCCCTCAGGACCAATACCTAGAAGTCTGTTAGTTTTAGCAGTCTACTACCCAAATCATCCCCCTCAGGACCAAGACCTAGAAGTCTGTTAGTTTTAACAGTCTACTACCCAAATCATCCCCCTCAGGACCAAGACCTAGTAGTCTGTTAGGTTTAACAGTCTACTACCCAAATCATCCCCTCAGGACCAAGACCTAGAAGTCTGTTAGTTTTAACAGTCTCTACTACCCAAATCATCCCCCCTCAGGACCAAGACCTAGAAGTCTGTTAGTTTTAACAGTCTACTACCCAAATCATCCCCATCCTGACCAAGACCTAGAAGTCTGTTAGTTTTAACAGTCTACTACCCAAATCATCCCCTCAGGACCAAGACCTAGAAGTCTGTTAGTTTTAACAGTCTCTACTACCCAAATCATCCCCCTCAGGACCAAGACCTAGAAGTCTGTTAGTTTTAACAGTCTCTACTACCCAAATCATCCCCCTCAGGACCAAGACCTAGAAGTCTGTTAGTTTTAACAGTCTACTACCCAAATCATCCCCCTCAGGACCAAGACCTAGAAGTCTGTTAGTTTTAACAGTCTACTACCCAAATCATCCCCCCTCAGGACCTAAGACCTAGACCTAGTCTCTGTTAGTTTTAACAGTCTACTACCCAAATCATCCCCCTCAGGACCAAGACCTAGAAGTCTGTTAGTTTTAACAGTCTCTACTACCCAAATCATCCCCCTCAGGACCAAGACCTAGAAGTCTGTTAGTTTTAACAGTCTCTACTACCCAAATCATCCCCTCAGGACCAAGACCTAGAAGTCTGTTAGTTTTAACAGTCTTACCCAAATCATCCCCCTCAGGACCAAGACCTACTACCCAAATCATCCCCCCCAGGACCAAGACCTAGAAGTCTGTTAGTTTTAACAGTCTGTACCCAAATCATCCCCCTCAGGACCAAGACCTAGAAGTCTGTTTAACAGTCTACTACCCAAATCATCCCCCTCAGGACCAAGACCTAGAAGTCTGTTAGTTTTAACAGTCTCTACTACCCAAATCATCCCCCTCAGGACCAAGACCTAGAAGTCTGTTAGTTTTAACAGTCTCTACTACCCAAATCATCCCCCTCAGGACCAAGACCTAGAAGTCTGTTAGTTTTAACAGTCTCTACTACCCAAATCATCCCCCTCAGGACCAAGACCTAGAAGTCTGTTAGTTTTAACAGTCTACTACCCAAATCATCCCCCTCAGGACCAAGACCTAGAAGTCTGTTAGTTTTAACAGTCTACTACCCAAATCATCCCCCTCAGGACCAAGACCTAGAAGTCTGTTAGTTTTAACAGTCTACTACCCAAATCATCCCCCTCAGGACCAAGACCTAGTAGTCTGTTAGTTTTAACAGTCTACTACCCAAATCATCCCCCTCAGGACCAAGACCTAGAAGTCTGTTAGTTTTAACAGTCTCTACTACTACCAAATCATCCCCCTCAGGACCAAGACCTAGAAGTCTGTTAGTTTTAGCAGTCTACTACCCAAATCATCCCCCCTCAGGACCAAGACCTAGAAGTTTGTTAACAGTTTTAACAGTCTACTACCCAAATCATCCCCCTCAGGACCAAGACCTAGAAGTCTGTTAGTTTTAACAGTCTACTACCCAAATCATCCCCCTCAGGACCAAGACCTAGAAGTCTGTTAGTTTTAACAGTCTACTACCCAAATCATCCCCTCAGGACCAAGACCTAGAAGTCTGTTAGTTTTAACAGTCTACTACCCAAATCATCCCCCTCAGGACCAAGACCTAGAAGTCTGTTAGTTTTAACAGTCTCTACTACCCAAATCATCCCCCTCAGGACCAAGACCTAGAAGTCTGTTAGTTTTAACAGTCTACTACCCAAATCATCCCCCTCAGGACCAAGACCTAGAAGTCTGTTAGTTTTAACAGTCTACTACCCAAATAATCCCCCTCAGGACCAAGACCTAGAAGTCTGTTAGTTTTAACAGTCTACTACCCAAATCATCCCCATCCTGACCAAGACCAAGTCTGTTAGTTGTAACAGTCTACTACCCAAATCATCCCCCTCAGGACCAAGACCTAGAAGTCTGTTAGTTTTAACAGTCTCTACTACCCAAATCATCCCCCTCCAAGGAAGTCTGTTAGTTTTAACAGTCTCTACTACCCAAATCATCCCCCTCGGGACCAAGACCTAGAAGTCTGTTAGTTTTAACAGTCTACTACCCAAATCATCCCCCTCAGGACCAAGACCTAGAAGTCTGTTAGTTTTAACAGTCTCTACTACCCAAATCATCCCCCTCGGGACCAAGACCTAGAAGTCTGTTAGTTTTAACAGTCTCTACTACCCAAATCATCTCCCCCAGGACCAAGACCTAGAAGTCTGTTAGTTTTAACAGTCTACTACCCAAATCATTCCCCTCAGGACCAAGACCTAGAAGTCTGTTAGTTTTAACAGTCTCTACTACCCAAATCATCCCCCTCAGGACCAAGACCTAGAAGTCTGTTCGTTTTAACAGTCTTTACTACCCAAATCATCCCCCTCAGGACCAAGACCTAGAAGTCTGTTAGTTTTAACAGTCTACTACCCAAATCATCCCCCTCAGGACCAAGACCTAGTAGTCTGTTAGTTTTAACAGTCTCTACTACCCAAATCATCCCCCTCAGGACGAAGACCTAGAAGTCTGTTAGTTTTAACAGTCTCTACTACCCAAATCATCCCCCTCAGGACCAATACCTAGAAGTCTGTTAGTTTTAGCAGTCTACTACCCAAATCATCCCCCTCAGGACCAAGACCTAGAAGTCTGTTAGTTTTAACAGTCTACTACCCAAATCATCCCCCTCAGGACCAAGACCTAGAAGTCTGTTCGTTTTAACAGTCTACTACCCAAACCATTCCCCTCAGGACCAAGACCTAGAAGTCTGTTAGCTTTAACAGTCTCTACTACCCAAATCATCTCCCCCAGGACCAAGACCTAGAAGTCTGTTAGTTTTAACAGTCTACTACCCAAATCATTCCCCTCAGGACCAAGAACTAGAAGTCTGTTAGTTTTAACAGTCTCTACTACCCAAATCATCCCCCTCAGGACCAAGACCTAGAAGTCTGTTCGTTTTAACAATCTTTACTACCCAAATCATCCCCCTCAGGACCAAGACCTAGAAGTCTGTTAGTTTTAACAGTCTACTACCCAAATAATCCCCCTCAGGACCAAGACCTAGAAGTCTGTTAGTTTTAACAGTCTACTACCCAAATCATCCCCCTCGGGACCAAGACCTAGAAGTCTGTTAGTTTTAACAGTCTCTACTACCCAAATCATCCCCCTCAGGACCAAGACCTAGAAGTCTGTTAGTTTTAACAGTCTACTACCCAAATCATTCCCCTCAGGACCAAGACCTAGAAGTCTGTTAGTTTTAACAGTCTCTACTACCCAAATCATCCCCCTCAGGACCAAGACCTAGAAGTCTGTTCGTTTTAACAGTCTTTACTACCCAAATCATCCCCCTCAGGACCAAGACCTAGAAGTCTGTTAGTTTTAACAGTCTACTACCCAAATAATCCCCCTCAGGACCAAGACCTAGAAGTCTGTTAGTTTTAACAGTCTACTACCCAAATCATCCCCATCCTGACCAAGACCTAGAAGTCTGTTAGTTTTAACAGTCTACTACCCAAATCATCCCCCTCAGGACCAAGACCTAGTAGTCTGTTAGTTGTAACAGTCTACTACCCAAATCATCCCCCTCAGGACCAAGACCTAGAAGTCTGTTCGTTTTAACAGTCTTTACTACCCAAATCATCCCCCGCAGGACCAAGACCTAGAAGTCTGTTAGTTTTAACAGTCTACTACCCAAATAATCCCCCTCAGGACCAAGACCTAGAAGTCTGTTAGTTTTAACAGTCTACTACCCAAATCATCCCCCTCGGGACCAAGACCTAGAAGTCTGTTAGTTTTAACAGTCTCTACTACCCAAATCATCCCCCTCAGGACCAAGACCTAGAAGTCTGTTAGTTTTAACAGTCTACTACCCAAATAATCCCCCTCAGGACCAAGACCTAGAAGTCTGTTAGTTTTAACAGTCTACTACCCAAATCATTCCCCTCAGGACCAAGACCTAGAAGTCTGTTAGTTTTAACAGTCTCTACTACCCAAATCATCCCCCTCAGGACCAAGACCTAGAAGTCTGTTCGTTTTAACAGTCTACTACCCAAATAATCCCCCTCAGGACCAAGAACTAGAAGTCTGTTAGTTTTAACAGTCTACTACCCAAATCATCCCCATCCTGACCAAGACCTAGAAGTCTGTTAGTTTTAACAGTCTACTACCCAAATCATCCCCCTCAGGACCAAGACCTAGTAGTCTGTTAGTTGTAACAGTCTACTACCCAAATCATCCCCCTCAGGACCAAGACCTAGAAGTCTGTTCGTTTTAACAGTCTTTACTACCCAAATCATCCCCCGCAGGACCAAGACCTAGAAGTCTGTTAGTTTTAACAGTCTACTACCCAAATCATCCCCCTCGGGACCAAGACCTAGAAGTCTGTTAGTTTTAACAGTCTCTACTACCCAAATCATCCCCCTCAGGACCAAGACCTAGAAGTCTGTTAGTTTTAACAGTCTACTACCCAAATAATCCCCCTCAGGACCAAGACCTAGAAGTCTGTTAGTTTTAACAGTCTACTACCCAAATCATCCCCATCCTGACCAAGACCTAGAAGTCTGTTAGTTTTAACAGTCTACTACCCAAATCATCCCCCTCAGGACCAAGACCTAGTAGTCTGTTAGTTGTAACAGTCTACTACCCAAATCATCCCCCTCAGGACCAAGACCTAGAAGTCTGTTAGTTTTAACAGTCTCTACTACCCAAATCATCCCCCTCGGGACCAAGACCTAGAAGTCTGTTAGTTTTAACAGTCTCTACTACCCAAATCATCCCCCTCGGGACCAAGACCTAGAAGTCTGTTAGTTTTCACAGTCTACTACCCAAATCATCCCCCTCAGGACCAAGACCTAGAAGTCTGTTAGTTTTAACAGTCTCTACTACCCAAATCATCCCCCTCAGGACCAAGACCTAGAAGTCTGTTAGTTTTAACAGTCTCTACTACCCAAATCATCTCCCCCAGGACCAAGACCTAGAAGTCTGTTAGTTTTAACAGTCTACTACCCAAATCATTCCCCTCAGGACCAAGACCTAGAAGTCTGTTAGTTTTAACAGTCTACTACCCAAATCATCCCCCTCAGGACCAAGACCTAGAAGTCTGTTAGTTTTAACAGTCTTTACTACCCAAATCATCCCCCTCAGGACCAAGACCTAGAAGTCTGTTAGTTTTAACAGTCTTTCTGTTAGTTTTAACAGTCTACTACCCAAATCATCCCCCTCGGGACCAAGACCTAGAAGTCTGTTAGTTTTAACAGTCTCTACTACCAAAATCATCCCCCTCAGGACCAAGACCTAGAAGTCTGTTAGTTTTAACAGTCTACTACCCAAATAATCCCCCTCAGGACCAAGACCTAGAAGTCTGTTAGTTTTAACAGTCTACTACCCAAATCATCCCCCTCCTGACCAAGACCTAGAAGTCTGTTAGTTTTAACAGTCTCTACTACCCAAATCATCCCCCTCAGGACCAAGACCTAGAAGTCTGTTAGTTTTAACAGTCTACTACCCAAATCATCCCCCTCAGGACCAAGACCTAGAAGTCTGTTAGTTTTAACAGTCTACTACCCAAATCATCCCCCTCAGGACCAAGACCTAGAAGTCTGTTAGTTTTAACAGTCTCTACTACCCAAATCATCCCCCTCAGGACCAAGACCTAGAAGTCTGTTAGTTTTAACAGTCTACTACCCAAATCATCCCCCTCAGGACCAAGACCTAGAAGTCTGTTAGTTTTAACAGTCTACTACCCAAATCATCCCCCTCAGGACCAAGACCTAGAAGTCTGTTAGTTTTAACAGTCTACTACCCAAATCATCCCCCTCAGGACCAAGACCTAGTAGTCTGTTAGTTGTAACAGTCTACTACCCAAATCATCCCCCTCAGGACCAAGACCTAGAAGTCTGTTAGTTTTAACAGTCTACTACCCAAATCATCCCCCTCAGGACCAAGACCTAGAAGTCTGTTAGTTTTAACAGTCTACTACCCAAATCATCCCCCTCAGGACCAAGACCTAGAAGTCTGTTAGTTTTAACAGTCTCTACTACCCAAATCATCCCCCTCAGGACCAAGACCTAGAAGTCTGTTAGTTTTAACAGTCTACTACCCAAATCATCCCCCTCAGGACCAAGACCTAGAAGTCTGTTAGTTTTAACAGTCTACTACCCAAATCATCCCCATCCTGACCAAGACCTAGAAGTCTGTTAGTTTTAACCTAAAAATCATCCCCCTCAGGACCAAGACCTAGTAGTCTGTTAGTTGTAACAGTCTACTACCCAAATCATCCCCCTCAGGACCAAGACCTAGAAGTCTGTTAGTTTTAACAGTCTCTACTACCCAAATCATCCCCCTCGGGACCAAGACCTAGAAGTCTGTTAGTTTTAACAGTCTCTACTACCCAAATCATCCCCCTCGGGACCAAGACCTAGAAGTCTGTTAGTTTTAACAGTCTACTACCCAAATCATCCCCCTCAGGACCAAGACCTAGAAGTCTGTTAGTTTTAACAGTCTCTACTACCCAAATCATCCCCCTCGGGACCAAGACCTAGAAGTCTGTTAGTTTTAACAGTCTCTACTACCCAAATCATCTCCCCAGGACCAAGACCTAGAAGTCTGTTAGTTTTAACAGTCTACTACCCAAATCATTCCCCTCAGGACCAAGACCTAGAAGTCTGTTAGTTTTAACAGTCTCTACTACCCAAATCATCCCCCTCAGGACCAAGACCTAGAAGTCTGTTCGTTTTAACAGTCTTTACTACCCAAATCATCCCCCTCAGGACCAAGACCTAGAAGTCTGTTAGTTTTAACAGTCTACTACCCAAATAATCCCCCTCAGGACCAAGACCTAGAAGTCTGTTAGTTTTAACAGTCTACTACCCAAATCATCCCCCTCGGGACCAAGACCTAGAAGTCTGTTAGTTTTAACAGTCTCTACTACCCAAATCATCCCCCTCAGGACCAAGACCTAGAAGTCTGTTAGTTTTAACAGTCTACTACCCAAATAATCCCCCTCAGGACCAAGACCTAGAAGTCTGTTAGTTTTAACAGTCTACTACCCAAATCATCCCCATCCTGACCAAGACCTAGAAGTCTGTTAGTTTTAACAGTCTCTACTACCCAAATCATCCCCCTCAGGACCAAGACCTAGTAGTCTGTTAGTTGTAACAGTCTACTACCCAAATCATCCCCCTCAGGACCAAGACCTAGTAGTCTGTTAGTTTTAACAGTCTCTACTACCCAAATCATCCCCCTCAGGACGACGACCTAGAAGTCTGTTAGTTTTAATAGTCTCTACTACCCACATCATCCCCCTCAGGACCAATACCTAGAAGTCTGTTAGTTTTAGCAGTCTACTACCCAAATCATCCCCCTCAGGACCAAGACCTAGAAGTCTGTTCGTTTTAACAGTCTACTACCCAAATCATCCCCCTCAGGACCAAGACCTAGAAGTCTGTTAGTTTTAACAGTCTACTACCCAAATCATCCCCCTCAGGACCAAGACCTAGTAGTCTGTTAGTTGTAACAGTCTACTACCCAAATCATCCCCCTCAGGACCAAGACCTAGAAGTCTGTTAGTTTTAACAGTCTCTACTACCCAAATCATCCCCCTCGGGACCAAGACCTAGAAGTCTGTTAGTTTTAACAGTCTACTACCCAAATCATCCCCCTCAGGACCAAGACCTAGTAGTCTGTTAGTTGTAACAGTCTACTACCCAAATCATCCCCCTCAGGACCAAGACCTAGAAGTCTGTTAGTTTTAACAGTCTACTACCCAAATCATCCCCCTCAGGACCAAGACCTAGAAGTCTGTTAGTTTTAACAGTCTCTACTACCCAAATCATCCCCCTCGGGACCAAGACCTAGAAGTCTGTTAGTTTTAACAGTCTCTACTACCCAAATCATCCCCCTCAGGACCAAGACCTAGAAGTCTGTTAGTTTTAACAGTCTACTACCCAAATCATCCCCCTCAGGACCAAGACCTAGAAGTCTGTTAGTTTTAACAGTCTCTACTACCCAAATCATCCCCCTCAGGACCAAGACCTAGAAGTCTGTTAGTTTTAACAGTCTCTACTACCCAAATCATCCCCCCAGGACCAAGACCTAGAAGTCTGTTAGTTTTAACAGTCTACTACCCAAATCATCCCCTCAGGACCAAGACCTAGAAGTCTGTTAGTTTTAACAGTCTCTACTACCCAAATCATCCCCCTCAGGACCAAGACCTAGAAGTCTGTTCGTTTTAACAGTCTTTACTACCCAAATCATCCCCCTCAGGACCAAGACCTAGAAGTCTGTTAGTTTTAACAGTCTACTACCCAAATAATCCCCCTCAGGACCAAGACCTAGAAGTCTGTTAGTTTTAACAGTCTACTACCCAAATCATCCCCCTCGGGACCAAGACCTAGAAGTCTGTTAGTTTTAACAGTCTCTACTACCCAAATCATCCCCCTCAGGACCAAGACCTAGAAGTCTGTTAGTTTTAACAGTCTACTACCCAAATAATCCCCCTCAGGACCAAGACCTAGAAGTCTGTTAGTTTTAACAGTCTACTACCCAAATCATCCCCATCCTGACCAAGACCTAGAAGTCTGTTAGTTTTAACAGTCTCTACTACCCAAATCATCCCCCTCAGGACCAAGACCTAGTAGTCTGTTAGTTGTAACAGTCTACTACCCAAATCATCCCCCTCAGGACCAAGACCTAGTAGTCTGTTAGTTTTAACAGTCTCTACTACCCAAATCATCCCCCTCAGGACGACGACCTAGAAGTCTGTTAGTTTTAATAGTCTCTACTACCCACATCATCCCCCTCAGGACCAATACCTAGAAGTCTGTTAGTTTTAGCAGTCTACTACCCAAATCATCCCCCTCAGGACCAAGACCTAGAAGTCTGTTCGTTTTAACAGTCTACTACCCAAATCATCCCCCTCAGGACCAAGACCTAGTAGTCTGTTAGGTGTAACAGTCTACTACCCAAATCATCCCCCTCAGGACCAAGACCTAGAAGTCTGTTAGTTTTAACAGTCTCTACTACCCAAATCATCCCCCTCAGGACCAAGACCTAGAAGTCTGTTAGTTTTAACAGTCTACTACCCAAATCATCCCCATCCTGACCAAGACCTAGAAGTCTGTTAGTTTTAACAGTCTACTACCCAAATCATCCCCCTCAGGACCAAGACCTAGAAGTCTGTTAGTTTTAACAGTCTACTACCCAAATCATCCCCCTCAGGACCAAGACCTAGAAGTCTGTTAGTTTTAACAGTCTCTACTACCCAAATCATCCCCCTCAGGACCAAGACCTAGAGTCTGTTAGTTTTAACAGTCTACTACCCAAATCATCCCCCTCAGGACCAAGACCTAGAAGTCTGTTAGTTTTAACAGTCTCTACTACCCAAATCATCCCCTCAGGACCAAGACCTAGAAGTCTGTTAGTTTTAACAGTCTCTACTACCCAAATCATCCCCCTCAGGACCAAGACCTAGAAGTCTGTTAGTTTTAACAGTCTACTACCCAAATCATCCCCCTCAGGACCAAGACCTAGAAGTCTGTTAGTTTTAACAGTCTCTACTACCCAAATCATCCCCCTCAGGACCAAGACCTAGAAGTCTGTTAGTTTTAACAGTCTCTACTACCCAAATCATCCCCCTCAGGACCAAGACCTAGAAGTCTGTTAGTTTTAACAGTCTACTACCCAAATCATCCCCCTCAGGACCAAGACCTAGAAGTCTGTTAGTTTTAACAGTCTCTACTACCCAAATCATCCCCTCAGGACCAAGACCTAGAAGTCTGTTCGTTTTAACAGTCTTTACTACCCAAATCATCCCCCTCAGGACCAAGACCTAGAAGTCTGTTAGTTTTAACAGTCTACTACCCAAATCATCCCCCTCAGGACCAAGACCTAGAAGTCTGTTAGTTTTAACAGTCTCTACTACCCAAATCATCCCCCTCGGGACCAAGACCTAGAAGTCTGTTAGTTTTAACAGTCTCTACTACCCAAATCATCCCCCTCAGGACCAAGACCTAGAAGTCTGTTAGTTTTAACAGTCTACTACCCAAATCATCCCCCTCAGGACCAAGACCTAGAAGTCTGTTAGTTTTAACAGTCTACTACCCAAATCATCCCCATCAGGACCAAGACCTAGAAGTCTGTTAGTTTTAACAGTCTCTACTACCCAAATCATCCCCCTCAGGACCAAGACCTAGTAGTCTGTTAGTTTTAACAGTCTACTACCCAAATCATCCCCCTCAGGACCAAGACCTAGTAGTCTGTTAGTTTTAACAGTCTCTACTACCCAAATCATCCCCCTCAAATAGAAGTCTGTTAGTTTTAATAGTCTCTATCCCACATCATCCCCCTCAGGACCAAGACCTAGAAGTCTGTTAGTTTTAACAGTCTACTACCCAAATCATCCCCCTCAGGACCAAGACCTAGAAGTCTGTTAGTTTTAACAGTCTACTACCCAAATCATCCCCCTCAGGACCAAGACCTAGAAGTCTGTTAGTTTTAACAGTCTCTACTACCCAAATCATCCCCCCTAGAAGTCAGGACTACCCAGACCTAGAAGTCTGTTAGTTTTAACAGTCTACTACCCAAATCATCCCCCTCAGGACCAAGACCTAGAAGTCTGTTAGTTTTAACAGTCTCACTACCCAAATCATCCCCTCAGGACCAAGACCTAGAAGTCTGTTAGTTTTAACAGTCTCTACTACCCAAATCATCCCCCTCAGGACCAAGACCTAGAAGTCTGTTAGTTTTAACAGTCTACTACCCAAATAATCCCCCTCAGGACCAAGACCTAGAAGTCTGTTAGTTTTAACAGTCTACTACCCAAATCATCCCCATCCTCTGACCAAGAATCATCCCCCTCAGGACCAAGACCTGTTCTGTTTTAACAGTCTACTACCCAAATCATCCCCCTCAGGACCAAGACCTAGAAGTCTGTTAGTTTTAACAGTCTCTACTACCCAAATCATCCCCCTCGGGACCAAGACCTAGAAGTCTGTTAGTTTTAACAGTCTCTACTACCCAAATCATCCCCCTCAGGACCAAGACCTAGAAGTCTGTTAGTTTTAACAGTCTACTACCCAAATCATCCCCCTCAGGACCAAGACCTAGAAGTCTGTTAGTTTTAACAGTCTCTACTACCCAAATCATCCCCCTCAGGACCAAGACCTAGAAGTCTGTTAGTTTTAACAGTCTACTACCCAAATCATCCCCCTCAGGACCAAGACCTAGAAGTCTGTTAGTTTTAACAGTCTACTACCCAAATCATCCCCCTCAGGACCAAGACCTAGAAGTCTGTTAGTTTTAACAGTCTACTACCCAAATCATCCCCCTCAGGACCAAGACCTAGTAGTCTGTTAGTTGTAACAGTCTACTACCCAAATCATCCCCCTCAGGACCAAGACCTAGAAGTCTGTTATTTTAACAGTCTCTACTACCCAAATCATCCCCCCTCAGGACCAAGACCTAGAAGTCTGTTAGTTTTAACAGTCTCTACTACCCAAATCATCCCCCTCAGGACCAAGACCTAGAAGTCTGTTAGTTTTAACAGTCTACTACCCAAATCATCCCCCTCAGGACCAAGACCTAGAAGTCTGTTAGTTTTAACAGTCTCTACTACCCAAATCATCCCCCTCAGGACCAAGACCTAGAAGTCTGTTAGTTTTAACAGTCTCTACTACCCAAATCATCCCCCCAGGACCAAGACCTAGAAGTCTGTTAGTTTTAACAGTCTACTACCCAAATCATTCCCCTCAGGACCAAGACCTAGAAGTCTGTTAGTTTTAACAGTCTCTACTACCCAAATCATCCCCCTCAGGACCAAGACCTAGAAGTCTGTTCGTTTTAACAGTCTTTACTACCCAAATCATCCCCCTCAGGACCAAGACCTAGAAGTCTGTTAGTTTTAACAGTCTACTACCCAAATAATCCCCCTCAGGACCAAGACCTAGAAGTCTGTTAGTTTTAACAGTCTACTACCCAAATCATCCCCTCAGGACCAAGACCTAGAAGTCTGTTAGTTTTAACAGTCTCTACTACCCAAATCATCCCCCTCAGGACCAAGACCTAGAAGTCTGTTAGTTTTAACAGTCTACTACCCAAATAATCCCCCTCAGGACCAAGACCTAGAAGTCTGTTAGTTTTAACAGTCTACTACCCAAATCATCCCCATCCTGACCAAGACCTAGAAGTCTGTTAGTTTTAACAGTCTCTACTACCCAAATCATCCCCCTCAGGACCAAGACCTAGTAGTCTGTTAGTTTTAACAGTCTACTACCCAAATCATCCCCCTCAGGACCAAGACCTAGTAGTCTGTTAGTTTTAACAGTCTCTACTACCCAAATCATCCCCCTCAGGACCAAGACCTAGAAGTCTGTTAGTTTTAACAGTCTCTACTACCCACATCATCCCCCTCAGGACCATAGAAGTCTGTTATTTTAGCCCCCAAATCATCCCCCTCAGGACCAAGACCTAGAAGTCTGTTCGTTTTAACAGTCTACTACCCAAATCATCCCCTCAGGACCAAGACCTAGTAGTCTGTTAGGTGTAACAGTCTACTACCCAAATCATCCCCTCAGGACCAAGACCTAGAAGTCTGTTAGTTTTAACAGTCTACTACCCAAATCATCCCCCTCAGGACCAAGACCTAGAAGTCTGTTAGTTTTAACAGTCTTACCCAAATCATCCCCATCCTGAGACCTAGAAGTCTGTTAGTTTTAACAGTCTACTACCCAAATCATCCCCCTCAGGACCAAGACCTAGAAGTCTGTTAGTTTTAACAGTCTCTACTACCCAAATCATCCCCCTCGGGACCAAGACCTAGAAGTCTGTTAGTTTTAACAGTCTCTACTACCCAAATCATCCCCCTCAGGACCAAGACCTAGAAGTCTGTTAGTTTTAACAGTCTACTACCCAAATAATCCCCCTCAGGACCAAGACCTAGAAGTCTGTTAGTTTTAACAGTCTACTACCCAAATCATCCCCATCCTGACCAAGACCTAGAAGTCTGTTAGTTTTAACAGTCTACTACCCAAATCATCCCCCTCAGGACCAAGACCTAGTAGTCTGTTAGTTGTAACAGTCTACTACCCAAATCATCCCCCTCAGGACCAAGACCTAGAAGTCTGTTAGTTTTAACAGTCTCTACTACCCAAATCATCCCCCTCGGGACCAAGACCTAGAAGTCTGTTAGTTTTAACAGTCTCTACTACCCAAATCATCCCCCTCGGGACCAAGACCTAGAAGTCTGTTAGTTTTAACAGTCTACTACCCAAATCATCCCCCTCAGGACCAAGACCTAGAAGTCTGTTAGTTTTAACAGTCTCTACTACCCAAATCATCCCAAATCATCCCCCTCAGGACCAAGACCTAGAAGTCTGTTAGTTTTAACAGTCTACTACCCAAATCATCCCCCTCAGGACCAAGACCTAGAAGTCTGTTAGTTTTAACAGTCTCTACTACCCAAATCATCCCCCTCAGGACCAAGACCTAGAAGTCTGTTAGTTTTAACAGTCTACTACCCAAATCATCCCCCTCGGGACCAAGACCTAGAAGTCTGTTAGTTTTAACAGTCTCTAGGACCCAAATCATCCCCCTCAGGACCAAGACCTAGAAGTCTGTTAGTTTTAACAGTCTACTACCCAAATCATCCCCCTCAGGACCAAGACCTAGAAGTCTGTTAGTTTTAACAGTCTACTACCCAAATCATCCCCCTCAGGACCAAGACCTAGAAGTCTGTTAGTTTTAACAGTCTACTACCCAAATCATCCCCCTCAGGACCAAGACCTAGAAGTCTGTTAGTTTTAACAGTCTACTACCCAAATCATCCCCCTCAGGACCAAGACCTAGAAGTCTGTTAGTTTTCATCCCCCTCAGGACCAAGACCTCTGTTACTACCCAAATCATCCCCCTCAGGACCAAGACCTAGAAGTCTGTTAGTTTTAACAGTCTACTACCCAAATCATCCCCCTCAGGACCAAGACCTAGAAGTCTGTTCGTTTTAACAGTCTACTACCCAAATCATTCCCCTCAGGACCAAGACCTAGAAGTCTGTTAGTTTTAACAGTCTCTACTACCCAAATCATCCCCCTCAGGACCAAGACCTAGAAGTCTGTTAGTTTTAACAGTCTACTACCCAAATCATCCCCCTCAGGACCAAGACCTAGAAGTCTGTTAGTTTTAACAGTCTCTACTACCCAAATCATCCCCCTCAGGACCAAGACCTAGAAGTCTGTTAGTTTTAACAGTCTACTACCCAAATCATCCCCCTCAGGACCAAGACCTAGAAGTCTGTTAGTTTTAACAGTCTACTACCCAAATCATCCCCCTCAGGACCAAGACCTAGAAGTCTGTTCCCCCTCAGGACCAAGTTTTAACAGTCTACTACCCAAATCATCCCCTCAGGACCAAGACCTAGAAGTCTGTTAGTTTTAACAGTCTACTACCCAAATCATCGCCCTCAGGACCAAGACCTAGTAGTCTGTTAGTTGTAACAGTCTACTACCCAAATCATCCCCCTCAGGACCAAGACCTAGAAGTCTGTTAGTTTTAACAGTCTCTACTACCCAAATCATCCCCCTCGGGACCAAGACCTAGAAGTCTGTTAGTTTTAACAGTCTACTACCCAAATCATCCCCCTCAGGACCAAGACCTAGAAGTCTGTTAGTTTTAACAGTCTACTACCCAAATAATCCCCCTCACGACCAAGACCTAGAAGTCTGTTAGTTTTAACAGTCTACTACCCAAATCATCCCCATCCTGACCAAGACCTAGAAGTCTGTTAGTTGTAACAGTCTACTACCCAAATCATCCCCCTCAGGACCAAGACCTAGAAGTCTGTTAGTTTTAACAGTCTCTACTACCCAAATCATCCCCCTCGGGACCAAGACCTAGAAGTCTGTTAGTTTTAACAGTCTCTACTACCCAAATCATCCCCCTCGGGACCAATACCTAGAAGTCTGTTAGTTTTCACAGTCTACTACCCAAATCATCCCCCTCAGGACCAAGACCTAGAAGTCTGTTAGTTTTAACAGTCTCTACTACCCAAATCATCCCCCTCGGGACCAAGACCTAGAAGTCTGTTAGTTTTAACAGTCTCTACTACCCAAATCATCTCCCCCAGGACCAAGACCTAGAAGTCTGTTAGTTTTAACAGTCTACTACCCAAATCATCCCCTCAGGACCAAGACCTAGAAGTCTGTTAGTTTTAACAGTCTCTACTACCCAAATCATCCCCCTCAGGACCAAGACCTAGAAGTCTGTTAGTTTTAACAGTCTCTACTACCCAAATCATCCCCCTCAGGACCAAGACCTAGAAGTCTGTTAGTTTTAACAGTCTACTACCCAAATCATCCCCCTCAGGACCAAGACCTAGTAGTCTGTTAGTTTTAACAGTCTCTACTACCCAAATCATCCCCCTCAGGACGAAGACCTAGAAGTCTGTTAGTTTTAACAGTCTCTACTACCCAAATCATCCCCTCAGGACCAATACCTAGAAGTCTGTTAGTTTTAGCAGTCTACTACCCAAATCATCCCCCTCAGGACCAAGACCTAGAAGTCTGTTAGTTTTAACAGTCTACTACCCAAATCATCCCCCTCAGGACCAAGACCTAGAAGTCTGTTAGTTTTAACAGTCTACTACCCAAATCATCAGTCTCTACTACCCAAATCATCTCCCCAGGACCAAGACCTAGAAGTCTGTTAGTTTTAACAGTCTACTACCCAAATCATTCCCCTCAGGACCAAGAACTAGAAGTCTGTTAGTTTTAACAGTCTCTACTACCCAAATCATCCCCCTCAGGACCAAGACCTAGAAGTCTGTTCGTTTTAACAATCTTTACTACCCAAATCATCCCCCTCAGGACCAAGACCTAGAAGTCTGTTAGTTTTAACAGTCTACTACCCAAATAATCCCCCTCAGGACCAAGACCTAGAAGTCTGTTCGTTTTAACAGTCTTTACTACCCAAATCATCCCCCTCAGGACCAAGACCTAGAAGTCTGTTAGTTTTAACAGTCTACTACCCAAATAATCCCCCTCAGGACCAAGAACTAGAAGTCTGTTAGTTTTAACAGTCTACTACCCAAATCATCCCCATCCTGACCAAGACCTAGAAGTCTGTTAGTTTTAACAGTCTACTACCCAAATCATCCCCCTCAGGACCAAGACCTAGAAGTCTGTTAGTTTTAACAGTCTACTACCCAAATCATCCCCCTCAGGACCAAGACCTAGAAGTCTGTTCGTTTTAACAGTCTTTACTACCCAAATCATCCCCCTCAGGACCAAGACCTAGAAGTCTGTTAGTTTTAACAGTCTACTACCCAAATAATCCCCCTCAGGACCAAGACCTAGAAGTCTGTTAGTTTTAACAGTCTACTACCCAAATCATCCCCCTCGGGACCAAGACCTAGAAGTCTGTTAGTTTTAACAGTCTCTACTACCCAAATCATCCCCCTCAGGACCAAGACCTAGAAGTCTGTTAGTTTTAACAGTCTACTACCCAAATCATCCCCCTCAGGACCAAGACCTAGAAGTCTGTTAGTTTTAACAGTCTACTACCCAAATCATTCCCCTCAGGACCAAGACCTAGAAGTCTGTTAGTTTTAACAGTCTCTACTACCCAAATCATCCCCCTCAGGACCAAGACCTAGAAGTCTGTTCGTTTTAACAGTCTACTACCCAAATAATCCCCCTCAGGACCAAGAACTAGAAGTCTGTTAGTTTTAACAGTCTACTACCCAAATCATCCCCCTCCTGACCAAGACCTAGAAGTCTGTTAGTTTTAACAGTCTACTACCCAAATCATCCCCCTCAGGACCAAGACCTAGTAGTCTGTTAGTTTTAACAGTCTACTACCCAAATCATCCCCCTCAGGACCAAGACCTAGAAGTCTGTTAGTTTTAACAGTCTCTACTACCCAAATCATCCCCCTCAGGACCAAGACCTAGAAGTCTGTTAGTTTTAACAGTCTACTACCCAAATCATCCCCCTCAGGACCAAGACCTAGAAGTCTGTTAGTTTTAACAGTCTCTACTACCCAAATCATCCCCCTCAGGACCAAGACCTAGAAGTCTGTTAGTTTTAACAGTCTACTACCCAAATCATCCCCCTCAGGACCAAGACCTAGAAGTCTGTTAGTTTTAACAGTCTACTACCCAAATCATCCCCCTCAGGACCAAGACCTAGAAGTCTGTTAGTTTTAACAGTCTACTACCCAAATCATCCCCCTCAGGACCAAGACCTAGTAGTCTGTTACTACCCAAATCATCCCCCTCAGGACCAAGACCTAGAAGTCTGTTAGTTTTAACAGTCTCTACTACCCAAATCATCCCCCTCGGGACCAAGACCTAGAAGTCTGTTAGTTTTAACAGTCTCTACTACCCAAATCATCCCCCTCGGGACCAAGACCTAGAAGTCTGTTAGTTTTCACAGTCTACTACCCAAATCATCCCCCTCAGGACCAAGACCTAGAAGTCTGTTAGTTTTAACAGTCTCTACTACCCAAATCATCCCCCTCAGGACCAAGACCTAGAAGTCTGTTAGTTTTAACAGTCTCTACTACCCAAATCATCTCCCCCAGGACCAAGACCTAGAAGTCTGTTAGTTTTAACAGTCTACTACCCAAATCATTCCCCTCAGGACCAAGACCTAGAAGTCTGTTAGTTTTAACAGTCTCTACTACCCAAATCATCCCCCTCAGGACCAAGACCTAGAAGTCTGTTCGTTTTAACAGTCTTTACTACCCAAATCATCCCCCTCAGGACCAAGACCTAGAAGTCTGTTAGTTTTAACAGTCTACTACCCAAATAATCCCCCTCAGGACCAAGACCTAGAAGTCTGTTAGTTTTAACAGTCTACTACCCAAATCATCCCCCTCGGGACCAAGACCTAGAAGTCTGTTAGTTTTAACAGTCTCTACTACCCAAATCATCCCCCTCAGGACCAAGACCTAGAAGTCTGTTAGTTTTAACAGTCTACTACCCAAATAATCCCCCTCAGGACCAAGACCTAGAAGTCTGTTAGTTTTAACAGTCTACTACCCAAATCATCCCCATCCTGACCAAGACCTAGAAGTCTGTTAGTTTTAACAGTCTCTACTACCCAAATCATCCCCCTCAGGACCAAGACCTAGTAGTCTGTTAGTTGTAACAGTCTACTACCCAAATCATCCCCCTCAGGACCAAGACCTAGTAGTCTGTTAGTTTTAACAGTCTCTACTACCCAAATCATCCCCCTCAGGACCAAGACCTAGAAGTCTGTTAGTTTTAATAGTCTCTACTACCCAAATCATCCCCCTCAGGACCAATACCTAGAAGTCTGTTAGTTTTAGCAGTCTACTACCCAAATCATCCCCCTCAGGACCAAGACCTAGAAGTCTGTTCGTTTTAACAGTCTACTACCCAAATCATCCCCCTCAGGACCAAGACCTAGTAGTCTGTTAGTTGTAACAGTCTACTACCCAAATCATCCCCCTCAGGACCAAGACCTAGTAGTCTGTTAGTTTTAACAGTCTACTACCCAAATCATCCCCCTCAGGACCAAGACCTAGAAGTCTGTTAGTTTTAACAGTCTCTACTACCCAAATCATCCCCCTCGGGACCAAGACCTAGAAGTCTGTTAGTTTTAACAGACCCCAAATCATCCCCCTCGACCAAGACCTAGAAGTCTGTTAGTTTTAACAGTCTACTACCCAAATCATCCCCCTCAGGACCAAGACCTAGAAGTCTGTTAGTTTTAACAGTCTCTACTACCCAAATCATCCCCCTCAGGACCAAGACCTAGAAGTCTGTTAGTTTTAACAGTCTCTACTACCCAAATCATCTCCCCCAGGACCAAGACCTAGAAGTCTGTTAGTTTTAACAGTCTACTACCCAAATCATTCCCCTCAGGACCAAGACCTAGAAGTCTGTTAGTTTTAACAGTCTCTACTACCCAAATCATCCCCCTCAGGACCAAGACCTAGAAGTCTGTTCGTTTTAACAGTCTTTACTACCCAAATCATCCCCCTCAGGACCAAGACCTAGAAGTCTGTTAGTTTTAACAGTCTTACCCAAATAATCCCCCTCAGGACCAAGACCTAGAAGTCTGTTAGTTTTAACAGTCTACTACCCAAATCATCCCCCTCGGGACCAAGACCTAGAAGTCTGTTAGTTTTAACAGTCTCTACTACCCAAATCATCCCCCTCAGGACCAAGACCTAGAAGTCTGTTAGTTTTAACAGTCTACTACCCAAATAATCCCCCTCAGGACCAAGACCTAGAAGTCTGTTAGTTTTAACAGTCTACTACCCAAATCATCCCCATCCTGACCAAGACCTAGAAGTCTGTTAGTTTTAACAGTCTCTACTACCCAAATCATCCCCCTCAGGACCAAGACCTAGTAGTCTGTTAGTTGTAACAGTCTACTACCCAAATCATCCCCCTCAGGACCAAGACCTAGTAGTCTGTTAGTTTTAACAGTCTCTACTACCCAAATCATCCCCCTCAGGACCAAGAAGTCTGTTAGTTTTAATAGTCTCTACTACCCACATCATCCCCCTCAGGACCAATACCTAGAAGTCTGTTAGTTTTAGCAGTCTACTACCCAAATCATCCCCCTCAGGACCAAGACCTAGAAGTCTGTTCGTTTTAACAGTCTACTACCCAAATCATCCCCCTCAGGACCAAGACCTAGTAGTCTGTTAGGTGTAACAGTCTACTACCCAAATCATCCCCCTCAGGACCAAGACCTAGAAGTCTGTTAGTTTTAACAGTCTCTACTACCCAAATCATCCCCCTCGGGACCAAGACCTAGAAGTCTGTTAGTTTTAACAGTCTACTACCCAAATCATCCCCATCCTGACCAAGACCTAGAAGTCTGTTAGTTTTAACAGTCTACTACCCAAATCATCCCCCTCAGGACCAAGACCTAGAAGTCTGTTAGTTTTAACAGTCTCTACTACCCAAATCATCCCCCTCGGGACCAAGACCTAGAAGTCTGTTAGTTTTAACAGTCTCTACTACCCAAATCATCCCCCTCAGGACCAAGACCTAGAAGTCTGTTAGTTTTAACAGTCTACTACCCAAATAATCCCCCTCAGGACCAAGACCTAGAAGTCTGTTAGTTTTAACAGTCTACTACCCAAATCATCCCCATCCTGACCAAGACCTAGAAGTCTGTTAGTTTTAACAGTCTACTACCCAAATCATCCCCCTCAGGACCAAGACCTAGAAGTCTGTTAGTTTTAACAGTCTACTACCCAAATCATCCCCCTCAGGACCAAGACCTAGAAGTCTGTTAGTTTTAACAGTCTACTACCCAAATCATCCCCCTCGGGACCAAGACCTAGAAGTCTGTTAGTTTTAACAGTCTCTACTACCCAAATCATCCCCCTCAGGACCAAGACCTAGAAGTCTGTTAGTTTTAACAGTCTACTACCCAAATCATCCCCCTCAGGACCAAGACCTAGAAGTCTGTTAGTTTTAACAGTCTACTACCCAAATCATCCCCAACCAAGACCTAGAAGTCTGTTAGTTTTAACAGTCTCCTACCCAAATCATCCCCCTCAGGACCAAGACCTAGAAGTCTGTTAGTTTTAACAGTCTACTACCCAAATCATCCCCCTCAGGACCAAGACCTAGAAGTCTGTTAGTTTTAACAGTCTCTACTACCCAAATCATCCCCCTCAGGACCAAGACCTAGAAGTCTGTTAGTTTTAACAGTCTCTACTACCCAAATCATCCCCCTCAGGACCAAGACCTAGAAGTCTGTTAGTTTTAACAGTCTCTACTACCCAAATCATCTCCCCCAGGACCAAGACCTAGAAGTCTGTTAGTTTTAACAGTCTACTACCCAAATCATCCCCCTCAGGACCAAGACCTAGAAGTCTGTTAGTTTTAACAGTCTCTACTACCCAAATCATCCCCCTCAGGACCAAGACCTAGAAGTCTGTTAGTTTTAACAGTCTACTACCCAAATCATCCCCCTCAGGACCAAGACCTAGTAGTCTGTTAGTTTTAACAGTCTCTACTACCCAAATCATCCCCCTCAGGACGACGACCTAGAAGTCTGTTAGTTTTAATAGTCTCTACTACCCACATCATCCCCCTCAGGACCAATCCTAGAAGTCTGTTAGTTTTAGCAGTCTAAAAATCATCCCCCTCAGGACCAAGACCTAGAAGTCTGTTAGTTTTAACAGTCTACTACCCAAATCATCCCCCTCAGGACCAAGACCTAGAAGTCTGTTAGTTTTAACAGTCTACTACCCAAATCATCCCCTCAGGACCAAGACCTAGAAGTCTGTTAGTTTTAACAGTCTCTACTACCCAAATCATCTCCCCAGGACCAAGACCTAGAAGTCTGTTAGTTTTAACAGTCTACTACCCAAATCATTCCCCTCAGGACCAAGACCTAGAAGTCTGTTAGTTTTAACAGTCTCTACTACCCAAATCATCCCCCTCAGGACCAAGACCTAGAAGTCTGTTCGTTTTAACAGTCTTTACTACCCAAATCATCCCCCTCAGGACCAAGACCTAGAAGTCTGTTAGTTTTAACAGTCTACTACCCAAATAATCCCCCTCAGGACCAAGACCTAGAAGTCTGTTAGTTTTAACAGTCTACTACCCAAATCATCCCCATCCTGACCAAGACCTAGAAGTCTGTTAGTTTTAACAGTCTACTACCCAAATCATCCCCTCAGGACCAAGACCTAGAAGTCTGTTAGTTTTAACAGTCTCTACTACCCAAATCATCCCCCTCAGGACCAAGACCTAGAAGTCTGTTAGTTTTAACAGTCTACTACCCAAATCATCCCCCTCAGGACCAAGACCTAGAAGTCTGTTAGTTTTAACAGTCTCTACTACCCAAATCATCCCCCTCAGGACCAAGACCTAGAAGTCTGTTAGTTTTAACAGTCTACTACCCAAATCATCCCCCTCAGGACCAAGACCTAGAAGTCTGTTAGTTTTAACAGTCTACTACCCAAATCATCCCCATCCTGACCAAGACCTAGAAGTCTGTTAGTTTTAACAGTCTACTACCCAAATCATCCCCCCAGACCAAGACCTAGAAGTCTGTTAGTTTTAACAGTCTACTACCCAAATCATCCCCTCAGGACCAAGACCTAGAAGTCTGTTAGTTTTAACAGTCTACTACCCAAATCATCCCCCCTCAGGACCAAGACCTAGAAGTCTGTTAGTTTTAACAGTCTCTACTACCCAAATCATCCCCCTCAGGACCAAGACCTAGAAGTCTGTTAGTTTTAACAGTCTACTCTCATCTACCAAGACAAATCTGTTATCCCCCCAAATCATCCCCCTCAGGACCAAGACCTAGAAGTCTGTTAGTTTTAACAGTCTCTACTACCCAAATCATCCCCCTCAGGACCAAGACCTAGAAGTCTGTTAGTTTTAACAGTCTCTACTACCCAAATCATCCCCATCCTGACCAAGACCTAGAAGTCTGTTAGTTTTAACAGTCTACTACCCAAATCATCCCCCTCAGGACCAAGAACTAGTAGTCTGTTAGTTGTAACAGTCTACTACCCAAATCATCCCCCTCAGGACCAAGACCTAGAAGTCTGTTAGTTTTAACAGTCTCTACTACCCAAATCATCCCCCTCGGGACCAAGACCTAGAAGTCTGTTAGTTTTAACAGTCTCTACTACCCAAATCATCCCCCTCGGGACCAAGACCTAGAAGTCTGTTAGTTTTAACAGTCTCTACTACCCAAATCATCTCCCCCAGGACCAAGACCTAGAAGTCTGTTAGTTTTAACAGTCTACTACCCAAATCATTCCCCTCAGGACCAAGACCTAGAAGTCTGTTAGTTTTAACAGTCTCTACTACCCAAATCATCCCCCTCAGGACCAAGACCTAGAAGTCTGTTCGTTTTAACAGTCTTTACTACCCAAATCATCCCCCTCAGGACCAAGACCTAGAAGTCTGTTAGTTTTAACAGTCTACTACCCAAATAATCCCCCTCAGGACCAAGACCTAGAAGTCTGTTAGTTTTAACAGTCTACTACCCAAATCATCCCCATCCTGACCAAGACCTAGAAGTCTGTTAGTTTTAACAGTCTACTACCCAAATCATCCCCCTCAGGACCAAGACCTAGTAGTCTGTTAGTTGTAACAGTCTACTACCCAAATCATCCCCCTCAGGACCAAGACCTAGAAGTCTGTTAGTTTTAACAGTCTACTACCCAAATCATCCTCAGGACCAAGACCTAGTAGTCTGTTAGTTGTATCTACTACCCAAATCATCCCCTCAGGACCAAGACCTAGAAGTCTGTTAGTTTTAACAGTCTCTACTACCCAAATCATCCCCTCGGGACCAAGACCTAGAAGTCTGTTAGTTTTAACAGTCTCTACTACCCAAATTATCCCCATCCTGACCAAGACCTAGAAGTCTGTTAGTTTTAACAGTCTACTACCCAAATCATCCCCCTCAGGACCAAGAACTAGTAGTCTGTTAGTTGTAACAGTCTACTACCCAAATCATCCCCTCAGGACCAAGACCTAGAAGTCTGTTAGTTTTAACAGTCTCTACTACCCAAATCATCCCCCTCGGGACCAAGACCTAGAAGTCTGTTAGTTTTAACAGTCTCAACTACCCAAATCTTCTCCCCCAGGACCAAGACCTAGAAGTCTGTTAGTTTTAACAGTCTACTACCCAAATCATTCCCCTCAGGACCAAGACCTAGAAGTCTGTTAGTTTTAACAGTCTCTACTACCCAAATCATCCCCCTCGGGACCAAGACCTAGAAGTCTGTTAGTTTTCTGTCTACTACCCAAATCATCCCCTCAGGACCAAGACCTAGAAGTCTGTTAGTTGTAACAGTCTCTACTACCCAAATCATCCCCCTCGGGACCAAGACCTAGAAGTCTGTTAGTTTTAACAGTCTGCTACCCAAATCATTCCCCTCAGGACCAAGACCTAGAAGTCTGTTAGTTTTAACAGTCTCTACTACCCAAATCATCCCCCTCAGGACCAAGACCTAGAAGTCTGTTCGTTTTAACAGTCTCTACTACCCAAATCATCCCCCTCAGGACCAAGACCTAGAAGTCTGTTAGTTTTAACAGTCTACTACCCAAATAATCCCCCTCGGGACCAAGACCTAGAAGTCTGTTAGTTTTAACAGTCTACTACCCAAATCATCCCCATCCTGACCAAGACCTAGAAGTCTGTTAGTTTTATCTACTCCCAAATCATCCCCATCCTGACCAAGACCTAGAAGTCTGTTAGTTTTAACAGTCTACTACCCAAATCATCCCCCTCAGGACCAAGACCTAGTAGTCTGTTAGTTGTAACAGTCTACTACCCAAATCATCCCCCTCAGGACCAAGACCTAGAAGTCTGTTAGTTTTAACAGTCTCTACTACCCAAATCATCCCCCTCGGGACCAAGACCTAGAAGTCTGTTAGTTTTAACAGTCTACTACCCAAATCATCCCCCTCAGGACCAAGACCTAGTAGTCTGTTAGTTGTAACAGTCTACTACCCAAATCATCCCCCTCAGGACCAAGACCTAGAAGTCTGTTAGTTTTAACAGTCTCTACTACCCAAATCATCCCCCTCGGGACCAAGACCTAGAAGTCTGTTAGTTTTAACAGTCTCTACTACCCAAATCATCCCCATCCTGACCAAGACCTAGAAGTCTGTTAGTTTTAACAGTCTACTACCCAAATCATCCCCCTCAGGACCAAGAACTAGTAGTCTGTTAGTTGTAACAGTCTACTACCCAAATCATCCCCCTCAGGACCAAGACCTAGAAGTCTGTTAGTTTTAACAGTCTCTTTACCCAAATCATCCCCCTCGGGACCAAGACCTAGACGTCTGTTAGTTTTAACAGTCTCTACTACCCAAATCATCCCCCTCGGGACCAAGACCTAGAAGTCTGTTAGTTTTCACAGTCTACTACCCAAATCATCCCCCTCAGGACCAAGACCTAGAAGTCTGTTAGTTTTAACAGTCTCTACTACCCAAATCATCTCCCCCAGGACCAAGACCTAGAAGTCTGTTAGTTTTAACAGTCTACTACCCAAATCATTCCCCTCAGGACCAAGACCTAGAAGTCTGTTAGTTTTAACAGTCTCTACTACCCAAATCATCCCCCTCAGGACCAAGACCTAGAAGTCTGTTCGTTTTAACAGTCTTTACTACCCAAATCATCCCCCTCAGGACCAAGACCTAGAAGTCTGTTAGTTTTAACAGTCTACTACCCAAATAATCCCCCTCAGGACCAAGACCTAGAAGTCTGTTAGTTTTAACAGTCTACTACCCAAATCATCCCCATCCTGACCAAGACCTAGAAGTCTGTTAGTTTTAACAGTCTACTACCCAAATCATCATCCCCCTCAGGACCAAGACCTAGTAGTCTGTTAGTTGTAACAGTCTACTACCCAAATCATCCCCTCAGGACCAAGACCTAGAAGTCTGTTAGTTTTAACAGTCTCTACTACCCAAATCATCCCCCTCAGGACCAAGACCTAGAAGTCTGTTAGTTTTAACAGTCTCTACTACCCAAATCATCCCCCTCGGGACCAAGACCTAGAAGTCTGTTAGTTTTAACAGTCTACTACCCAAATCATCCCCCTCAGGACCAAGACCTAGAAGTCTGTTAGTTTTAACAGTCTCTACTACCCAAATCATCCCCCTCAGGACCAAGACCTAGAAGTCTGTTAGTTTTAACAGTCTCTACTACCCAAATCATCCCCCTCAGGACCAAGACCTAGAAGTCTGTTCGTTTTAACAGTCTCTACTACCCAAATCATCCCCCTCAGGACCAAGACCTAGAAGTCTGTTAGTTTTAACAGTCTACTACCCAAATAATCCCCCTCGGGACCAAGACCTAGAAGTCTGTTAGTTTTAACAGTCTACTACCCAAATCATCCCCCTCAGGACCAAGACCTAGTAGTCTGTTAGTTGTAACAGTCTACTACCCAAATCATCCCCTCAGGACCAAGACCTAGAAGTCTGTTAGTTTTAACAGTCTCTACTACCCAAATCATCCCCCTCGGGACCAAGACCTAGAAGTCTGTTAGTTTTAACAGTCTACTACCCAAATCATCCCCCTCAGGACCAAGACCTAGAAGTCTGTTAGTTTTAACAGTCTCTACTACCCAAATCATCCCCCTCAGGACCAAGACCTAGAAGTCTGTTAGTTTTAACAGTCTCTACTACCCAAATCATCCCCCTCAGGACCAAGACCTAGAAGTCTGTTAGTTTTAACAGTCTACTACCCAAATCATCCCCTCAGGACCAAGACCTAGTAGTCTGATAGTTTTAACAGTCTCTACTACCCAAATCATCCCCCTCAGGACGAAGACCTAGAAGTCTGTTAGTTTTAACAGTCTCTGCTACCCAAATCATCCCCCTCAGGACCAAGACCTAGAAGTCTGTTAGTTTTAACAGTCTCTACTACCCAAATCATCCCCCTCAGGACCAAGACCTAGAAGTCTGTTAGTTTTAACAGTCTACTACCCAAATCATCCCCCTCAGGACCAAGACCTAGTAGTCTGATAGTTTTAACAGTCTCTACTACCCAAATCATCTCCCCAGGACCAAGACCTAGAAGTCTGTTAGTTTTAACAGTCTACTACCCAAATCATTCCCCTCAGGACCAAGACCTAGAAGTCTGTTAGTTTTAACAGTCTCTACTACCCAAATCATCCCCCTCAGGACCAAGACCTAGAAGTCTGTTCGTTTTAACAGTCTTTACTACCCAAATCATCCCCCTCAGGACCAAGACCTAGAAGTCTGTTAGTTTTAACAGTCTACTACCCAAATAATCCCCCTCAGGACCAAGACCTAGAAGTCTGTTAGTTTTAACAGTCTACTACTCATCCCCATCCTGACCAAGACCTAGAAGTCTGTTAGTTTTAACAGTCTACTACCCAAATCATCCCCATCCTGACCAAGACCTAGAAGTCTGTTAGTTTTAACAGTCTACTACCAAAATCATCCCCCTCAGGACCAAGACCTAGTAGTCTGTTAGTTGTAACAGTCTACTACCCAAATCATCCCCCTCAGGACCAAGACCTAGAAGTCTGTTAGTTTTAACAGTCTCTACTACCCAAATCATCCCCCTCGGGACCAAGACCTAGAAGTCTGTTAGTTTTCACAGTCTACTACCCAAATCATCCCCCTCAGGACCAAGACCTAGAAGTCTGTTAGTTTTAACAGTCTCTACTACCCAAATCATCTCCCCCAGGACCAAGACCTAGAAGTCTGTTAGTTTTAACAGTCTACTACCCAAATCATTCCCCTCAGGACCAAGACCTAGAAGTCTGTTAGTTTTAACAGTCTCTACTACCCAAATCATCCCCCTCAGGACCAAGACCTAGAAGTCTGTTCATTTTAACAGTCTTTACTACCCAAATCATCCCCCTCAGGACCAAGACCTAGAAGTCTGTTAGTTTTAACAGTCTA
This sequence comes from Oncorhynchus gorbuscha, assembly GCF_021184085.1. Taxonomy (NCBI): domain Eukaryota; kingdom Metazoa; phylum Chordata; class Actinopteri; order Salmoniformes; family Salmonidae; genus Oncorhynchus; species Oncorhynchus gorbuscha. Next base: position 3,117,162 of record NC_060178.1, on the reverse strand, counting down.
CTACCCAAATAATCCCCCTCAGGACCAAGACCTAGAAGTCTGTTAGTTTTAACAGTCTACTACCCAGATCATCCCCATCCTGACCAAGACCTAGAAGTCTGTTAGTTTTAACAGTCTACTACCCAAATCATCCCCATCCTGACCAAGACCTAGAAGTCTGTTAGTTTTAACAGTCTACTACCAAAATCATCCCCCTCAGGACCAAGACCTAGAAGTCTGTTAGTTTTAACAGTCTCTGCTACCCAAATCATCCCCCTCAGGACCAAGACCTAGAAGTCTGTTAGTTTTAACAGTCTCTACTACCCAAATCATCCCCCTCAGGACCAAGACCTAGAAGTCTGTTAGTTTTAACAGTCTACTACCCAAATCATCCCCCTCAGGACCAAGACCTAGTAGTCTGATAGTTTTAACAGTCTCTACTACCCAAATCATCCCCCTCAGGACGAAGACCTAGAAGTCTGTTAGTTTTAACAGTCTCTGCTACCCAAATCATCCCCCTCAGGACCAAGACCTAGAAGTCTGTTAGTTTTAACAGTCTCTACTACCCAAATCATCCCCCTCAGGACCAAGACCTAGAAGTCTGTTAGTTTTAACAGTCTACTACCCAAATCATCCCCCTCAGGACCAAGACCTAGTAGTCTGATAGTTTTAACAGTCTCTACTACCCAAATCATCTCCCCAGGACCAAGACCTAGAAGTCTGTTAGTTTTAACAGTCTACTACCCAAATCATTCCCCTCAGGACCAAGACCTAGAAGTCTGTTAGTTTTAACAGTCTCTACTACCCAAATCATCCCCCTCAGGACCAAGACCTAGAAGTCTGTTCGTTTTAACAGTCTTTACTACCCAAAATCATCCCCCTCAGGACCAAGACCTAGAAGTCTGTTAGTTTTAACAGTCTACTACCCAAATAATCCCCCTCAGGACCAAGACCTAGAAGTCTGTTAGTTTTAACAGTCTCTACTACCCAAATCATCCCCCTCAGGACCAAGACCTAGAAGTCTGTTAGTTTTAACAGTCTACTACCCAAATCATCCCCCTCAGGACCAAGACCTAGTAGTCTGATAGTTTTAACAGTCTCTACTACCCAAATCATCCCCCTCAGGACGAAGACCTAGAAGTCTGTTAGTTTTAACAGTCTCTGCTACCCAAATCATCCCCCTCAGGACCAAGACCTAGAAGTCTGTTAGTTTTAACAGTCTCTACTACCCAAATCATCCCCCTCAGGACCAAGACCTAGAAGTCTGTTAGTTTTAACAGTCTACTACCCAAATCATCCCCCTCAGGACCAAGACCTAGTAGTCTGATAGTTTTAACAGTCTCTACTACCCAAATCATCTCCCCAGGACCAAGACCTAGAAGTCTGTTAGTTTTAACAGTCTACTACCCAAATCATTCCCCTCAGGACCAAGACCTAGAAGTCTGTTAGTTTTAACAGTCTCTACTACCCAAATCATCCCCCTCAGGACCAAGACCTAGAAGTCTGTTCGTTTTAACAGTCTTTACTACCCAAAATCATCCCCCTCAGGACCAAGACCTAGAAGTCTGTTAGTTTTAACAGTCTACTACCCAAATCATCCCCCTCAGGACCAAGACCTAGTAGTCTGATAGTTTTAACAGTCTCTACTACCCAAATCATCCCCATCCTGACCAAGACCTAGAAGTCTGTTAGTTTTAACAGTCTACTACCCAAATCATCCCCATCCTGACCAAGACCTAGAAGTCTGTTAGTTTTAACAGTCTACTACCCAAATCATCCCCCTCAGGACCAAGACCTAGAAGTCTGTTAGTTTTAACAGTCTACTACCCAAATAATCCCCCTCAGGACCAAGACCTAGAAGTCTGTTAGTTTTAACAGTCTACTACCCAGATCATCCCCATCCTGACCAAGACCTAGAAGTCTGTTAGTTTTAACAGTCTACTACCCAAATCATCCCCATCCTGACCAAGACCTCTGTTAGTTTTAACAGTCTACTACCCAAATAATCCCCCTCAGGACCAAGACCTAGAAGTCTGTTAGTTTTAACAGTCTACTACCCAGATCATCCCCATCCTGACCAAGACCTAGAAGTCTGTTAGTTTTAACAGTCTACTACCCAAATCATCCCCCTCAGGACCAAGACCTAGAAGTCTGTTAGTTTTAACAGTCTCTGCTACCCAAATCATCCCCCTCAGGACCAAGACCTAGAAGTCTGTTAGTTTTAACAGTCTCTACTACCCAAATCATCCCCCTCAGGACCAAGACCTAGAAGTCTGTTAGTTTTAACAGTCTACTACCCAAATCATCCCCCTCAGGACCAAGACCTAGTAGTCTGATAGTTTTAACAGTCTCTACTACCCAAATCATCCCCCTCAGGACCAAGACCTAGAAGTCTGTTAGTTTTAACAGTCTCTGCTACCCAAATCATCCCTCAGGACCAAGACCTAGAAGTCTGTTAGTTTTAACAGTCTCTACTACCCAAATCATCCCCCTCAGGACCAAGACCTAGAAGTCTGTTAGTTTTAACAGTCTACTACCCAAATCATCCCCCTCAGGACCAAGACCTAGAAGTCTGTTAGTTTTAACAGTCTACTACCCAAATCATCCCCCTCAGGACCAAGACCTAGTAGTCTGATAGTTTTAACAGTCTCTACTACCCAAATCATCCCCCTCAGGACGAAGACCTAGAAGTCTGTTAGTTTTAACAGTCTCTGCTACCCAAATCATCCCCCTCAGGACCAAGACCTAGAAGTCTGTTAGTTTTAACAGTCTCTACTACCCAAATCATCCCCCTCAGGACCAAGACCTAGAAGTCTGTTAGTTTTAACAGTCTACTACCCAAATCATCCCCCTCAGGACCAAGACCTAGTAGTCTGATAGTTTTAACAGTCTCTACTACCCAAATCATCTCCCCAGGACCAAGACCTAGAAGTCTGTTAGTTTTAACAGTCTACTACCCAAATCATTCCCCTCAGGACCAAGACCTAGAAGTCTGTTAGTTTTAACAGTCTCTACTACCCAAATCATCCCCCTCAGGACCAAGACCTAGAAGTCTGTTCGTTTTAACAGTCTTTACTACCCAAATCATCCCCCTCAGGACCAAGACCTAGAAGTCTGTTAGTTTTAACAGTCTACTACCCAAATAATCCCCCTCAGGACCAAGACCTAGAAGTCTGTTAGTTTTAACAGTCTACTACCCAGATCATCCCATCCTGACCAAGACCTAGAAGTCTGTTAGTTTTAACAGTCTACTACCCAAATCATCCCCATCCTGACCAAGACCTAGAAGTCTGTTAGTTTTAACAGTCTACTACCCAAATCATCCCCCTCAGGACCAAGACCTAGAAGTCTGTTAGTTTTAACAGTCTACTACCCAAATAATCCCCCTCAGGACCAAGACCTAGAAGTCTGTTAGTTTTAACAGTCTACTACCCAGATCATCCCCATCCTGACCAAGACCTAGAAGTCTGTTAGTTTTAACAGTCTACTACCCAAATCATCCCCATCCTGACCAAGACCTAGAAGTCTGTTAGTTTTAACAGTCTACTACCCAAATCATCCCCCTCAGGACCAAGACCTAGAAGTCTGTTAGTTTTAACAGTCTACTACCCAGATCATCCCCATCCTGACCAAGACCTAGAAGTCTGTTAGTTTTAACAGTCTACTACCCAAATCATCCCCCTCAGGACCAAGACCTAGAAGTCTGTTAGTTTTAACAGTCTCTGCTACCCAAATCATCCCCCTCAGGACCAAGACCTAGAAGTCTGTTAGTTTTAACAGTCTCTACCCAAATCATCCCCCTCAGGACCAAGACCTAGAAGTCTGTTAGTTTTAACAGTCTACTACCCAAATCATCCCCCTCAGGACCAAGACCTAGTAGTCTGATAGTTTTAACAGTCTCTACTACCCAAATCATCCCCCTCAGGACGAAGACCTAGAAGTCTGTTAGTTTTAACAGTCTCTGCTACCCAAATCATCCCCCTCAGGACCAAGACCTAGAAGTCTGTTAGTTTTAACAGTCTCTACTACCCAAATCATCCCCCTCAGGACCAAGACCTAGAAGTCTGTTAGTTTTAACAGTCTACTACCCAAATCATCCCCCTCAGGACCAAGACCTAGAAGTCTGTTAGTTTTAACAGTCTACTACCCAAATCATCCCCCTCAGGACCAAGACCTAGTAGTCTGATAGTTTTAACAGTCTCTACTACCCAAATCATCCCCCTCAGGACCAAGACCTAGAAGTCTGTTAGTTTTAACAGTCTCTGCTACCCAAATCATCCCCCTCAGGACCAAGACCTAGAAGTCTGTTAGTTTTAACAGTCTCTACTACCCAAATCATCCCCCTCAGGACCAAGACCTAGAAGTCTGTTAGTTTTAACAGTCTACTACCCAAATCATCCCCCTCAGGACCAAGACCTAGTAGTCTGATAGTTTTAACAGTCTCTACTACCCAAATCATCTCCCCAGGACCAAGACCTAGAAGTCTGTTAGTTTTAACAGTCTACTACCCAAATCATTCCCCTCAGGACCAAGACCTAGAAGTCTGTTAGTTTTAACAGTCTCTACTACCCAAATCATCCCCCTCAGGACCAAGACCTAGAAGTCTGTTCGTTTTAACAGTCTTTACTACCCAAAATCATCCCCCTCAGGACCAAGACCTAGAAGTCTGTTAGTTTTAACAGTCTACTACCCAAATAATCCCCTCAGGACCAAGACCTAGAAGTCTGTTAGTTTTAACAGTCTCTACTACCCAAATCATCCCCCTCAGGACCAAGACCTAGAAGTCTGTTAGTTTTAACAGTCTACTACCCAAATCATCCCCCTCAGGACCAAGACCTAGTAGTCTGATAGTTTTAACAGTCTCTACTACCCAAATCATCCCCCTCAGGACGAAGACCTAGAAGTCTGTTAGTTTTAACAGTCTCTGCTACCCAAATCATCCCCCTCAGGACCAAGACCTAGAAGTCTGTTAGTTTTAACAGTCTCTACTACCCAAATCATCCCCCTCAGGACCAAGACCTAGAAGTCTGTTAGTTTTAACAGTCTACTACCCAAATCATCCCCCTCAGGACCAAGACCTAGTAGTCTGATAGTTTTAACAGTCTCTACTACCCAAATCATCTCCCCAGGACCAAGACCTAGAAGTCTGTTAGTTTTAACAGTCTACTACCCAAATCATTCCCCTCAGGACCAAGACCTAGAAGTCTGTTAGTTTTAACAGTCTCTACTACCCAAATCATCCCCCTCAGGACCAAGACCTAGAAGTCTGTTCGTTTTAACAGTCTTTACTACCCAAAATCATCCCCCTCAGGACCAAGACCTAGAAGTCTGTTAGTTTTAACAGTCTCTACCCAAATCATCCCCCTCAGGACCAAGACCTAGAAGTCTGTTAGTTTTAACAGTCTACTACCCAAATCATCCCCTCAGGACCAAGACCTAGTAGTCTGATAGTTTTAACAGTCTCTACTACCCAAATCATCCCCCTCAGGACCAAGACCTAGAAGTCTGTTAGTTTTAACAGTCTCTACTACCCAAATCATCCCCCTCAGGACCAACCTAGAAGTCTGTTAGTTTTAACAGTCTACTACCCAAATCATCCCCCTCAGGACCAAGACCTAGTAGTCTGTTAGTTTTAACAGTCTCTACTACCCAAATCATCTCCCCAGGACCAAGACCTAGAAGTCTGTTAGTTTTAACAGTCTACTACCCAAATCATTCCCCTCAGGACCAAGACCTAGAAGTCTGTTAGTTTTAACAGTCTCTACTACCCAAATCATCCCCCTCAGGACCAAGACCTAGAAGTCTGTTAGTTTTAACAGTCTTTACTACCCAAATCATCCCCCTCAGGACCAAGACCTAGAAGTCTGTTAGTTTTAACAGTCTACTACCCAAATAATCCCCCTCAGGACCAAGACCTAGAAGTCTGTTAGTTTTAACAGTCTACTACCCAGATCATCCCCATCCTGACCAAGACCTAGAAGTCTGTTAGTTTTAACAGTCTACTACCCAAATCATCCCCCTCCTGACCAAGACCTAGAAGTCTGTTAGTTTTAACAGTCTACTACCCAAATCATCCCCTCAGGACCAAGACCTAGAAGTCTGTTAGTTTTAACAGTCTACTACCCAAATAATCCCCCTCAGGACCAAGACCTAGAAGTCTGTTAGTTTTAACAGTCTACTACCCAAATCATCCCCATCCTGACCAAGACCTAGAAGTCTGTTAGTTTTAACAGTCTACTACCCAAATCATCCCCATCCTGACCAAGACCTAGAAGTCTGTTAGTTTTAACAGTCTACTACCCAAATAATCCCCCTCAGGACCAAGACCTAGAAGTCTGTTAGTTTTAACAGTCTACTACCCAAATCATCCCCATCCTGACCAAGACCTAGAAGTCTGTTAGTTTTAACAGTCTACTACCCAAATCATCCCCTCAGGACCAAGACCTAGAAGTCTGTTAGTTTTAACAGTCTCTGCTACCCAAATCATCCCCTCAGGACCAAGACCTAGAAGTCTGTTAGTTTTAACAGTCTCTACTACCCAAATCATCCCCCTCAGGACCAAGACCTAGAAGTCTGTTAGTTTTAACAGTCTACTACCCAAATCATCCCCCTCAGGACCAAGACCTAGTAGTCTGATAGTTTTAACAGTCTCTACTACCCAAATCATCCCCCTCAGGACCAAGACCTAGAAGTCTGTTAGTTTTAACAGTCTCTGCTACCCAAATCATCCCCCTCAGGACCAAGACCTAGAAGTCTGTTAGTTTTAACAGTCTCTACTACCCAAATCATCCCCCTCAGGACCAAGACCTAGAAGTCTGTTAGTTTTAACAGTCTACTACCCAAATCATCCCCCTCAGGACCAAGACCTAGTAGTCTGATAGTTTTAACAGTCTCTACTACCCAAATCATCTCCCCAGGACCAAGACCTAGAAGTCTGTTAGTTTTAACAGTCTACTACCCAAATCATTCCCCTCAGGACCAAGACCTAGAAGTCTGTTAGTTTTAACAGTCTCTACTACCCAAATCATCCCCCTCAGGACCAAGACCTAGAAGTCTGTTCGTTTTAACAGTCTTTACTACCCAAAATCATCCCCCTCAGGACCAAGACCTAGAAGTCTGTTAGTTTTAACAGTCTACTACCCAAATAATCCCCTCAGGACCAAGACCTAGAAGTCTGTTAGTTTTAACAGTCTCTACTACCCAAATCATCCCCCTCAGGACCAAGACCTAGAAGTCTGTTAGTTTTAACAGTCTACTACCCAAATCATCCCCCTCAGGACCAAGACCTAGTAGTCTGATAGTTTTAACAGTCTCTACTACCCAAATCATCCCCCTCAGGACGAAGACCTAGAAGTCTGTTAGTTTTAACAGTCTCTGCTACCCAAATCATCCCCCTCAGGACCAAGACCTAGAAGTCTGTTAGTTTTAACAGTCTCTACTACCCAAATCATCCCCCTCAGGACCAAGACCTAGAAGTCTGTTAGTTTTAACAGTCTACTACCCAAATCATCCCCCTCAGGACCAAGACCTAGTAGTCTGATAGTTTTAACAGTCTCTACTACCCAAATCATCTCCCCAGGACCAAGACCTAGAAGTCTGTTAGTTTTAACAGTCTACTACCCAAATCATTCCCCTCAGGACCAAGACCTAGAAGTCTGTTAGTTTTAACAGTCTCTACTACCCAAATCATCCCCCTCAGGACCAAGACCTAGAAGTCTGTTCGTTTTAACAGTCTTTACTACCCAAAATCATCCCCCTCAGGACCAAGACCTAGAAGTCTGTTAGTTTTAACAGTCTCTGCTACCCAAATCATCCCCCTCAGGACCAAGACCTAGAAGTCTGTTAGTTTTAACAGTCTCTACTACCCAAATCATCCCCCTCAGGACCAAGACCTAGAAGTCTGTTAGTTTTAACAGTCTACTACCCAAATCATCCCCCTCAGGACCAAGACCTAGTAGTCTGATAGTTTTAACAGTCTCTACTACCCAAATCATCCCCCTCAGGACGAAGACCTAGACGTCTGTTAGTTTTAACAGTCTCTGCTACCCAAATCATCCCCCTCAGGACCAAGACCTAGAAGTCTGTTAGTTTTAACAGTCTCTACTACCCAAATCATCCCCCTCAGGACCAAGACCTAGAAGTCTGTTAGTTTTAACAGTCTACTACCCAAATCATCCCCTCAGGACCAAGACCTAGTAGTCTGATAGTTTTAACAGTCTCTACTACCCAAATCATCTCCCCAGGACCAAGACCTAGAAGTCTGTTAGTTTTAACAGTCTACTACCCAAATCATTCCCCTCAGGACCAAGACCTAGAAGTCTGTTAGTTTTAACAGTCTCTACTACCCAAATCATCCCCCTCAGGACCAAGACCTAGAAGTCTGTTCGTTTTAACAGTCTTTACTACCCAAAATCATCCCCCTCAGGACCAAGACCTAGAAGTCTGTTAGTTTTAACAGTCTACTACCCAAATAATCCCCCTCAGGACCAAGACCTAGAAGTCTGTTAGTTTTAACAGTCTCTACTACCCAAATCATCCCCCTCAGGACCAAGACCTAGAAGTCTGTTAGTTTTAACAGTCTACTACCCAAATCATCCCCCTCAGGACCAAGACCTAGTAGTCTGATAGTTTTAACAGTCTCTACTACCCAAATCATCCCCCTCAGGACCAAGACCTAGAAGTCTGTTAGTTTTAACAGTCTCTGCTACCCAAATCATCCCCCTCAGGACCAAGACCTAGAAGTCTGTTAGTTTTAACAGTCTCTACTACCCAAATCATCCCCCTCAGGACCAAGACCTAGAAGTCTGTTAGTTTTAACAGTCTACTACCCAAATCATCCCCCTCAGGACCAAGACCTAGTAGTCTGATAGTTTTAACAGTCTCTACTACCCAAATCATCTCCCCAGGACCAAGACCTAGAAGTCTGTTAGTTTTAACAGTCTACTACCCAAATCATTCCCCTCAGGACCAAGACCTAGAAGTCTGTTAGTTTTAACAGTCTCTACTACCCAAATCATCCCCCTCAGGACCAAGACCTAGAAGTCTGTTCGTTTTAACAGTCTTTACTACCCAAAATCATCCCCCTCAGGACCAAGACCTAGAAGTCTGTTAGTTTTAACAGTCTACTACCCAAATAATCCCCCTCAGGACCAAGACCTAGAAGTCTGTTAGTTTTAACAGTCTACTACCCAGATCATCCCCATCCTGACCAAGACCTAGAAGTCTGTTAGTTTTAACAGTCTACTACCCAAATCATCCCCATCCTGACCAAGACCTAGAAGTCTGTTAGTTTTAACAGTCTACTACCCAAATCATCCCCCTCAGGACCAAGACCTAGAAGTCTGTTAGTTTTAACAGTCTACTACCCAAATAATCCCCCTCAGGACCAAGACCTAGAAGTCTGTTAGTTTTAACAGTCTACTACCCAGATCATCCCCATCCTGACCAAGACCTAGAAGTCTGTTAGTTTTAACAGTCTACTACCCAAATCATCCCCATCCTGACCAAGACCTAGAAGTCTGTTAGTTTTAACAGTCTACTACCCAAATAATCCCCCTCAGGACCAAGACCTAGAAGTCTGTTAGTTTTAACAGTCTACTACCCAGATCATCCCCATCCTGACCAAGACCTAGAAGTCTGTTAGTTTTAACAGTCTACTACCCAAATCATCCCCCTCAGGACCAAGACCTAGAAGTCTGTTAGTTTTAACAGTCTCTGCTACCCAAATCATCCCCCTCAGGACCAAGACCTAGAAGTCTGTTAGTTTTAACAGTCTCTACTACCCAAATCATCCCCCTCAGGACCAAGACCTAGAAGTCTGTTAGTTTTAACAGTCTACTACCCAAATCATCCCCCTCAGGACCAAGACCTAGTAGTCTGATAGTTTTAACAGTCTCTACTACCCAAATCATCCCCCTCAGGACGAAGACCTAGAAGTCTGTTAGTTTTAACAGTCTCTGCTACCCAAATCATCCCCCTCAGGACCAAGACCTAGAAGTCTGTTAGTTTTAACAGTCTCTACTACCCAAATCATCCCCCTCAGGACCAAGACCTAGAAGTCTGTTAGTTTTAACAGTCTACTACCCAAATCATCCCCCTCAGGACCAAGACCTAGTAGTCTGATAGTTTTAACAGTCTCTACTACCCAAATCATCTCCCCAGGACCAAGACCTAGAAGTCTGTTAGTTTTAACAGTCTACTACCCAAATCATTCCCCTCAGGACCAAGACCTAGAAGTCTGTTAGTTTTAACAGTCTCTACTACCCAAATCATCCCCCTCAGGACCAAGACCTAGAAGTCTGTTCGTTTTAACAGTCTTTACTACCCAAAATCATCCCCCTCAGGACCAAGACCTAGAAGTCTGTTAGTTTTAACAGTCTACTACCCAAATAATCCCCCTCAGGACCAAGACCTAGAAGTCTGTTAGTTTTAACAGTCTACTACCCAGATCATCCCCATCCTGACCAAGACCTAGAAGTCTGTTAGTTTTAACAGTCTACTACCCAAATCATCCCCATCCTGACCAAGACCTAGAAGTCTGTTAGTTTTAACAGTCTACTACCCAAATCATCCCCCTCAGGAACAAGACCTAGTAGTCTGTTAGTTGTAACAGTCTACTACCCAAATCATCCCCCTCAGGACCAAGACCTAGAAGTCTGTTAGTTTTAACAGTCTACTACCCAAATCATCCCCCTCAGGACCAAGACCTAGAAGTCTGTTAGTTTTAACAGTCTCTACTACCCAAATCATCTCCCCCAGGACCAAGACCTAGAAGTCTGTTAGTTTTAACAGTCTACTACCCAAATCATCCCCCTCAGGAACAAGACCTAGTAGTCTGTTAGTTGTAACAGTCTACTACCCAAATCATCCCCCTCAGGACCAAGACCTAGAAGTCTGTTAGTTTTAACAGTCTACTACCCAAATAATCTCCCTCAGGACCAAGACCTAGAAGTCTGTTAGTTTTAACAGTCTACTACCCAAATCATCCCCATCCTGACCAAGAACTAGAAGTCTGTTAGTTTTAACAGTCTACTACCCAAATCATCCCCCTCAGGACCAAGACCTAGAAGTCTGTTAGTTTTAACAGTCTACTACCCAAATCATCCCCATCCTGACCAAGACCTAGAAGTCTGTTAGTTTTAACAGTCTACTACCCAAATCATCCCCCTCAGGACCAAGACCTAGAAGTCTGTTAGTTTTAACAGTCTACTACCCAAATAATCCCCCTCAGGACCAAGACCTAGAAGTCTGTTAGTTTTAACAGTCTACTACCCAGATCATCCCCATCCTGACCAAGACCTAGAAGTCTGTTAGTTTTAACAGTCTACTACCCAAATCATCCCCATCCTGACCAAGACCTAGAAGTCTGTTAGTTTTAACAGTCTACTACCCAAATCATCCCCCTCAGGACCAAGACCTAGTAGTCTGTTAGTTGTAACAGTCTACTACCCAAATCATCCCCCTCAGGACCAAGACCTAGAAGTCTGTTAGTTTTAACAGTCTCTACTACCCAAATCATCCCCCTCGGGACCAAGACCTAGAAGTCTGTTAGTTTTCACAGTCTACTACCCAAATCAACCCCCACAGGACCAATACCAAGAAGTCTGTTAGTTTTAACAGTCTCTACTACCCAAATCATCCCCCTCAGGACCAAGACCTAGAAGTCTGTTAGTTTTAACAGTCTCTACTACCCAAATCATCTCCCCCAGGACCAAGACCTAGAAGTCTGTTAGTTTTAACAGTCTACTACCCAAATCATCCCCCTCAGGAACAAGACCTAGTAGTCTGTTAGTTGTAACAGTCTACTACCCAAATCATCCCCCTCAGGACCAAGACCTAGAAGTCTGTTAGTTTTAACAGTCTACTACCCAAATCATCCCCATCCTGACCAAGACCTAGAAGTCTGTTAGTTTTAACAGTCTACTACCCAAATCATCCCCCTCAGGACCAAGACCTAGAAGTCTGTTAGTTTTAACAGTCTACTACCCAAATAATCCCCCTCAGGACCAAGACCTAGAAGTCTGTTAGTTTTAACAGTCTACTACCCAGATCATCCCCATCCTGACCAAGACCTAGAAGTCTGTTAGTTTTAACAGTCTACTACCCAAATCATCCCCATCCTGACCAAGACCTAGAAGTCTGTTAGTTTTAACAGTCTACTACCCAAATCATCCCCTCAGGACCAAGACCTAGTAGTCTGTTAGTTGTAACAGTCTACTACCCAAATCATCCCCCTCAGGACCAAGACCTAGAAGTCTGTTAGTTTTAACAGTCTCTACTACCCAAATCATCCCCCTCGGGACCAAGACCTAGAAGTCTGTTAGTTTTCACAGTCTACTACCCAAATCAACCCCCACAGGACCAATACCAAGAAGTCTGTTAGTTTTAACAGTCTCTACTACACAAATCATCTCCCCCAGGACCAAGACCTAGAAGTCTGTTAGTTTTAACAGTCTACTACCCAAATCATTCCCCTCAGGACCAAGACCTAGAAGTCTGTTAGTTTTAACAGTCTCTACTACCCAAATCATCCCCCTCAGGACCAAGACCTAGAAGTCTGTTCGTTTTAACAGTCTTTACTACCCAAATCATCCCCCTCAGGACCAAGACCTAGAAGTCTGTTAGTTTTAACAGTCTACTACCCAAATAATCTCCCTCAGGACCAAGACCTAGAAGTCTGTTAGTTTTAACAGTCTACTACCCAAATCATCCCCATCCTGACCAAGAACTAGAAGTCTGTTAGTTTTAACAGTCTACTACCCAAATCATCCCCCTCAGGACCAAGACCTAGAAGTCTGTTAGTTTTAACAGTCTACTACCCAAATAATCCCCCTCAGGACCAAGACCTAGAAGTCTGTTAGTTTTAACAGTCTACTACCCAAATCATCCCCATCCTGACCAAGACCTAGAAGTCTGTTAGTTTTAACAGTCTACTACCCAAATCATCCCCCTCAGGACCAAGACCTAGTAGTCTGTTAGTTGTAACAGTCTACTACCCAAATCATCCCCCTCAGGACCAAGACCTAGAAGTCTGTTAGTTTTAACAGTCTCTACTACCCAAATCATCCCCCTCAGGACCAAGACCTAGAAGTCTGTTAGTTTTAACAGTCTCTACTACCCAAATCATCCCCCTCGGGACCAAGACCTAGAAGTCTGTTAGTTTTCACAGTCTACTACCCAAATCATCCCCCTCAGGACCAAGACCTAGAAGTCTGTTAGTTTTAACAGTCTCTACTACCCAAATCATCCCCCTCGGGACCAAGACCTAGAAGTCTGTTAGTTTTAACAGTCTCTACTTCCCAAATCATCTCCCCCAGGACCAAGACCTAGAAGTCTGTTAGTTTTAACAGTCTACTACCCAAATCATCCCCCTCAGGACCAAGACCTAGTAGTCTGTTAGTTGTAACAGTCTACTACCCAAATCATCCCCCTCAGGACCAAGACCTAGAAGTCTGTTAGTTTTAACAGTCTCTACTACCCAAATCATCCCCCTCGGGACCAAGACCTAGAAGTCTGTTAGTTTTAACAGTCTCTACTACCCAAATCATCCCCCTCGGGACCAAGACCTAGAAGTCTGTTAGTTTTCACAGTCTACTACCCAAATCATCCCCCTCAGGACCAAGACCTAGAAGTCTGTTAGTTTTAACAGTCTTTACTACCCAAATCATCCCCCTCGGGACCAAGACCTAGAAGTCTGTTAGTTTTAACAGTCTCTACTACCCAAATCATCTCCCCCAGGACCAAGACCTAGAAGTCTGTTAGTTTTAACAGTCTACTACCCAAATCATTCCCCTCAGGACCAAGACCTAGAAGTCTGTTAGTTTTAACAGTCTCTACTACCCAAATCATCCCCCTCAGGACCAAGACCTAGAAGTCTGTTCGTTTTAACAGTCTCTACTACCCAAATCATCCCCCTCAGGACCAAGACCTAGAAGTATGTTAGTTTTAACAGTCTACTACCCAGATCATCCCCATCCTGACCAAGACCTAGAAGTCTGTTAGTTTTAACAGTCTACTACCCAAATCATCCCCCTCAGGACCAAGACCTAGTAGTCTGTTAGTTGTAACAGTCTACTACCCAAATCATCCCCCTCAGGACCAAGACCTAGAAGTCTGTTAGTTTTAACAGTCTCTACTACCCAAATCATCCCTCTGGGGACCAAGACCTAGAAGTCTGTTAGTTTTAACAGTCTCTACTACCCAAATCATCCCCCTCAGGACCAAGACCTAGAAGTCTGTTAGTTTTAACAGTCTACTACCCAAATAATCCCCCTCAGGACCAAGACCTAGAAGTCTGTTAGTTTTAACAGTCTACTACCCAAATCATCCCCATCCTGACCAAGACCTAGAAATCTGTTAGTTTTAACAGTCTACTACCCAAATCATTCCCCTCAGGACCAAGACCTAGAAGTCTGTTAGTTTTAACAGTCTACTACCCAAATCATCCCCATCCTGACCAAGACCTAGAAGTCTGTTAGTTTTAACAGTCTACTACCCAAATCATCCCCCTCAGGACCAAGACCTAGAAGTCTGTTAGTTTTCACAGTCTACTACCCAAATCATCCCCCTTAGGACCAAGACCTAGAAGTCTGTTAGTTTTAACAGTCTCTACTACCCAAATCATCCCCCTCGGGACCAAGACCTAGAAGTCTGTTAGTTTTAACAGTCTCTACTACCCAAATCATCCCCCTCGGGACCAAGACCTAGAAGTCTGTTAGTTTTCACAGTCTACTACCCAAATCATCCCCCTCAGGACCAAGACCTAGAAGTCTGTTAGTTTTAACAGTCTCTACTACCCAAATCATCTCCCCCAGGACCAAGACCTAGAAGTCTGTTAGTTTTAACAGTCTACTACCCAAATCATCCCCCTCAGGACCAAGACCTAGAAGTCTGTTAGTTTTAACAGTCTCTACTACCCAAATCATCCCTCTCGGGACCAAGACCTAGAAGTCTGTTAGTTTTAACAGTCTCTACTACCCAAATCATCCCTCTGGGGACCAAGACCTAGAAGTCTGTTAGTTTTAACAGTCTCTACTACCCAAATCATCCCCCTCAGGACCAAGACCTAGAAGTCTGTTAGTTTTAACAGTCTACTACCCAAATAATCCCCCTCAGGACCAAGACCTAGAAGTCTGTTAGTTTTAACAGTCTACTACCCAAATCATCCCCATCCTGACCAAGACCTAGAAATCTGTTAGTTTTAACAGTCTACTACCCAAATCATTCCCCTCAGGACCAAGACCTAGAAGTCTGTTAGTTTTAACAGTCTACTACCCAAATCATCCCCATCCTGACCAAGACCTAGAAGTCTGTTAGTTTTAACAGTCTACTACCCAAATCATCCCCCTCAGGACCAAGACCTAGAAGTCTGTTAGTTTTCACAGTCTACTACCCAAATCATCCCCCTTAGGACCAAGACCTAGAAGTCTGTTAGTTTTAACAGTCTCTACTACCCAAATCATCCCCCTCGGGACCAAGACCTAGAAGTCTGTTAGTTTTAACAGTCTCTACTACCCAAATCATCCCCCTCGGGACCAAGACCTAGAAGTCTGTTAGTTTTCACAGTCTACTACCCAAATCATCCCCCTCAGGACCAAGACCTAGAAGTCTGTTAGTTTTAACAGTCTCTACTACCCAAATCATCTCCCCCAGGACCAAGACCTAGAAGTCTGTTAGTTTTAACAGTCTACTACCCAAATCATTCCCCTCAGGACCAAGACCTAGAAGTCTGTTAGTTTTAACAGTCTACTACCCAAATCATCCCCCTCAGGACCAAGACCTAGAAGTCTGTTCGTTTTAACAGTCTACTACCCAAATCATCCCCATCCTGACCAAGACCTAGAAGTCTGTTAGTTTTAACAGTCTACTACCCAAATCATCCCCCTCAGGACCAAGACCTAGTAGTCTGTTAGTTGTAACAGTCTACTACCCAAATCATCCCCCTCAGGACCAAGACCTAGAAGTCTGTTAGTTTTAACAGTCTCTACTACCCAAATCATACCCCTCGGGACCAAGACCTAGAAGTCTGTTAGTTTTAACAGTCTACTACCCAAATAATCCCCCTCAGGACCAAGACCTAGAAGTCTGTTAGTTTTAACAGTCTACTACCCAAATCATCCCCATCCTGACCAAGACCTAGAAGTCTGTTAGTTTTAACAGTCTACTACCCAAATCATCCCCCTCAGGACCAAGACCTAGTAGTCTGTTAGTTGTAACAGTCTACTACCCAAATAATCCCCCTCAGGACCAAGACCTAGTAGTCTGTTAGTTGTAACAGTCTACTACCCAAATCATCCCCCTCAGGACCAAGACCTAGAAGTCTGTTAGTTTTAACAGTCTCTACTACCCAAATCATCCCCCTCGGGACCAAGACCTAGAAGTCTGTTAGTTTTAACAGTCTCTACTACCCAAATCATCCCCCTCAGGACCAAGACCTAGAAGTCTGTTAGTTTTAACAGTCTACTACCCAAATCATCCCCATCCTGACCAAGACCTAGAAGTCTGTTAGTTTTAACAGTCTACTACCCAAATCATCCCCCTCAGGACCAAGACCTAGTAGTCTGTTAGTTGTAACAGTCTACTACCCAAATCATCCCCCTCAGGACCAAGACCTAGAAGTCTGTTAGTTTTAACAGTCTCTACTACCCAAATCATCCCCCTCAGGACCAAGACCTAGAAGTCTGTTAGTTTTAACAGTCTCTACTACCCAAATCATCCCCCTCGGGACCAAGACCTAGAAGTCTGTTAGTTTTAACAGTCTCTACTACCCAAATCATCCCCCTCGGGACCAAGACCTAGAAGTCTGTTAGTTTTCACAGTCTACTACCCAAATCATCCCCCTCAGGACCAAGACCTAGAAGTCTGTTAGTTTTAACAGTCTCTACTACCCAAATCATCTCCCCCAGGACCAAGACCTAGAAGTCTGTTAGTTTTAACAGTGTACTACGCAAATCATTCCCCTCAGGACCAAGACCTAGAAGTCTGTTAGTTTTAACAGTCTCTACTACCCAAATCATCCCCCTCAGGACCAAGACCTAGAAGTATGTTCGTTTTAACAGTCTTTATTACCCAAATCATCCCCCTCAGGACCAAGACCTAGAAGTCTGTTAGTTTTAACAGTCTACTACCCAAATAATCCCCCTCAGGACCAAGACCTAGAAGTCTGTTAGTTTTAACAGTCTACTACCCAAATCATCCCCATCCTGACCAAGACCTAGAAGTCTGTTAGTTTTAACAGTCTACTACCCAAATCATCCCCCTCAGGACCAAGACCTAGTAGTCTGTTAGTTGTAACAGTCTACTACCCAAATCATCCCCCTCAGGACCAAGACCTAGAAGTCTGTTAGTTTTAACAGTCTCTACTACCCAAATCATCCCCCTCGGGACCAAGACCTAGAAGTCTGTTAGTTTTAACAGTCTCTACTACCCAAATCATCTCCCCCAGGACCAAGACCTAGAAGTCTGTTAGTTTTAACAGTCTACTACCCAAATCATTCCCCTCAGGACCAAGACCTAGAAGTCTGTTAGTTTTAACAGTCTCTACTACCCAAATCATCCCCCTCAGGACCAAGACCTAGAAGTCTGTTCGTTTTAACAGTCTCTACTACCCAAATCATCCCCCTCAGGACCAAGACCTAGAAGTCTGTTAGTTTTAACAGTCTACTACCCAAATAATCCCCCTCGGGACCAAGACCTAGAAGTCTGTTAGTTTTAACAGTCTCTACTACCCAAATCATCCCCCTCAGGACCAAGACCTAGAAGTCTGTTAGTTTTAACAGTCTACTACCCAAATAATCCCCCTCAGGACCAAGACCTAGAAGTCTGTTAGTTTTAACAGTCTACTACCCAAATCATCCCCCTCAGGACCAAGACCTAGTAGTCTGTTAGTTGTATCAGTCTACTACCCAAATCATCCCCCTCAGGACCAAGACCTAGTAGTCTGTTAGTTGTATCAGTCTACTACCCAAATCATCCCCCTCAGGACCAAGAAGTCTGTTAGTTTTAACAGTCTCTACTACCCAAATCATCCCCCTCAGGACCAAGACCTAGAAGTCTGTTAGTTTAAACAGTCTCTACTACCCAAATCATCCCCCTCGGGACCAAGACCTAGAAGACTGTTAGTTTTCACAGTCTACTACCCAAATCATCCCCCTCAGGACCAAGACCTAGAAGTCTGTTAGTTTTAACAGTCTACTACCCAAATCATTCCCATCAGGACCAAGACCTAGTAGTCTGTTAGTTGTAACAGTCTACTACCCAAATCATCCCCCTCAGGACCAAGACCTAGAAGTCTGTTAGTTTTAACAGTCTCTACTACCCAAATCATCCCCCTCGGGACCAAGACCTAGAAGTCTGTTAGTTTTAACAGTCTCTACTACCCAAATCATCCCCCTCGGGACCAAGACCTAGAAGTCTGTTAGTTTTAACAGTCTACTACCCAAATCATCCCCCTCAGGACCAAGACCTAGAAGTCTGTTAGTTTTAACAGTCTACTACCCAAATCATCCCCCTCAGGACCAAGACCTAGTAGTCTGTTAGTTGTAACAGTCTACTACCCAAATCATCCCCCTCAGGACCAAGACCTAGAAGTCTGTTAGTTTTAACAGTCTCTACTACCCAAATCATCCCCCTCAGGACCAAGACCTAGAAGTCTGTTAGTTTAAACAGTCTCTACTACCCAAATCATCCCCCTCGGGACCAAGACCTAGAAGACTGTTAGTTTTCACAGTCTACTACCCAAATCATCCCCCTCAGGACCAAGACCTAGAAGTCTGTTAGTTTTAACAGTCTCTACTACCCAAATCATCCCCCTCAGGACCAAGACCTAGAAGTCTGTTAGTTTTAACAGTCTACTACCCAAATCATTCCCCTCAGGACCAAGACCTAGAAGTCTGTTAGTTTTAACAGTCTCTACTACCCAAATCATCCCCCTCAGGACCAAGACCTAGAAGTATGTTAGTTTAAACAGTCTCTACTACCCAAATCATCCCCCTCGGGACCAAGACCTAGAAGACTGTTAGTTTTCACAGTCTACTACCCAAATCATCCCCCTCAGGACCAAGACCTAGAAGTCTGTTAGTTTTAACAGTCTACTACCCAAATCATTCCCCTCAGGACCAAGACCTAGAAGTCTGTTAGTTTTAACAGTCTACTACCCAAATCATCCCCCTCAGGACCAAGACCTAGAAGTCTGTTAGTTTTAACAGGCTCTGCTACCCAAATCATCCCCCTCAGGACCAAGACCTAGAAGTCTGTTAGTTTTAACAGTATCTACTACCCAAATCATCCCCCTCAGGACCAAGACCTAGAAGTCTGTTAGTTTTAACAGTCTACTACCCAAATCATCCCCCTCAGGACCAAGACCTAGTAGTCTGATAGTTTTAACAGTCTCTACTACCCAAATCATCCCCCTCAGGACGAAGACCTAGAAGTCTGTTAGTTTTAACAGTCTCTACTACCCACATCATCCCCCTCAGGACCAAGACCTAGAAGTCTGTTAGTTTAAACAGTCTCTACTACCCAAATCATCCCCCTCGGGACCAAGACCTAGAAGACTGTTAGTTTTCACAGTCTACTACCCAAATCATCCCCCTCAGGACCAAGACCTAGAAGTCTGTTAGTTTTAACAGTCTCTACTACCCAAATCATCCCCCTCAGGACCAAGACCTAGAAGTCTGTTAGTTTAAACAGTCTCTACTACCCAAATCATCCCCCTCGGGACCAAGACCTAGAAGACTGTTAGTTTTCACAGTCTACTACCCAAATCATCCCCCTCAGGACCAAGACCTAGAAGTCTGTTAGTTTTAACAGTCTACTACCCAAATCATTCCCCTCAGGACCAAGACCTAGAAGTCTGTTAGTTTTAACAGTCTCTACTACCCAAATCATCCCCCTCGGGACCAAGACCTAGAAGTCTGTTAGTTTTAACAGTCTCTACTACCCAAATCATCCCCCTCGGGACCAAGACCTAGAAGTCTGTTAGTTTTAACAGTCTACTACCCAAATCATCCCCCTCAGGACCAAGACCTAGAAGTCTGTTAGTTTTAACAGGCTCTGCTACCCAAATCATCCCCCTCAGGACCAAGACCTAGAAGTCTGTTAGTTTTAACAGTATCTACTACCCAAATCATCCCCCTCAGGACCAAGACCTAGAAGTCTGTTAGTTTTAACAGTCTACTACCCAAATCATCCCCCTCAGGACCAAGACCTAGTAGTCTGATAGTTTTAACAGTCTCTACTACCCAAATCATCCCCCTCAGGACCAAGACCTAGAAGTCTGTTAGTTTTAACAGTCTCTACTACCCACATCATCCCCCTCAGGACCAATACCTAGAAGTCTGTTAGTTTTAGCAGTCTACTACCCAAATCATCCCCCTCAGGACCAAGACCTAGAAGTCTGTTAGTTTTAACAGTCTACTACCCAAATCATCCCCCTCAGGACCAAGACCTAGAAGTCTGTTCGTTTTAACAGTCTACTACCCAAATCATTCCCCTCAGGACCAAGACCTAGAAGTCTGTTAGTTTTAACAGTCTCTACTACCCAAATCATCTCCCCCAGGACCAAGACCTAGAAGTCTGTTAGTTTTAACAGTCTACTACCCAAATCATTCCCCTCAGGACCAAGACCTAGAAGTCTGTTAGTTTTAACAGTCTCTACTACCCAAATCATCCCCCTCAGGACCAAGACCTAGAAGTCTGTTCGTTTTAACAGTCTTTACTACCCAAATCATCCCCCTCAGGACCAAGACCTAGAAGTCTGTTAGTTTTAACAGTCTACTACCCAAATAATCCCCCTCAGGACCAAGACCTAGAAGTCTGTTAGTTTTAACAGTCTACTACCCAGATCATCCCCATCCTGACCAAGACCTAGAAGTCTGTTAGTTTTAACAGTCTACTACCCAAATCATCCCCCTCAGGACCAAGACCTAGTAGTCTGTTAGTTGTAACAGTCTACTACCCAAATCATCCCCCTCAGGACCAAGACCTAGAAGTCTGTTAGTTTTAACAGTCTCTACTACCCAAATCATCCCCCTCGGGACCAAGACCTAGAAGTCTGTTAGTTTTAACAGTCTACTACCCAAATAATCCCCTCAGGACCAAGACCTAGAAGTCTGTTAAAACTAACAGTCTACTACCCAAATCATCCCCATCCTGACCAAGACCTAGACGTCTGTTAGTTTTAACAGTCTACTACCCAAATCATCCCCCTCAGGACCAAGACCTAGTAGTCTGTTAGTTTTAACAGTCTCTACTACCCAAATCATCCCCCTCGGGACCAAGACCTAGAAGTCTGTTAGTTTTCACAGTCTACTACCCAAATCATCCCCCTCAGGACCAAGACCTAGAAGTCTGTTAGTTTTAACAGTCTCTACTACCCAAATCATCCCCCTCAGGACCAAGACCTAGAAGTCTGTTAGTTTTAACAGTCTCTACTACCCAAATCATCCCCCTCAGGACCAAGACCTAGAAGTCTGTTAGTTTTAACAGTCTCTACTACCCAAATCATCCCCCTCAGGACCAAGACCTAGAAGTCTGTTAGTTTAAACAGTCTCTACTACCCAAATCATCCCCCTCGGGACCAAGACCTAGAAGACTGTTAGTTTTCACAGTCTACTACCCAAATCATCCCCCTCAGGACCAAGACCTAGAAGTCTGTTAGTTTTAACAGTCTCTACTACCCAAATCATCCCCCTCAGGACCAAGACCTAGAAGTCTGTTAGTTTAAACAGTCTCTACTACCCAAATCATCCCCCTCGGGACCAAGACCTAGAAGACTGTTAGTTTTCAACAGTCTACTACCCAAATCATCCCCCTCAGGACCAAGACCTAGAAGTCTGTTAGTTTTAACAGTCTACTACCCAAATCATTCCCCTCAGGACCAAGACCTAGAAGTCTGTTAGTTTTAACAGTCTCTACTACCCAAATCATCCCCCTCGGGACCAAGACCTAGAAGTCTGTTAGTTTTAACAGTCTCTACTACCCAAATCATCCCCCTCAGGACCAAGACCTAGAAGTCTGTTAGTTTTAACAGTCTCTACTACCCAAATCATCCCCCTCAGGACGAAGACCTAGAAGTCTGTTAGTTTTAACAGTCTCTACTACCCAAATCATCCCCCTCAGGACGAAGACCTAGAAGTCTGTTAGTTTTAACAGTCTCTACTACCCACATCATCCCCCTCAGGACCAAGACCTAGAAGTCTGTTAGTTTAAACAGTCTCTACTACCCAAATCATCCCCCTCGGGACCAAGACCTAGAAGACTGTTAGTTTTCACAGTCTACTACCCAAATCATCCCCCTCAGGACCAAGACCTAGAAGTCTGTTAGTTTTAACAGTCTCTACTACCCAAATCATCCCCCTCAGGACCAAGACCTAGAAGTCTGTTAGTTTAAACAGTCTCTACTACCCAAATCATCCCCCTCGGGACCAAGACCTAGAAGACTGTTAGTTTTCACAGTCTACTACCCAAATCATCCCCCTCAGGACCAAGACCTAGAAGTCTGTTAGTTTTAACAGTCTACTACCCAAATCATTCCCCTCAGGACCAAGACCTAGAAGTCTGTTAGTTTTAACAGTCTCTACTACCCAAATCATCCCCCTCAGGACCAAGACCTAGAAGTCTGTTAGTTTTAACAGTCTCTACTACCCAAATCATCCCCCTCAGGACCAAGACCTAGAAGTCTGTTAGTTTTAACAGTCTACTACCCAAATCATCCCCCTCAGGACCAAGACCTAGAAGTCTGTTAGTTTTAACAGGCTCTGCTACCCAAATCATCCCCCTCAGGACCAAGACCTAGAAGTCTGTTAGTTTTAACAGTATCTACTACCCAAATCATCCCCCTCAGGACCAAGACCTAGAAGTCTGTTAGTTTTAACAGTCTACTACCCAAATCATCCCCCTCAGGACCAAGACCTAGTAGTCTGATAGTTTTAACAGTCTCTACTACCCAAATCATCCCCCTCAGGACGAAGACCTAGAAGTCTGTTAGTTTTAACAGTCTCTACTACCCACATCATCCCCCTCAGGACCAATACCTAGAAGTCTGTTAGTTTTAGCAGTCTACTACCCAAATCATCCCCCTCAGGACCAAGACCTAGAAGTCTGTTAGTTTTAACAGTCTACTACCCAAATCATCCCCCTCAGGACCAAGACCTAGAAGTCTGTTCGTTTTAACAGTCTACTACCCAAATCATTCCCCTCAGGACCAAGACCTAGAAGTCTGTTAGTTTTAACAGTCTCTACTACCCAAATCATCTCCCCAGGACCAAGACCTAGAAGTCTGTTAGTTTTAACAGTCTACTACCCAAATCATTCCCCTCAGGACCAAGACCTAGAAGTCTGTTAGTTTTAACAGTCTCTACTACCCAAATCATCCCCCTCAGGACCAAGACCTAGAAGTCTGTTCGTTTTAACAGTCTTTACTACCCAAATCATCCCCCTCAGGACCAAGACCTAGAAGTCTGTTAGTTTTAACAGTCTACTACCCAAATAATCCCCCTCAGGACCAAGACCTAGAAGTCTGTTAGTTTTAACAGTCTACTACCCAGATCATCCCCATCCTGACCAAGACCTAGAAGTCTGTTAGTTTTAACAGTCTACTACCCAAATCATCCCCCTCAGGACCAAGACCTAGTAGTCTGTTAGTTGTAACAGTCTACTACCCAAATCATCCCCCTCAGGACCAAGACCTAGAAGTCTGTTAGTTTTAACAGTCTCTACTACCCAAATCATCCCCCTCGGGACCAAGACCTAGAAGTCTGTTAGTTTTAACAGTCTACTACCCAAATAATCCCCCTCAGGACCAAGACCTAGAAGTCTGTTAAAACTAACAGTCTACTACCCAAATCATCCCCATCCTGACCAAGACCTAGACGTCTGTTAGTTTTAACAGTCTACTACCCAAATCATCCCCCTCAGGACCAAGACCTAGTAGTCTGTTAGTTTTAACAGTCTCTACTACCCAAATCATCCCCCTCGGGACCAAGACCTAGAAGTCTGTTAGTTTTCACAGTCTACTACCCAAATCATCCCCCTCAGGACCAAGACCTAGAAGTCTGTTAGTTTTAACAGTCTCTACTACCCAAATCATCCCCCTCAGGACCAAGACCTAGAAGTCTGTTCGTTTTAACAGTCTTTACTACCCAAATCATCCCCCTCAGGACCAAGACCTAGAAGTATGTTAGTTTTAACAGTCTACTACCCAAATAATCCCCCTCAGGACCAAGACCTAGAAGTCTGTTAGTTTTAACAGTCTACTACCCAAATAATCCCCCTCAGGACCAAGACCTAGAAGTCTGTTAGTTTTAACAGTCTACTACCCAAATCATCCCCATCCTGACCAAGACCTAGAAGTCTGTTAGTTTTAACAGTCTACTACCCAAATCATCCCCCTCAGGACCAAGACCTAGTAGTCTGTTAGTTGTAACAGTCTACTACCCAAATCATCCCCCTCAGGACCAAGACCTAGAAGTCTGTTAGTTTTAACAGTCTCTACTACCCAAATCATCCCCCTCGGGACGAAGACCTAGAAGTCTGTTAGTTTTAACAGTCTCTACTACCCAAATCATCCCCCTCGGGACCAAGACCTAGAAGTCTGTTAGTTTTCACAGTCTACTACCCAAATCATCCCCCTCAGGACCAAGACCTAGAAGTCTGTTAGTTTTAACAGTCTCTACTACCCAAATCATCCCCCTCGGGACCAAGACCTAGAAGTCTGTTAGTTTTAACAGTCTCTACTACCCAAATCATCTCCCCCAGGACCAAGACCTAGAAGTCTGTTAGTTTTAACAGTCTACTACCCAAATCATTCCCCTCAGGACCAAGACCTAGAAGTCTGTTAGTTTTAACAGTCTCTACTACCCAAATCATCCCCCTCAGGACCAAGACCTAGAAGTCTGTTCGTTTTAACAGTCTCTACTACCCAAATCATCCCCCTCAGGACCAAGACCTAGAAGTCTGTTAGTTTTAACAGTCTACTACCCAAATAATCCCCCCCGGGACCAAGACCTAGAAGTCTGTTAGTTTTAACAGTCTACTACCCAAATCATCCCCATCCTGACCAAGACCTAGAAGTCTGTTAGTTTTAACAGTCTACTACCCAAATCATCCCCCTCAGGACCAAGACCTAGAAGTCTGTTAGTTTTAACAGTCTCTACTACCCAAATCATCCCCCTCAGGACCAAGACCTAGAAGTCTGTTAGTTTTAACAGTCTCTACTACCCAAATCATCCCCCTCAGGACCAAGACCTAGAAGTCTGTTAGTTTTAACAATCTTTACTACCCAAATCATCCCCCTCAGGACCAAGACCTAGAAGTATGTTAGTTTTAACAGTCTACTACCCAAATAATCCCCCTCAGGACCAAGACCTAGAAGTCTGTTAGTTTTAACAGTCTACTACCCAAATCATCCCCATCCTGACCAAGACCTATAAGTCTGTTAGTTTTAACAGTCTACTACCCAAATCATCCCCCTCAGGACCAAGACCTAGAAGTCTGTTAGTTTTAACAGTCTCTACTACCCAAATCATCCCCCTCGGGACCAAGACCTAGAAGTCTGTTAGTTTTAACAGTCTCTACTACCCAAATCATCCCCCTCGGGACCAAGACCTAGAAGTCTGTTAGTTTTAACAGTCTACTACCCAAATAATCCCCCTCAGGACCAAGACCTAGAAGTCTGTTAGTTTTAACAGTCTACTACCCAAATCATCCCCATCCTGACCAAGACCTAGAAGTCTGTTAGTTTTAACAGTCTACTACCCAAATCATCCCCCTCAGGACCAAGACCTAGTAGTCTGTTAGTTGTAACAGTCTACTACCCAAATCATCCCCCTCAGGACCAAGACCTAGAAGTCTGTTAGTTTTAGCAGTCTACTACCCAAATCATCCCCCTCAGGACCAAGACCTAGAAGTCTGTTAGTTTTAACAGTCTACTACCCAAATCATCCCCCTCAGGACCAAGACCTAGAAGTCTGTTCGTTTTAACAGTCTACTACTCAAATCATCCCCCTCAGGACCAAGACCTAGAAGTCTGTTAGTTTTAACAGTCTCTACTACCCAAATCATCCCCCTCAGGACCAAGACCTAGAAGTATGTTAGTTTTAACAGTCTACTACCCAAATCATCCCCCTCAGGACCAAGACCTAGAAGTCTGTTCGTTTTAACAGTCTCTACTACCCAAATCATCCCCCTCAGGACCAAGACCTAGAAGTCTGTTCGTTTTAACAGTCTCTACTACCCAAATCATCCCCCTCGGGACCAAGACCTAGAAGTCTGTCCGTTTTAACAGTCTACTACCCAAATCATCCCCCTCAGGACCAAGACCTAGAAGTCTGTTAGTTTTAACAGTCTCTACTACCCAAATCATCCCCCTCAGGACCAAGACCTAGAAGTCTGTTAGTTTTAACAGTCTCTGCTACCCAAATCATCCCCCTCAGGACCAAGACCTAGAAGTCTGTTAGTTTTAGCAGTCTACTACCCAAATCATCCCCCTCAGGACCAAGACCTAGAAGTCTGTTAGTTTTAACAGTCTACTACCCAAATCATCCCCCTCAGGACCAAGACCTAGTAGTCTGTTCGTTTTAACAGTCTACTACCCAAATCATCCCCTCAGGACCAAGACCTAGAAGTCTGTTAGTTTTAACAGTCTCTACTACCCAAATCATCCCCCTCAGGACCAAGACCTAGAAGTATGTTAGTTTTAACAGTCTACTACCCAAATCATCCCCCTCAGGACCAAGACCTAGAAGTCTGTTAGTTTTAACAGTCTCTACTACCCAAATCATCCCCCTTAGGACCAAGACCTAGAAGTCTGTTAGTTTTAACAGTCTACTACCCAAATCATCCCCCTCAGGACCAAGACCTAGAAGTCTGTTAGTTTTAACAGTCTACTACCTAAATCATCCCCCTCAGGACCAAGACCTAGAAGTCTGTTAGTTTTAACAGTCTACTACCCAAATCATCCCCATCCTGACCAAGACCTAGAAGTCTGTTAGTTTTAGCAGTCTACTACCCAAATCATCCCCCTCAGGACTAAGACCTAGAAGTCTGTTCGTTTTAACAGTCTACTACCCAAATCATTCCCCTCAGGACCAAGACCTAGAAGTCTGTTAGTTTTAACAGTCTCTACTACCCAAATCATCTCCCCAGGACCAAGACCTAGAAGTCTGTTAGTTTTAACAGTCTACTACCCAAATCATTCCCGTCAGGACCAAGACCTAGAAGTCTGTTAGTTTTAACAGTCTCTACTACCCAAATCATCCCCCTCAGGACCAAGACCTAGAAGTCTGTTCGTTTTAACAGTCTTTACTACCCAAATCATCCCCCTCAGGACCAAGACCTAGAAGTCTGTTAGTTTTAACAATCTTTACTACCCAAATCATCCCCCTCAGGACCAAGACCTAGAAGTATGTTAGTTTTAACAGTCTACTACCCAAATAATCCCCCTCAGGACCAAGACCTAGAAGTCTGTTAGTTTTAACAGTCTACTACCCAAATCATCCCCATCCTGACCAAGACCTATAAGTCTGTTAGTTTTAACAGTCTACTACCCAAATCATCCCCCTCAGGACCAAGACCTAGAAGTCTGTTAGTTTTAACAGTCTCTACTACCCAAATCATCCCCCTCGGGACCAAGACCTAGAAGTCTGTTAGTTTTAACAGTCTCTACTACCCAAATCATCCCCCTCAGGACCAAGACCTAGAAGTCTGTTAGTTTTAACAGTCTACTACCCAAATCATCCCCCTCAGGACCAAGACCTAGAAGTCTGTTCGTTTTAACAGTCTACTACTCAAATCATCCCCCTCAGGACCAAGACCTAGAAGTCTGTTAGTTTTAACAGTCTCTACTACCCAAATCATCCCCCTCAGGACCAAGACCTAGAAGTATGTTAGTTTTAACAGTCTACTACCCAAATCATCCCCCTCAGGACCAAGACCTAGAAGTCTGTTCGTTTTAACAGTCTCTACTACCCAAATCATCCCCCTCAGGACCAAGACCTAGAAGTCTGTTCGTTTTAACAGTCTCTACTACCCAAATCATCCCCCTCGGGACCAAGACCTAGAAGTCTGTCCGTTTTAACAGTCTACTACCCAAATCATCCCCCTCAGGACCAAGACCTAGAAGTCTGTTAGTTTTAACAGTCTCTACTACCCAAATCATCCCCCTCAGGACCAAGACCTAGAAGTCTGTTAGTTTTAACAGTCTCTGCTACCCAAATCATCCCCCTCAGGACCAAGACCTAGAAGTCTGTTAGTTTTAGCAGTCTACTACCCAAATCATCCCCCTCAGGACCAAGACCTAGAAGTCTGTTAGTTTTAACAGTCTACTACCCAAATCATCCCCCTCAGGACCAAGACCTAGTAGTCTGTTCGTTTTAACAGTCTACTACCCAAATCATCCCCCTCAGGACCAAGACCTAGAAGTCTGTTAGTTTTAACAGTCTCTACTACCCAAATCATCCCCCTCAGGACCAAGACCTAGAAGTATGTTAGTTTTAACAGTCTACTACCCAAATCATCCCCCTCAGGACCAAGACCTAGAAGTCTGTTAGTTTTAACAGTCTCTACTACCCAAATCATCCCCCTTAGGACCAAGACCTAGAAGTCTGTTAGTTTTAACAGTCTACTACCCAAATCATCCCCCTCAGGACCAAGACCTAGAAGTCTGTTAGTTTTAACAGTCTACTACCTAAATCATCCCCCTCAGGACCAAGACCTAGAAGTCTGTTAGTTTTAACAGTCTACTACCCAAATCATCCCCATCCTGACCAAGACCTAGAAGTCTGTTAGTTTTAGCAGTCTACTACCCAAATCATCCCCCCAGGACTAAGACCTAGAAGTCTGTTCGTTTTAACAGTCTACTACCCAAATCATTCCCCTCAGGACCAAGACCTAGAAGTCTGTTAGTTTTAACAGTCTCTACTACCCAAATCATCTCCCCAGGACCAAGACCTAGAAGTCTGTTAGTTTTAACAGTCTACTACCCAAATCATTCCCGTCAGGACCAAGACCTAGAAGTCTGTTAGTTTTAACAGTCTCTACTACCCAAATCATCCCCCTCAGGACCAAGACCTAGAAGTCTGTTCGTTTTAACAGTCTTTACTACCCAAATCATCCCCCTCAGGACCAAGACCTAGAAGTCTGTTAGTTTTAACAATCTTTACTACCCAAATCATCCCCCTCAGGACCAAGACCTAGAAGTATGTTAGTTTTAACAGTCTACTACCCAAATAATCCCCCTCAGGACCAAGACCTAGAAGTCTGTTAGTTTTAACAGTCTACTACCCAAATCATCCCCATCCTGACCAAGACCTATAAGTCTGTTAGTTTTAACAGTCTACTACCCAAATCATCCCCCTCAGGACCAAGACCTAGAAGTCTGTTAGTTTTAACAGTCTCTACTACCCAAATCATCCCCCTCGGGACCAAGACCTAGAAGTCTGTTAGTTTTAACAGTCTCTACTACCCAAATCATCCCCCTCAGGACCAAGACCTAGAAGTCTGTTAGTTTTAACAGTCTACTACCCAAATAATCCCCCTCAGGACCAAGACCTAGAAGTCTGTTAGTTTTAACAGTCTACTACCCAAATCATCCCCATCCTGACCAAGACCTAGAAGTCTGTTAGTTTTAACAGTCTACTACCCAAATCATCCCCCTCAGGACCAAGACCTAGTAGTCTGTTAGTTGTAACAGTCTACTACCCAAATCATCCCCCTCAGGACCAAGACCTAGAAGTCTGTTAGTTTTAGCAGTCTACTACCCAAATCATCCCCCTCAGGACCAAGACCTAGAAGTATGTTAGTTTTAACAGTCTACTACCCAAATCATCCCCCTCAGGACCAAGACCTAGAAGTCTGTTCGTTTTAACAGTCTACTACTCAAATCATCCCCCTCAGGACCAAGACCTAGAAGTCTGTTAGTTTTAACAGTCTCTACTACCCAAATCATCCCCCTCAGGACCAAGACCTAGAAGTATGTTAGTTTTAACAGTCTACTACCCAAATCATCCCCCTCAGGACCAAGACCTAGAAGTCTGTTCGTTTTAACAGTCTCTACTACCCAAATCATCCCCCTCAGGACCAAGACCTAGAAGTCTGTTCGTTTTAACAGTCTCTACTACCCAAATCATCCCCCTCGGGACCAAGACCTAGAAGTCTGTCCGTTTTAACAGTCTACTACCCAAATCATCCCCCTCAGGACCAAGACCTAGAAGTCTGTTAGTTTTAACAGTCTCTACTACCCAAATCATCCCCCTCAGGACCAAGACCTAGAAGTCTGTTAGTTTTAACAGTCTCTGCTACCCAAATCATCCCCCTCAGGACCAAGACCTAGAAGTCTGTTAGTTTTAACAGTCTCTGCTACCCAAATCATCCCCCTCAGGACCAAGACCTAGAAGTATGTTAGTTTTAACAGTCTACTACCCAAATAATCCTACCCAAATAATCCCCCTCAGGACCAAGACCTAGAAGTCTGTTAGTTTTAACAGTCTACTACCCAAATCATCCCCATCCTGACCAAGACCTATAAGTCTGTTAGTTTTAACAGTCTACTACCCAAATCATCCCCCTCAGGACCAAGACCTAGAAGTCTGTTAGTTTTAACAGTCTCTACTACCCAAATCATCCCCTCGGGACCAAGACCTAGAAGTCTGTTAGTTTTAACAGTCTCTACTACCCAAATCATCCCCTCAGGACCAAGACCTAGAAGTCTGTTAGTTTTAACAGTCTACTACCCAAATAATCCCCCTCAGGACCAAGACCTAGAAGTCTGTTAGTTTTAACAGTCTACTACCCAAATCATCCCCATCCTGACCAAGACCTAGAAGTCTGTTAGTTTTAACAGTCTACTACCCAAATCATCCCCCTCAGGACCAAGACCTAGTAGTCTGTTAGTTGTAACAGTCTACTACCCAAATCATCCCCTCAGGACCAAGACCTAGAAGTCTGTTAGTTTTAGCAGTCTACTACCCAAATCATCCCCCTCAGGACCAAGACCTAGAAGTATGTTAGTTTTAACAGTCTACTACCCAAATCATCCCCCTCAGGACCAAGACCTAGAAGTCTGTTCGTTTTAACAGTCTACTACTCAAATCATCCCCCTCAGGACCAAGACCTAGAAGTCTGTTAGTTTTAACAGTCTCTACTACCCAAATCATCCCCCTCAGGACCAAGACCTAGAAGTATGTTAGTTTTAACAGTCTACTACCCAAATCATCCCCCTCAGGACCAAGACCTAGAAGTCTGTTTGTTTTAACAGTCTCTACTACCCAAATCATCCCCCTCAGGACCAAGACCTAGAAGTCTGTTCGTTTTAACAGTCTCTACTACCCAAATCATCCCCCTCGGGACCAAGACCTAGAAGTCTGTCCGTTTTAACAGTCTACTACCCAAATCATCCCCCTCAGGACCAAGACCTAGAAGTCTGTTAGTTTTAACAGTCTCTACTACCCAAATCATCCCCCTCAGGACCAAGACCTAGAAGTCTGTTAGTTTTAACAGTCTCTGCTACCCAAATCATCCCCCTCAGGACCAAGACCTAGAAGTCTGTTAGTTTTAACAGTCTCTGCTACCCAAATCATCCCCCTCAGGACCAAGACCTAGAAGTCTGTTCGTTTTAACAGTCTCTACTACCCAAATCATCCCCCTCAGGACCAAGACCTAGAAGTCTGTTAGTTTTAACAGTCTACTACCCAAATCATCCCCCTCAGGACCAAGACCTAGTAGTCTGTTAGTTTTAACAGTCTCTACTACCCACATCACCCCCCTCAGGACCAAGACCTAGAAGTCTGTTAGTTTTAACAGTCTCTACTACCCACATCATCCCCTCAGGACCAATACCTAGAAGTCTGTTAGTTTTAGCAGTCTACTACCCAAATCATCCCCCTCAGGACCAAGACCTAGAAGTCTGTTAGTTTTAACAGTCTACTACCCAAATCATCCCCCTCAGGACCAAGACCTAGAAGTCTGTTAGTTTTAACAGTCTACTACCCAAATCATCCCCCTCAGGACCAAGACCTAGAAGTCTGTTAGTTTTAACAGTCTCTACTACCCAAATCATCCCCCTCAGGACCAAGACCTAGAAGTCTGTTAGTTTTAACAGTCTCTACTACCCAAATCATCCCCCTCAGGACCAAGACCTAGAAGTATGTTAATTTTAACAGTCTACTACCCAAATCATCCCCCTCAGGACCAAGACCTAGAAGTCTGTTAGTTTTAACAGTCTCTACTACCCAAATCATCCCCCTCAGGACCAAGACCTAGAAGTCTGTTAGTTTTAACAGTCTACTACCCAAATCATCCCCCTCAGGACCAAAACCTAGAAGTCTGTTAGTTTTTACAGTCTACTACCCAAATCATCCCACTCAGGACCAAGACCTAGAAGTCTGTTAGTTTTAACAGTCTACTACCCAAATCATCCCCCTCAGGACCAAGACCTAGAAGTCTGTTAGTTTTAACAGTCTACTACCCAAATCATCCCCCTCAGGACCAAGACCTAGAAGTCTGTTAGTTTTAACAGTCTCTACTACCCAAATCATCCCCCTCAGGACCAAGACCTAGAAGTATGTTAATTTTAACAGTCTACTACCCAAATCATCCCCCTCGGGACCAAGACCTAGAAGTCTGTCCGTTTTAACAGTCTACTACCCAAATCATCCCCCTCAGGACCAAGACCTAGAAGTCTGTTAGTTTTAACAGTCTCTACTACCCAAATCATCCCCCTCAGGACCAAGACCTAGAAGTCTGTTAGTTTTAACAGTCTCTGCTACCCAAATCATCCCCCTCAGGACCAAGACCTAGAAGTCTGTTAGTTTTAACAGTCTCTGCTACCCAAATCATCCCCCTCAGGACCAAGACCTAGAAGTCTGTTCGTTTTAACAGTCTCTACTACCCAAATCATCCCCCTCAGGACCAAGACCTAGAAGTCTGTTAGTTTTAACAGTCTACTACCCAAATCATCCCCCTCAGGACCAAGACCTAGTAGTCTGTTAGTTTTAACAGTCTCTACTACCCACATCACCCCCCTCAGGACCAAGACCTAGAAGTCTGTTAGTTTTAACAGTCTCTACTACCCACATCATCCCCCTCAGGACCAATACCTAGAAGTCTGTTAGTTTTAGCAGTCTACTACCCAAATCATCCCCCTCAGGACCAAGACCTAGAAGTCTGTTAGTTTTAACAGTCTACTACCCAAATCATCCCCCTCAGGACCAAGACCTAGAAGTCTGTTAGTTTTAACAGTCTACTACCCAAATCATCCCCCTCAGGACCAAGACCTAGAAGTCTGTTAGTTTTAACAGTCTCTACTACCCAAATCATCCCCCTCAGGACCAAGACCTAGAAGTCTGTTAGTTTTAACAGTCTCTACTACCCAAATCATCCCCCTCAGGACCAAGACCTAGAAGTATGTTAATTTTAACAGTCTACTACCCAAATCATCCCCCTCAGGACCAAGACCTAGAAGTCTGTTAGTTTTAACAGTCTCTACTACCCAAATCATCCCCCTCAGGACCAAGACCTAGAAGTCTGTTAGTTTTAACAGTCTACTACCCAAATCATCCCCCTCAGGACCAAAACCTAGAAGTCTGTTAGTTTTTACAGTCTACTACCCAAATCATCCCACTCAGGACCAAGACCTAGAAGTCTGTTAGTTTTAACAGTCTACTACCCAAATCATCCCCCTCAGGACCAAGACCTAGAAGTCTGTTAGTTTTAACAGTCTACTACCCAAATCATCCCCCTCAGGACCAAGACCTAGAAGTCTGTTAGTTTTAACAGTCTCTACTACCCAAATCATCCCCCTCAGGACCAAGACCTAGAAGTATGTTAATTTTAACAGTCTACTACCCAAATCATCCCCCTCAGGACCAAGACCTAGAAGTCTGTTAGTTTTAACAGTCTCTACTACCCAAATCATCCCCCTCAGGACCAAGACCTAGAAGTCTGTTAGTTTTAACAGTCTACTACCCAAATCATCCCCCTCAGGACCAAAACCTAGAAGTCTGTTAGTTTTAACAGTCTACTACCCAAATCATCCACCTCCTGACCAAGACCTAGAAGTCTGTTAGTTTTAACAGTCTACTACCCAAATCATCCCCCTCAGGACCAAGACCTAGAAGTCTGTTAGTTTTAACAGTCTACTACCCAAATCATCCACCTCCTGACCAAGACCTAGAAGTCTGTTAGTTTTAACAGTCTCTACTACCCAAATCATCCCCCTCAGGACCAAGACCTAGAAGTCTGTTAGTTTTAACAGTCTCTACTACCCAAATCATCCCCCTCGGGACCAAGACTTGGAAGTCTGTTAGTTTTAACAGTCTCTGCTACCCAAATCATCCCCCTCAGGACCAAGACCTAGAAGTCTGTTAGTTTTAACAGTATCTGCTACCCAAATCATCCCCCTCAGGACCAAGAAGTCTGTTAGTTTTAACAGTCTACTACCCAAATCATCCCCTTCAGGACCAAGACCTAGAAGTCTGTTCGTTTCAACAGTCTCTACTACCCAAATCATCCCCCTCAGGACCAAGACCTAGAAGTCTGTTAGTTTTAACAGTCTCTGCTACCCAAATCATCCCCCTCAGGACCAAGACCTAGAAGTCTGTTCGTTTCAACAGTCTCTACTACCCAAATCATCCCCCTCAGGACCAAGACCTAGAAGTCTGTTAGTTTTAACAGTCTCTACTACCCAAATCATCCCCCTCGGGACCAAGACCTAGAAGTCTGTTAGTTTTAACAGTATCTGCTACCCAAATCATCCCCCTCAGGACCAAGAAGTCTGTTAGTTTTAACAGTCTACTACCCAAATAATCCCCCTCAGGACCAAGACCTAGAAGTCTGTTAGTTTTAACAGTCTACTACCCAAATCATCCCCCTCAGGACCAAGACCTAGAAGTCTGTTAGTTTTAACAGTCTCTACTACCCAAATCATCCCCCTCAGGACCAAGACCTAGAAGTCTGTTAGTTTTAACAGTCTCTACTACCCAAATCATCCCCCTCAGGACCAAGACCTAGAAGTCTGTTAGTTTTAACAGTCTACTACCCAAATCATCCCCCTCAGGACCAAGACCTAGAAGTCTGTTAGTTTTAACAGTCTACTACCCAAATCATCCACCTCCTGACCAAGACCTAGAAGTCTGTTAGTTTTAACAGTCTCTACTACCCAAATCATCCCCCTCAGGACCAAGACCTAGTAGTCTGTTAGTTGTAACAGTCTACTACCCAAATCATCCCCCTCAGGACCAAGACCTAGAAGTCTGTTAGTTTTAGCAGTCTACTACCCAAATCATCCCCCTCAGGACCAAGACCTAGAAGTCTGTTAGTTTTAACAGTCTACTACCCAAATCATCCCCCTCAGGACCAAGACCTAGAAGTCTGTTCGTTTTAACAGTCTACTACTCAAATCATCCCCCTCAGGACCAAGACCTAGAAGTCTGTTAGTTTTAACAGTCTCTACTACCCAAATCATCCCCCTCAGGACCAAGACCTAGAAGTCTGTTCGTTTTAACAGTCTCTACTACCCAAATCATCCCCCTCAGGACCAAGACCTAGAAGTCTGTTCGTTTTAACAGTCTCTACTACCCAAATCATCCCCCTCGGGACCAAGACCTAGAAGTCTGTCCGTTTTAACAGTCTACTACCCAAATCATCCCCCTCAGGACCAAGACCTAGAAGTCTGTTAGTTTTAACAGTCTCTACTACCCAAATCATCCCCCTCAGGACCAAGACCTAGAAGTCTGTTAGTTTTAACAGTCTCTGCTACCCAAATCATCCCCCTCAGGACCAAGACCTAGAAGTCTGTTAGTTTTAACAGTCTCTGCTACCCAAATCATCCCCCTCAGGACCAAGACCTAGAAGTCTGTTCGGTTTAACAGTCTCTACTACCCAAATCATCCCCCTCAGGACCAAGACCTAGAAGTCTGTTAGTTTTAACAGTCTACTACCCAAATCATCCCCCTCAGGACCAAGACCTAGTAGTCTGTTAGTTTTAACAGTCTCTACTACCCAAATCACCCCCCTCAGGACCAAGACCTAGAAGTCTGTTAGTTTTAACAGTCTCTACTACCCACATCATCCCCCTCAGGACCAATACCTAGAAGTCTGTTAGTTTTAGCAGTCTACTACCCAAATCATCCCCCTCAGGACCAAGACCTAGAAGTCTGTTAGTTTTAACAGTCTACTACCCAAATCATCCCCCTCAGGACCAAGACCCAGAAGTCTGTTAGTTTTAACAGTCTACTACCCAAATCATCCCCCTCAGGACCAAGACCTAGAAGTCTGTTAGTTTTAACAGTCTCTACTACCCAAATCATCCCCCTCAGGACCAAGACCTAGAAGTCTGTTAGTTTTAACAGTCTACTACCCAAATCATCCCCCTCAGGACCAAAACCTAGAAGTCTGTTAGTTTTTACAGTCTACTACCCAAATCATCCACCTCCTGACCAAGACCTAGAAGTCTGTTAGTTTTAACAGTCTACTACCCAAATCATCCCCCTCAGGACCAAGACCTAGAAGTCTGTTAGTTTTAACAGTCTACTACCCAAATCATCCACCTCCTGACCAAGACCTAGAAGTCTGTTAGTTTTAACAGTCTCTACTACCCAAATCATCCCCCTCAGGACCAAGACCTAGAAGTCTGTTAGTTTTAACAGTCTCTACTACCCAAATCATCCCCCTCGGGACCAAGACTTGGAAGTCTGTTAGTTTTAACAGTCTCTGCTACCCAAATCATCCCCCTCAGGACCAAGACCTAGAAGTCTGTTAGTTTTAACAGTCTCTGCTACCCAAATCATCCCCCTCAGGACCAAGAAGTCTGTTAGTTTTAACAGTCTACTACCCAAATCATCCCCCTCAGGACCAAGACCTAGAAGTCTGTTCGTTTCAACAGTCTCTACTACCCAAATCATCCCCCTCAGGACCAAGACCTAGAAGTCTGTTAGTTTTAACAGTCTCTGCTACCCAAATCATCCCCCTCAGGACCAAGACCTAGAAGTCTGTTCGTTTCAACAGTCTCTACTACCCAAATCATCCCCCTCAGGACCAAGACCTAGAAGTCTGTTAGTTTTAACAGTCTCTACTACCCAAATCATCCCCCTCGGGACCAAGACCTAGAAATCTGTTAGTTTTAACAGTCTACTACCCAAATAATCCCCCTCAGGACCAAGACCTAGAAGTCTGTTAGTTTTAACAGTCTACTACCCAAATCATCCCCCTCAGGACCAAGACCTAGAAGTCTGTTAGTTTTAACAGTCTACTACCCAAATCATCCCCCTCAGGACCAAGACCTAGAAGTCTGTTAGTTTTAACAGTCTCTACTACCCAAATCATCCCCCTCAGGACCAAGACCTAGAAGTCTGTTAGTTTTAACAGTCTCTACTACCCAAATCATCCCCCTCAGGACCAAGACCTAGAAGTCTGTTAGTTTTAACAGTCTACTACCCAAATCATCCCCCTCAGGACCAAGACCTAGAAGTCTGTTAGTTTTAACAGTCTACTACCCAAATCATCCACCTCCTGACCAAGACCTAGAAGTCTGTTAGTTTTAACAGTCTCTACTACCCACATCATCCCCCTCAGGACCAAGACCTAGAAGTCTGTTAGTTTTAACAGTCTCTACTACCCAAATCATCCCCCTCAGGACCAAGACCTAGAAGTCTGTTAGTTTTAACCGTCTCTACTACCCATATCATCCCCCTCAGGACCAAGACCTAGAAGTCTGTTAGTTTTAACAGTCTACTACCCAAATCATCCCCCTCAGGACCAAGACCTAGAAGTGTGTTAGTTTTAACAGTCTACTACCCAAATCATCCCCCTCAGGACCAAGACCTAGATGTCTGTTAGTTTTAACAGTCTCTTGTGTTCCAGCCTCCCACAGCTAATTAATAGTTCTTATCTAAACTCCACATGGTACCCTATTTCATATGGGCCCTGGATAGAAGTAGGGCACTGTAGGAAGCAGAAGTGATTGATTGAAGTGGTGCTACCGTTGGCGACAGCAGGATAGTAGGTTCGATGGTACGTTGGTTTGGATAAAAGCATCTGGAGGATGGAATATATTATTTTGTGTTGAAGTCAATTGAAACTTGCGTAGTGTCTTGATGTGGGAGACTTCTGTGTCCTTGATGCATACTAACCGTCTGAACCCACTGTATGTGGAGAGTGTGTATCTGTACTGTATGTTCAGAGTATATATCTGTTACTATATGTGGAGAGTGTGTATCTGTTACTGTATGTTTAGAGTATATATATGTTACTATATGTGGAGAGTGTGTATCTGTTACTGTATGTTTAGAGTATATATATGTTACTATATGTGGAGAGTGTGTATCTGTTACTGTATGTTTAGAGCATATATATGTTACTATATGTGGAGAGTGTATCTGTACTGTATGTTTAGAGTATATATATGTTACTATATGTTTAGAGTATATATATGTTACTATGTGTGTAGAGTGTGTATCTGTTACTATATGTGGAGAGTGTGTATCTGTTACTATATGTGTAGAGTATATACCTGTTACTATATGTGTAGAAGTGTGTATCTGTACTGTATGTTTAGAGTATATATCTGTTACAATATGTGGAGAGTGTGTATCTGCTACTACATGTGGAGAGTGTGTATCTGTACTGTATGTTTACAGTATATATCTGTACTGTATGTGTATATCTGTTACTATATGTGTAGATTATATATCTGTACTGTATGTGTAGAGTATATACCTGTTACTGTGTGTGTAGAGTATATACCTGTTACTGTGTGTGTAGAGTATATACCTGTTACTGTATGTGTAGAGTATATACCTGTTACTGTATGTGTAGAGTATATATCTGTTACTGTATGTGTATAGTATATACCTGTTACTGTATGTGTAGAGTATATATCTGTACTGTGTGTGTAGAGTATATACATGTTACTGTGTGTGTAGAGTATATACCTCTTACTGTGTGTGTAGAGTATATACCTGTTACTGTATGTGTATAGTATATACCTGTTACTGTATGTGTAGAGTATATATCTGTACTGTGTGTGTAGAGTATATACATGTTACTGTGTGTGTAGAGTATATACCTCTTACTGTGTGTGTAGAGTATATACCTGTTACTGTATGTGTGTAGAGTATATACCTGTTACTGTATGTGTAGGGTATATATCTGTTACTATGTGTGTAGAGTATATACCTGTTACTGTGTGTGTAGAGTATATATCTGTACTGTGTGTGTAGAGTATATACCTGTTACTGTGTGTGTAGAGTATATACCTGTTACTGTATGTGTGTAGAGTATATACCTGTTACTGTATGTGTAGGGTATATATCTGTTACTATGTGTGTAGAGTATATACCTGTTACTGTGTGTGTAGAGTATATATCTGTACTGTGTGTGTAGAGTATATACCTGTTACTGTGTGTGTAGAGTATATACCTGTTACTGTGTGTGTAGAGTATATACCTGTTACTGTGTGTGTAGAGTATACACCTGTTACTGTATGTGTAGAGTATATACCTGTTACTGTGTGTGTAGGTTATATACCTGCTACTGTATGTGTAGAGTATATATCTGTACTGTATGTGTAGAGTATATACATGTTACTGTATGTGTAGAGTATATACCTGTTACTGTGTGTGTAGAGTATATATCTGTACTGTATGTGTAGAGTATATACCTGTTACTGTGTGTGTAGGTTATATACCTGCTACTGTATGTGTAGAGTATATATATATATATATATATGTTACTGTATGTGTATAGTATATACCTGTTACTGTGTGTAGAGTATATACTTGTTACTGTGTGTGTAGGTTATATACCTGCTACTGTATGTGTAGAGTATATATCTGTACTGTATGTGTAGAGTATATACCTGTTACTGTATGTGTAGAGTATATACCTGTTACTGTGTGTGTAGAGTATATATCTGTACTGTATGTGTAGAGTATATACCTGCTACTGTATGTGTAGAGTATATATCTGTACTGTGTGTGTAGAGTATACACCTGTTACTGTATGTGTAGAGTATATACCTGTTACTGTATGTGTAGAGTATATACCTGTACTGTATGTGTAGAGTATATACCTGTTACTGTATGTGTAGAGTATATACCTGTTACTGTATGTGTAGAGTATATATCTGTACTGTATGTGTAGAGTATATACCTGTTACTGTATGTGTAGAGTATATATCTGTTACTGTATGTGTAGAGTATATATCTGTTACTGTGTGTGTAGAGTATATATCTGTACTGTATGTGTAGAGTATATACCTGTTACTGTATGTGTAGAGTATATACCTGTTACTGTATGTGTAGAGTATATACCTGTTACTGTATGTGTAGAGTATATACCTGTTACTGTATGTGTAGAGTATATACCTGTTACTGTATGTGTAGAGTATATACCTGTACTGTATGTGTAGAGTATATATCTGTACTGTATGTGTAGAGTATATACCTGTTACTGTATGTGTAGAGTATATATCTGTTCACTATTATTATATACTATTTCACTATTATTCTACAATGTGGAAAATAGTCCAAATTAACAAAAACCCTGGAATGAGTAGGTGTGTCCAAACTTTTGACTGGTACAGTATATAGTATATATATATATATATATATTATGTATAAGCTGGAAGTAGAGGCCTAAGTGTTCTTCTCCATTAGTTTTCTGCAAATAGGGGAAGGGTGGTTGGGCTAGGGGAAGATAATAAAATAAAATATATTAATATATATATTTATATATATTATATGTACGGTGCATTCAGAACGTATTCAGAACCCTTCCCTTTTTCCACATTTTGTTACGTTACAGCCTTTTTCTAAAAATGGATTAAATTGTTTTTCCCCCCTCATCCCCTCATCCATCTACACACAATATGCCATAATTACAAAGTGAAAACATTTTGGGGGGATTTTGTATTAAACATTTTAAACAGAAATACCTTATTTACATAAGTAATTCAGACCCTTTTGCTATTATAATAATTGAGCTCAGGTGCATCCTGTTTCCATTGATCATCCTTGAGATGTTTCTCCAACTTGATTGGAGTCCACCTGTGGTAAATCAATTCAATTGATTGGACAATATTGGGAAAGCCACACACTTGTCTATATAAGGTCCCACAGTGCACATCAGAGCAAGAACTAAGCCACGAGGTTGAAGGAATTGTCTGTAAAGAACAGAGTAGTTTGGAACCACTAAGAATCTTCCTTGAGCTGGCTGCCTGGCCAAACTGAGCAATCGGGGGAGATTGGTCAGGGAGGTGACCAAGAATCCGATGGTCACTCTGACAGAGCTCCAGAGTTCCTCTGTGGAGATGGGAGAACCTTCCAGAAGAACAACCATCTCTGCAGCACTCCCTCAATCAGGCCTTTATGGTAGAGTGACCAGACAGAAGCCACTCCTCAGTAAAAGGCACATGACTGCCCGATTCAGGGTAAACAACGTTTGCCGTGTTTCTGTCGATATTATGGAGCTAATTTAGAAAAAAAGTTTGTGTAACGGCGTTCTTCGTTTGTTGAAAGAGAGTCGGACAGAAATGCAGCGTGGTGGTTACTCATGTCTTTAATGAAACAAATGACGATACATGAAATAACTTATAAATACAAAAACAACAAACGGAACGTGAAACCTAATACAGCCTATCTGGTGAACACTACACAGAGACAGGAACAATCACCCAGGAAATACACAGTGAACCCCGGCTACCTAAATACGGTTCCCAATCAGAGACAACGAGAATCACCTGACTCTGATTGAGAACTGCCTCAGGCAGCCAAACCTATGCAACACCCCTACTCAGCCGCAATCCCAAAAACTACAAAACCCCAATACGAAATACCACAAAATAAACCCATGTCACACCTTGGCCTGACCAAATATATAACGAAACACAAAAACACTATGATCAAGGCGTGACAGTTTGGCGTCGTAGTAGTAGCATTTTCCGGTCGATTTCACAGCCATGCATGATGAACAAATGGGAGCTATTTCGCCTACAAAATTTTTGGGGAAAAAAGGAACATCTGCTATCTAACTGGGAGTCTCCTGAGTGAAAACATCCGAAGTTCTTCAAAGGTAAATTATTTAATTTGGTTGCTTTTCTTATTTTCGTGAAAATGTTGCCTGCTGCCAGCAGATTCTAGCTTAGCATTATGCCATGATAAACTTACACAAATGCTTGTCTAGCGTTGGCTGTAAGGCATATTTTGAAAATCTGAGATGCCAGTGTGATTAACAAAAGGCTAAGCTTGTGTTTGAATATATTTCATTTGCGATTTTCATGAATAGGAAAAGTTTCTAGGTGTATTTATGCCCGCTGCGTTATGCTAATTCATTTGAGGCTATGATTACGCTCCCGGATACGGGATTGCTAGGTGCAAAAGGTTAAAAAATAAATAAAGTAAAACACAAAATAATGAACACATTTCAGACCTTTACAGTTGGCACACTCAATGAGTTAAGGTGGGTAATGAAGGATAAAAGTCACTATAACATCAGTATACAAGCCTAAACAGGTAGAATATTGGATCTGTAGTATACAAGCCTAAACAGGTAGAGTACTGGATATTTCGGATATATTTGAATCTGTTATGGTTTATTTGACCTTAAACATATTTATTAATAAAGTTCTCCCTTTTTATTAAGCAATGAAGTGTTCCCTGCTATGTACAGAAAACATAAGAGGGTATGTGCAGTAAATACTGTCTATAATCTAGATATTCACAATTATTCCTCATGGCCTGTCGGCCAAGTCGTACCTGGGAGATCCATTTAGTAGCCTAAATGGAGGGGGACAGCAATCAACACTGAGAAACCCCCCCAAAATAAAACAATTGTGTAGTAGCCCCTGTGGGACTGACCGTCTCTCCTTGGCAGTGGACTCAGGGCGATAGGAAGGACTCAGGATAGCAGTGGACTCAGGGAGATAGGAAGGACTCAGGATAGCAGTAGACTAAGGGAGCTAGGAAGGACTCAGGGTAGCAGTGAACTCAGGGCGATAGGAAGGACTCAGGATAGCAGTGGACTCAGTGAGACAGGAAGGACTCAGGATAGCAGTGGACTCAGGGAGACAGGAAGGACTCAGGATAGCAGTGGACTCAGGGAGATAGGAAGGACTCAGGATAGCAGTGGACTCAGGGAGATAGGAAGGACTCAGGATAGCAGTGGACTCAGGGAGATAGGAATGACCCAGGATAGCAGTAGACTAAGGGAGATAGGAAGGACTCAGGATAGCAGTAGACTAAGGGAGCTAGGAAGGACTCAGGGTAGCAGTGAACTCAGGGAGCTAGGAAGGACTCAGGGTAGCAGTGGACTCAGGGAGATAGGAAGTACTCAGGATAGCAGTGGACTCAGGGAGATAGGAAGGACTCAGGATAGCAGTAGACTAAGGGAGCTAGGAAGGACTCAGGGTAGCAGTGAACTCAGGGAG
Organism: Oncorhynchus gorbuscha; assembly: GCF_021184085.1. Taxonomy (NCBI): domain Eukaryota; kingdom Metazoa; phylum Chordata; class Actinopteri; order Salmoniformes; family Salmonidae; genus Oncorhynchus; species Oncorhynchus gorbuscha. The sequence goes on along the minus strand of NC_060178.1, from coordinate 3,073,766 downwards.
ATAGGAATGACTCAGGATAGCAGTGGACCCAGGGAGAAAGGTAGAGGACTCAGGATAGCAGTGGACTCAGGGAGCTACGAAGGAATCGGATAACAGTTGACTCAGGGAGATAGGTAGGACTCAGGATAGCAGTAGACTCAGGGAGATTGGAAGGACTCAGGATAGCAGTGGACTCAGGGAGATAAGGTGGACTCAGGATAGCAGTGGACCCAGGGAGATAACGTGGACTCAGGATAGCAGTAGACCCAGGGCGATAGGAAGAACTTAGGATAGCAGTGAACTCAGGGAGATAGGAAGGACTCATGATATCAGTGGATCATGTCTCAGTACAGGAAGATAGGTTGGACTCGGGATAGCAGTGGACTCACGGAGATAGGAAGGACTCAGGATAGCAGTAGACTAAGGGAGCTAGGAAGGACTCAGGGTAGCAGTGAACTCAGGGAGATAGGAATGACTCAGGATAGCAGTGGACCCAGGGAGAAAGGTAGGACTCAGGATAGCAGTGGACTCAGGGAGCTACGAAGGAATCGGATAACAGTTGACTCAGGGAGATAGGTAGGACTCAGGATAGCAGTAGACTCAGGGAGATTGGAAGGACTCAGGATAGCAGTGGACTCAGGGAGATAAGGTGGACTCAGGATAGCAGTGGACCCAGGGAGATAACGTGGACTCAGGATAGCAGTAGACCCAGGGCGATAGGAAGAACTTAGGATAGCAGTGAACTCAGGGAGATAGGAAGGACTCATGATATCAGTGGATCATGTCTCAGTACAGGAAGATAGGTTGGACTCGGGATAGCAGTGGACTCACGGAGATAGGAAGGACTCAGGATAGCAGTGGACTCAGGGAGATAGATCGGACTCAGGATAGCAGTAGACTCAGGGAGATTGGAAGGACTCGGGATAGCAGTGGACTCAGGGAGATAAGGTGGAGTCAGGATAGCAGTAGACTCAGGGAGATAAGAACGATTCATGATAGCAATGGATCATGTCTCAGTACAGGGAGATAGGTTGGACTCAGGATATTAGTGGACTCACTGAGATAGGAAGGACTCAGGATAGCAGTGGATTCAAGGAGATAAGGTGGGCTCAGGATAGCAGTGGACTCAGGGAGATAGGAATGACTCAGGATAGCAGTGGACCCAGGGAGATAGGTAGGACTCAGGATAGCAGTGGACTCAGGGAGCTAGGAAGGATACAGGATAACAGTTGACTCAGGGAGATAGGTAGTACTCAGGATAGCAGTAGACTCAGGGAGATTGAAAGGACTCAGGATAGCAGTGGACTCAGGGAGATAAGGTGGACTCAGGATAGCAGTAGACTCAGGGCGATAGGAAGGACTCAGGATAGCAGTGGACTCAGGGAGATAGGAAGGACTCAGGATAGCAGTAGACTTAAGGAGATAGGAAGAACTCAGGATAGCAGTGAACTCAGGGAGATAGGAAGGACTCATGATAGCAGTGGATCATGTATCAGTACAGGGAGATAGGTTGGACTCAGGGTAGCAGTAGACTCAGGGAGATAGGTTGGACTCAGGATATTAGTGGACTCACGGAGATAAGAAGGACTCAGGATAGCAGTGGACTCAGGGAGTTAGGAAGTACTCAGGATAGCAGTGGACTCAGGGAGATAGGAAGGACTCAGGATAGCAGGAGACTCAGGGAGATAGGTAGTACTCAGGATAGCAGTAGACTCAGGGAGATTGAAAGGACTCGGGATAGCAGTGGACTCAGGGAGATAGGAAGGACTCATGATAGCAGTGGATCATGTATCAGTACAGGGAGATAGGTTGGACTCAGGATAGCAGTAGACTCAGTGAGATAGGAAGGACTCAGGGTAGCAGTGGACTCAGAGAGATAGGAAGGACTCAGGATAGCAGTGGACTCAGGGAGATAGGTAGGACTCAGGATATCAGTGGATCATGTCTCAGTACAGGAAGATAGGTTGGACTCGGGATAGCAGTGGACTCACGGAGATTGGAAGGACTTGGGATAGCAGTGGACTAGGGGAGATAGATAGGACTCAGGATAGCAGTGGACATAAGGAGATAGGAAGGACTCAGGATAGCAGTGAACTCAGGGAGCTAGGAAGGACTCAGGATAGCAGTAGACTAAGGGAGCTAGGAAGGACTCAGGGTAGCAGTGAACTCAGAGAGCTAGGAATGACTCAGGATATCAGTGGACCCAGGGAGATAGTAAGGACTCAGGATAGCAGTGGGCTCAGGGAGATAGGAAGGACTCAGGATAGCAGTGGACTTAAGGAGATAGGAAGGACTCAGGATAGCAGTGAACTCAGGGAGCTAGGAAGGACACATGATAACAGTTGACTCAGGGAGATAGGAATGACTCAGGATATCAGTGGACCCAGGGAGATAGTAAGGACTCAGGATAGCAGTGGGCTCAGGGAGATAGGAAGGACTCAGGATAGCAGTGGACTTAAGGAGATAGGAAGGACTCAGGATAGCAGTGAACTCAGGGAGCTAGGAAGGACACAGGATAACAGTTGACTCAGGGAGATAGGAAGGACTCAGGATAGCAGTGGACTCAGGGAGATAGGAAGGACTCAGGATAGCAGTAGACTAAGGGAGCTAGGAAGGACTCAGGGTAGCAGTGAACTCAGGGAGCTAGGAATGACTCAGGATATCAGTGGACCCAGGGAGATAGTAAGGACTCAGGATAGCAGTGGACTCATGGAGCTAGGAAGGACACAGGATAACAGTTGACTCAGGGAGAAAGGAAGGACTCAGGATAGCAGTGGATCATGTCTCACTACAGGAAGATAGGTTGGACTCGGGATAGCAGTGGACTCACGGAGATAGGTAGGACTCAGGATATCAGTGGATCATGTCTCACTACAGGAAGATAGGTTGGACTCGGGATAGCAGTGGACTCACGGAGATAGGAAGGACTCGGGATAGCAGTGGACTGCTATCCAGAATGACTCAGGATATCAGTTGACACAGGGAGATAGGAAGTACTCAGGATAGCAGTAGACTAAGGGAGCTAGGAATGACGCAGGATAGCAGTGGACCCAGGGAGATAGGAAGGACAGGGTAGCAGTGAACTCTGGGAGCTAGGAATGACTCAGGATAGCAGTGGATTCAGGGAGCTAGGAAGGACTCAGGATAGCAGTGGATTCAGGGAGATAGGAAGGACTCAGGATAGCAGTGGACTCAGGGAGATAGGAAGGACTCAGGATAGCAGTGGATTCATGGAGATAGGAAGGACTCAGGGTAGCAGTGGATTCAGGGAGATAGGTAGGACTCAGGATATCAGTGGATCATATCTCAGTACAGGACGATAGGTTGGACTCGGGATAGCAGTGGACTCACAGAGATTGGAAGGACTCGGGATAGCAGTGGACTCAGGGAGATAGGAAGGACTCATGATAGCAGTGGATCATGTATCAGTACAGGGAGATAGGTTGGACTCAGGATAGCAGAAGACTCAGGGAGATAGGAAGGACTCAGGGTAGCAGTGGACTCAGGGAGATAGGAAGGACTCAGGATAGCAGTGGACTCAGGGAGATAGGTAGGACTCAGGATATCAGTGGATCTTGTCTCAGTACAGTAAGATAGGTTGGACTCTGGATAGCAGTGGACTCACGGAGATAGGAAGGACTCAGGATAGCAGTGGACCCAGGGAGATAGGAAGGACACAGGATAACAGTTGACTCGGGGAGATAGGAAGGACTCAGGATAGCAGTGGACTCAGGGAGATAGGTAGGACTCAGGATATCAGTGGATCATGTCTCAGTACAGGAAGATAGGTTGGACTCGGGATAGCAGTGGACTCACGGAGATTGGAAGGACTCAGGGAGATAGGAAGGACTCAGGATAGCAGTAGACTTAAGGAGATAGGAAGAACTCAGGATAGCAGTGAACTCAGGGAGATAGGAAGGACTCAGGGTAGCAGTGAACTCTGGGAGCTAGGAATGACTCAGGATAGCAGTGGATTCAGGGAGCTAGGAAGGACTCAGGATAGCAGTGGATTCAGGGAGATAGGAAGGACTCAGGATAGCAGTGGACTCAGGGAGATAGGAAGGACTCAGGATAACAGTGGATTCATGGAGATAGGAAGGACTCAGGGTAGCAGTGGATTCAGGGAGATAGGAATGACTCGGGATAGCAGTGGACTCAGGGAGATAGGAAGGACTCTGGATAACAGTGGATTCAGGGAGATATGAATGACTCAGGATAGCAGTAGACTAAGGGAGCTAGGAAGGACTCAGGGTAGCAGTGAACTCAGAGAGATAGGAATGACTCAGGATAGAAGTAGACTTAAGGAGATAGGAAGAACTCAGGATAGCAGTGAACTCAGGAAGATAGGAAGGACTCATGATAGCAGTGGATCATGTATCAGTACAGGGAGATAGGTTGGACTCAGGGTAGCAGTAGACTCAGGGAGATAGGAGGGACTCGGGGTAGGAGTGGACTCAGGGAGATAGGAAGGACTCAGGATAGCAGTGGACCCAGGGAGATAGGAAGGACACAGGATAACAGTTGACTCGGGGAGATAGGAAGGACTCAGGATAGCAGTGGACTCAGGGAGATAGGTAGGACTCAGGATATCAGTGGATCATATCTTAGTACAGGACGATAGGTTGGACTCGGGATAGCAGTGGACTCAGGGAGATAGGAAGGACTCATGATATCAGTGGATCATGTATCAGTACAGGGAGATAGGTTGGACTCAGGATAGCAGTAGACTCAGGGAGATAGGAAGGACTCAGGGTAGCAGTGGACTCAGGGAGATAGGAAGGACTCAGGATAGCAGTGGACTCAGGGAGATAGGTAGGACTCAGGATATCAGTGGATCATGTCTCAGTACAGTAAGATAGGTTGGACTCTGGATAGCAGTGGACTCACGGAGATAGGAAGGACTCAGGATAGCAGTGGACCCAGGGAGATAGGAAGGACACAGGATAACAGTTGACTCGGGGAGATAGGAAGGACTCAGGATAGCAGTGGACTCAGGGAGATAGGTAGGACTCAGGATATCAGTGGATCATGTCTCAGTACAGGAAGATAGGTTGGACTCTGGATAGCAGTGGACTCACGGAGATAGGAAGGACTCAGGATATCAGTGGACCCAGGGAGATAGTAAGGACTCAGGATAGCAGTGGGCTCAGGGAGATAGGAAGGACTCAGGATAGCAGTGGACTTAAGGAGATAGGAAGGACTCAGGATAGCAGTGAACTCAGGGAGCTAGGAAGGACACAGGATAACAGTTGACTCAGGGAGATAGGAAGGACTCAGGATAGCAGTGGACTCAGGGAGATAGGAAGGACTCAGGATAGCAGTAGACTAAGGGAGCTAGGAAGGACTCAGGGTAGCAGTGAACTCAGGGAGCTAGGAATGACTCAGGATATCAGTGGACCCAGGGAGATAGTAAGGACTCAGGATAGCAGTGGACTCATGGAGCTAGGAAGGACACAGGATAACAGTTGACTCAGGGAGAAAGGAAGGACTCAGGATAGCAGTGGATCATGTCTCACTACAGGAAGATAGGTTGGACTCGGGATAGCAGTGGACTCACGGAGATAGGTAGGACTCAGGATATCAGTGGATCATGTCTCACTACAGGAAGATAGGTTGGACTCGGGATAGCAGTGGACTCACGGAGATAGGTAGGACTCAGGATAGCAGTGGACTGCTCACTCCAGAATGACTCAGGATATCAGTGGACTCAGGGAGATAGGAAGGACTCAGGATAGCAGTAGACTAAGGGAGCTAGGAATGACTCAGGATAGCAGTGGACCCAGGGAGATAGGAAGGACTCAGGGTAGCAGTGAACTCTGGGAGCTAGGAATGACTCAGGATAGCAGTGGATTCAGGGAGCTAGGAAGGACTCAGGATAGCAGTGGATTCAGGGAGATAGGAAGGACTCAGGATAGCAGTGGACTCAGGGAGATAGGAAGGACTCAGGATAGCAGTGGATTCATGGAGATAGGAAGGACTCAGGGTAGCAGTGGATTCAGGGAGATAGGTAGGACTCAGGATATCAGTGGATCATATCTCAGTACAGGACGATAGGTTGGACTCGGGATAGCAGTGGACTCACAGAGATTGGAAGGACTCGGGATAGCAGTGGACTCAGGGAGATAGGAAGGACTCATGATAGCAGTGGATCATGTATCAGTACAGGGAGATAGGTTGGACTCAGGATAGCAGAAGACTCAGGGAGATAGGAAGGACTCAGGGTAGCAGTGGACTCAGGGAGATAGGAAGGACTCAGGATAGCAGTGGACTCAGGGAGATAGGTAGGACTCAGGATATCAGTGGATCATGTCTCAGTACAGTAAGATAGGTTGGACTCTGGATAGCAGTGGACTCACGGAGATAGGAAGGACTCAGGATAGCAGTGGACCCAGGGAGATAGGAAGGACACAGGATAACAGTTGACTCGGGGAGATAGGAAGGACTCAGGATAGCAGTGGACTCAGGGAGATAGGTAGGACTCAGGATATCAGTGGATCATGTCTCAGTACAGGAAGATAGGTTGGACTCGGGATAGCAGTGGACTCACGGAGATTGGAAGGACTCAGGGAGATAGGAAGGACTCAGGATAGCAGTAGACTTAAGGAGATAGGAAGAACTCAGGATAGCAGTGAACTCAGGGAGATAGGAAGGACTCAGGGTAGCAGTGAACTCTGGGAGCTAGGAATGACTCAGGATAGCAGTGGATTCAGGGAGCTGGAAGGACTCAGGATAGCAGTGGATTCAGGGAGATAGGAAGGACTCAGGATAGCAGTGGACTCAGGGAGATAGGAAGGACTCAGGATAACAGTGGATTCATGGAGATAGGAAGGACTCAGGGTAGCAGTGGATTCAGGGAGATAGGAATGACTCGGGATAGCAGTGGACTCAGGGAGATAGGAAGGACTCTGGATAGCAGTGGATTCAGGGAGATATGAATGACTCAGGATAGCAGTAGACTAAGGGAGCTAGGAAGGACTCAGGGTAGCAGTGAACTCAGAGAGATAGGAATGACTCAGGATAGAAGTAGACTTAAGGAGATAGGAAGAACTCAGGATAGCAGTGAACTCAGGAAGATAGGAAGGACTCATGATAGCAGTGGATCATGTATCAGTACAGGGAGATAGGTTGGACTCAGGGTAGCAGTAGACTCAGGGAGATAGGAGGGACTCGGGGTAGGAGTGGACTCAGGGAGATAGGAAGGACTCAGGATAGCAGTGGACCCAGGGAGATAGGAAGGACACAGGATAACAGTTGACTCGGGGAGATAGGAAGGACTCAGGATAGCAGTGGACTCAGGGAGATAGGTAGGACTCAGGATATCAGTGGATCATATCTTAGTACAGGACGATAGGTTGGACTCGGGATAGCAGTGGACTCAGGGAGATAGGAAGGACTCATGATATCAGTGGATCATGTATCAGTACAGGGAGATAGGTTGGACTCAGGATAGCAGTAGACTCAGGGAGATAGGAAGGACTCAGGGTAGCAGTGGACTCAGGGAGATAGGAAGGACTCAGGATAGCAGTGGACTCAGGGAGATAGGTAGGACTCAGGATATCAGTGGATCATGTCTCAGTACAGTAAGATAGGTTGGACTCTGGATAGCAGTGGACTCACGGAGATAGGAAGGACTCAGGATAGCAGTGGACCCAGGGAGATAGGAAGGACACAGGATAACAGTTGACTCGGGGAGATAGGAAGGACTCAGGATAGCAGTGGACTCAGGGAGATAGGTAGGACTCAGGATATCAGTGGATCATGTCTCAGTACAGGAAGATAGGTTGGACTCGGGATAGCAGTGGACTCACGGAGATTGGAAGGACTCAGGGAGATAGGAAGGACTCAGGATAGCAGTAGACTCAGGGAGATATGAATGACTCAGGATAGCAGTAGACTAAGGGAGCTAGGAAGGACTCAGGGTAGCAGTGAACTCAGGGAGATAGGAATGACTCAGGATAGAAGTAGACTTAAGGAGATAGGAAGAACTCAGGATAGCAGTGAACTCAGGAAGATAGGAAGGACTCATGATAGCAGTGGATCATGTATCAGTACAGGGAGATAGGTTGGAATCAGGGTAGCAGTAGACTCAGGGAGATAGGAGGGACTCGGGGTAGGAGTGGACTCAGGGAGATAGGAAGGACTCAGGATAGCAGTGGACCCAGGGAGATAGGAAGGACACAGGATAACAGTTGACTCGGGGAGATAGGAAGGACTCAGGATAGCAGTGGACTCAGGGAGATAGGTAGGACTCAGGATATCAGTGGATCATATCTCAGTACAGGACGATAGGTTGGACTCGGGATAGCAGTGGACTCACAGAGATTGGAAGGACTCGGGATAGCAGTGGACTCAGGGAGATAGGAAGGACTCATGATAGCAGTGGATCATGTATCAGTACAGGGAGATAGGTTGGACTCAGGATAGCAGTAGACTCAGGGAGATAGGAAGGACTCAGGGTAGCAGTGGACTCAGGGAGATAGGAAGGACTCAGGATAGCAGTGGACTCAGGGAGATAGGTAGGACTCAGGATATCAGTGGATCATGTCTCAGTACAGTAAGATAGGCTGGACTCTGGATAGCAGTGGACTCACGGAGATAGGAAGGACTCAGGATAGCAGTGGACCCAGGGAGATAGGAAGGACACAGGATAACAGTTGACTCGGGGAGATAGGAAGGACTCAGGATAGCAGTGGACTCAGGGAGATAGGTAGGACTCAGGATATCAGTGGATCATGTCTCAGTACAGGAAGATAGGTTGGACTCGGGATAGCAGTGGACTCACGGAGATTGGAAGGACTCAGGGAGATAGGAAGGACTCAGGATAGCAGTAGACTTAAGGAGATAGGAAGAACTCAGGATAGCAGTGAACTCAGGGAGATAGGTAGGACTCAGGATATCAGTGGATCATGTCTCAGTACAGGAAGATAGGTTGGACTCGGGATAGCAGTGGACTCACAGAGATTGGAAGGACTCGGGATAGCAGTGGACTAGGGGAGATAGATAGGACTCAGGATAGCAGTGGTCTCAGGGAGATAGGAGAGACTCGGTATAGCAGTGGACTCAGGGAGATAGGAAGGACTCAGGATAGCAGTGGGATCAGGGATATAGGAAGGACTCAGGATAGCAGTGGACTTAAGGAGATAGGAAGGACTCAGGATAGCAGTAGACTAAGGGAGCTAGGAAGGACTCGGGATAGCAGTGGACTAGGGGAGATAGATAGGACTCAGGATAGCAGTGGTCTCAGGGAGATAGGAGAGACTCGGTATAGCAGTGGACTCAGGGAGATAGGAAGGACTCAGGATAGCAGTGGGATCAGGGATATAGGAGAGACTCTGTATAGCAGTGGACTCAGGGAGATAGGAAGGACTCAGGATAGCAGTGGGATCAGGGATATAGGAAGGACTCAGGATAGCAGTGGACTTAAGGAGATAGGAAGGACTCAGGATAGCAGTGGACTCAGGGAGGTAGGAAGGACTCAGGATAGCAGTGGACTTAAGGAGATAGGAAGGACTCAGGATAGCAGTGGACTCAGGGAGGTAGGAAGGACTCAGGATAGCAGTAGACTAAGGGAGCTAGGAAGGACTCAGGGTAGCAGTGAAGTCAGGGAGCTAGGAATGACTCAGGATAGCAGTGGACCCAGGGAGATAGTAAGGACTCAGGATAGCAGTGGACTCAGGGAGCTAGGAAGGACACAGGATAACAGTTGACTCAGGGAGAAAGGAAGGACTCAGGATAGCAGTGGACTCAGGGAGATAGGTAGGACTCAGGATATCAGTGGATCATGTCTCAGTACAGGAAGATAGGTTGGACTCGGGATAGCAGTGGACTCACAGAGATAGGAAGGACTCGGGATAGCAGTGGACTGCTATCCAGAATGACTCAGGATAGCAGTGGACACAGGGAGCTAGGAAGGACTCAGAATAGCAGTCGATTCAGGGAGATAGGAAGTACTCAGGAGAGCAGTGGACTCAGGGAGCTAGGAAGGACTCAGAATAGCAGTCGATTCAGGGAGATAGGAAGGACTCAGGATAGCAGTGGACTTAAGGAGATAGGAAGGACTCAGGATAGCAGTGGATTCATGGAGATAGGAATGACTCAGGATAGCAGTGGACTCAGGGAGATAGGAAGGACTCAGGATAACAGTGGACTCATGGAGATAAGGTGGACTCAGGGTAGCAGTGAACTCAGGGAGATAGGAAGGACTCAGGATAGCAGTGGGATCAGGGATATAGGAAGAACTCAGGATAGCAGTGGACTTAAGGAGATAGGAAGGACTCAGGATAGCAGTAGACTAAGGGAGCTAGGAAGGACTCAGGATAGCAGTGGACCCAGGGAGATAGGTAGGACTCAGGATATCAGTGGATCATGTCTCAGTACAGGAAGATAGGTTGGACTCGGGATAGCAGTGGACTCACAGAGATTGGAAGGACTCGGGATAGCAGTGGACTCAGGGAGATAGGAAGGACTCATGATAGCAGTGGATCATGTATCAGTACAGGGAGATAGGTTGGACTCGGGATAGCAGTGGACTCACGGAGATTGGAAGGACTCGGGATAGCAGTGGACTAGGGGAGATAGATAGGACTCAGGGAGCTCGGTTGGACTCAGGATAGCAGTAGACTCAGGGAGATAGGAAGGACACAGGATAACAGTTGACTCAGGGAGATAGGAAGGACTCAGGATAGCAGTGGACTCAGGGAGATAGGAGAGACTCAGTATAGCAGTGGACTCAGGGAGGTAGGAAGGACTCAGGATAGCAGTAGACTAAGGGAGCTAGGAAGGACTCAGGGTAGCAGTGAAGTCAGGGAGCTAGGAATGACTCAGGATAGCAGTGGACCCAGGGAGATAGTAAGGACTCAGGATAGCAGTGGACTCAGGGAGCTAGGAAGGACACAGGATAACAGTTGACTCAGGGAGAAAGGAAGGACTCAGGATAGCAGTGGACTCAGGGAGATAGGTAGGACTCAGGATATCAGTGGATCATGTCTCAGTACAGGAAGATAGGTTGGACTCGGGATAGCAGTGGACTCACGGAGATTGGAAGGACTCAGGGAGATAGGAAGGACTCAGGATAGCAGTAGACTTAAGGAGATAGGAAGAACTCAGGATAGCAGTGAACTCAGGGAGATAGGAAGGACTCATGATAGCAGTGGATCATGTATCAGTACAGGGAGATCGGTTGGACTCAGGATAGCAGTAGACTCAGGGAGATAGGAAGGACTCAGGATAGCAGTGGACTCGGGGAGATAGGTAGGACTCAGGATATCAGTGGATCATGTCTCAGTACAGGAAGATAGGTTGGACTCGGGATAGCAGTGGACTCACAGAGATTGGAAGGACTCGGGATAGCAGTGGACTAGGGGAGATAGATAGGACTCAGGATAGCAGTGGTCTCAGGGAGATAGGAGAGACTCGGTATAGCAGTGGACTCAGGGAGATAGGAAGGACTCAGGATAGCAGTGGGATCAGGGATATAGGAAGGACTCAGGATAGCAGTGGACTTAAGGAGATAGGAAGGACTCAGGATAGCAGTAGACTAAGGGAGCTAGGAAGGACTCGGGATAGCAGTGGACTAGGGGAGATAGATAGGACTCAGGATAGCAGTGGTCTCAGGGAGATAGGAGAGACTCGGTATAGCAGTGGACTCAGGGAGATAGGAAGGACTCAGGATAGCAGTGGGATCAGGGATATAGGAAGGACTCAGGATAGCAGTGGACTTAAGGAGATAGGAAGGACTCAGGATAGCAGTGGACTCAGGGAGGTAGGAAGGACTCAGGATAGCAGTAGACTAAGGGAGCTAGGAAGGACTCAGGGTAGCAGTGAAGTCAGGGAGCTAGGAATGACTCAGGATAGCAGTGGACCCAGGGAGATAGTAAGGACTCAGGATAGCAGTGGACTCAGGGAGCTAGGAAGGACACAGGATAACAGTTGACTCAGGGAGAAAGGAAGGACTCAGGATAGCAGTGGACTCAGGGAGATAGGTAGGACTCAGGATATCAGTGGATCATGTCTCAGTACAGGAAGATAGGTTGGACTCGGGATAGCAGTGGACTCACAGAGATAGGAAGGACTCGGGATAGCAGTGGACTGCTATCCAGAATGACTCAGGATAGCAGTGGACACAGGGAGCTAGGAAGGACTCAGAATAGCAGTCGATTCAGGGAGATAGGAAGTACTCAGGAGAGCAGTGGACTCAGGGAGCTAGGAAGGACTCAGAATAGCAGTCGATTCAGGGAGATAGGAAGGACTCAGGATAGCAGTGGACTTAAGGAGATAGGAAGGACTCAGGATAGCAGTGGATTCATGGAGATAGGAATGACTCAGGATAGCAGTGGACTCAGGGAGATAGGAAGGACTCAGGATAACAGTGGACTCATGGAGATAAGGTGGACTCAGGATAGCAGTGGACTCAGGGAGATATGAATGACTCAGGATAGCAGTAGACTAAGGGAGCTAGGAAGGACTCAGGGTAGCAGTGAACTCAGGGAGATAGGAAGAACTCAGGATAGCAGTGGACTTAAGGAGATAGGAAGGACTCAGGATAGCAGTAGACTAAGGGAGCTAGGAAGGACTCAGGATAGCAGTGGACCCAGGGAGATAGGTAGGACTCAGGATATCAGTGGATCATGTCTCAGTACAGGAAGATAGGTTGGACTCGGGATAGCAGTGGACTCACAGAGATTGGAAGGACTCGGGATAGCAGTGGACTCAGGGAGATAGGAAGGACTCATGATAGCAGTGGATCATGTATCAGTACAGGGAGATAGGTTGGACTCGGGATAGCAGTGGACTCACGGAGATTGGAAGGACTCGGGATAGCAGTGGACTAGGGGAGATAGATAGGACTCAGGGAGCTCGGTTGGACTCAGGATAGCAGTAGACTCAGGGAGATAGGAAGGACACAGGATAACAGTTGACTCAGGGAGATAGGAAGGACTCAGGATAGCAGTGGACTCAGGGAGATAGGAGAGACTCAGTATAGCAGTGGACTCAGGGAGGTAGGAAGGACTCAGGATAGCAGTAGACTAAGGGAGCTAGGAAGGACTCAGGGTAGCAGTGAAGTCAGGGAGCTAGGAATGACTCAGGATAGCAGTGGACCCAGGGAGATAGTAAGGACTCAGGATAGCAGTGGACTCAGGGAGCTAGGAAGGACACAGGATAACAGTTGACTCAGGGAGAAAGGAAGGACTCAGGATAGCAGTGGACTCAGGGAGATAGGTAGGACTCAGGATATCAGTGGATCATGTCTCAGTACAGGAAGATAGGTTGGACTCGGGATAGCAGTGGACTCACGGAGATAGGAAGGACTCGGGATAGCAGTGGACTGCTATCCAGAATGACTCAGGATAGCAGTGGACACAGGGAGATAGGAAGTACTCAGGAGAGCAGTGGACTCAGGGAGCTAGGAAGGACTCAGAATAGCAGTCGATTCAGGGAGATAGGAAGGACTCAGGATAGCAGTGGACTCAGGGAGATAGGAAGGACTCAGGATAACAGTGGACTCATGGAGATAAGGTGGACTCAGGATAGCAGTGGACTCAGGGAGATATGAATGACTCAGGATAGCAGTAGACTAAGGGATCTAGGAAGGACTCAGGGTAGCAGTGAACTCAGGGAGATAGGAATGACTCAGGATAGCAGTGGACCCATGGAGATAGGTAGGACTCAGGATAGCAGTGGACTCAGGGAGCTAGGAAGGACAAAGGATAACAGTTGACTCAGGGAGATAGGAAGAACTCAGGATAGCAGTGGACTCAGGGAGATAGGTAGGACTCAGGATATCAGTGGATCATGTCTCAGTACAGGAAGATAGGTTGGACTCGGGATAGCAGTGGACTCACGGAGATTGGAAGAACTCGGGATAGCAGTAGACTAGGGTAGATAGATAGGACTCAGGGTAGCAGTGGACTTAAGGAGATAGGAAGGATTCAGGATAGCAGTGAACTCAGGGAGCTCGGTTGGACTCAGGATAGCAGTAGACTCAGGGAGATAGGAGAGACTCAGTATAGCAGTGGACTCAGGAAGATAGGAAGGACTCAGGATAGCAGTGGGCTCAGGGAGATAGGAGAGACTCAGTATAGCAGTGGACTCAGGGAGATAGGAAAGACTCAGGATAGCAGTGGGATCAGGGATATAGGAAGGACTCAGGATAGCAGTGGACTTAAGAAGATAGGAAGGACTCAGGATAGCAGTAGACTAAGGGAGCTAGGAAGGACTCAGGGTAGCAGTGAACTCAGGGAGATATGAATGACTCAGGATAGCAGTGGACCCAGGGAGATAGGTATGACTCAGGATATCAGTGGACTCAGGGAGATAGGAAGGACTCAGGATAGCAGTGGACTAAGGGAGCAAGGAAGGACTCAGGATAGCATTGAACTCAGGGAGATAGGAATGACTCAGGATAGCAGTGGACCCAGGGAGATAGGTAGGACTCAGGATATCAGTGGATCATGTCTCAGTACAGGAAGATAGGTTGGATTCGGGATAGCAGTGGACTCACAGAGATTGGAAGGACTCGGGATAGCAGTGGACTCAGGGAGATAGGAAGGACTCATGATAGCAGTGGATCATGTATCAGTACAGGGAGATAGGTTGGACTCGGGATAGCAGTGGACTCACGGAGATTGGAAGGACTCGGGATAGCAGTGGACTAGGGGAGATAGATAGGACTCAGGATAGCAGTGGACTTAAGGAGATAGGAAGGACTCAGGATAGCAGTGAACTCAGGGAGCTCGGTTGGACTCAGGATAGCAGTAGACTCAGGGAGATAGGAAGGACACAGGATAACAGTTGACTCAGGGAGATAGGAAGGACTCAGGATAGCAGTGGACTCAGGGAGATAGGAAGGACTCAGGATAGCAGTGGGCTCAGGGAGATAGGAAGGACTCAGGATAGCAGTGGACTTAAGGAGATAGGAAGGACTCAGGATAGCAGTGGACTCATGGAGATAAGGTGGACTCAGGATAGCAGTTGACTCAGGGAGATAGGAATGACTCAGGATAGCAGTGGACTCAGGGAGATATGAATGACTCAGGATAGCAGTAGACTAAGGGAGCTAGGAAGGACTCAGGGTAGCAGTGAACTCAGGGAGATAGGAATGACTCAGGATAGCAGTGGACCCATGGAGATAGGTAGGACTCAGGATAGCAGTGGACTCAGGGAGCTAGGAAGGACACAGGATAACAGTTGACTCAGGGAGATAGGAAGAACTCAGGATAGCAGTGGACTCAGGGAGATAGGTAGGACTCAGGATATCAGTGGATCATGTCTCAGTACAGGAAGATAGGTTGGACTCGGGATAGCAGTGGACTCACAGAGATTGGAAGAACTCGGGATAGCAGTGGGATCAGGGATATAGGAAGGACTCAGGATAGCAGTGGACTTAAGGAGATAGGAAGGACTCAGGATAGCAGTAGACTAAGGGAGCTAGGAAGGACTCAGGATAGCAGTGGACCCAGGGAGATAGGTAGGACTCAGGATATCAGTGGATCATGTCTCAGTACAGGAAGATAGGTTGGACTCGGGATAGCAGTGGACTCACAGAGATTGGAAGGACTCGGGATAGCAGTGGACTCAGGGAGATAGGAAGGACTCATGATAGCAGTGGATCATGTATCAGTACAGGGAGATAGGTTGGACTCGGGATAGCAGTGGACTCACGGAGATTGGAAGGACTCGGGATAGCAGTGGACTAGGGGAGATAGATAGGACTCAGGATAGCAGTGGACTCAGGGAGCTCGGTTGGACTCAGGATAGCAGTAGACTCAGGGAGATAGGAAGGACACAGGATAACAGTTGACTCAGGGAGATAGGAAGGACTCAGGATAGCAGTGGACTCAGGGAGATAGGAGAGACTCAGTATAGCAGTGGACTCAGGGAGGTAGGAAGGACTCAGGATAGCAGTAGACTAAGGGAGCTAGGAAGGACTCAGGGTAGCAGTGAAGTCAGGGAGCTAGGAATGACTCAGGATAGCAGTGGACCCAGGGAGATAGTAAGGACTCAGGATAGCAGTGGACTCAGGGAGCTAGGAAGGACACAGGATAACAGTTGACTCAGGGAGAAAGGAAGGACTCCGGATAGCAGTGGACTCAGGGAGATAGGTAGGACTCAGGATATCAGTGGATCATGTCTCAGTACAGGAAGATAGGTTGGACTCGGGATAGCAGTGGACTCACGGAGATAGGAAGGACTCGGGATAGCAGTGGACTGCTATCCAGAATGACTCAGGATAGCAGTGGACACAGGGAGATAGGAAGTACTCAGGAGAGCAGTGGACTCAGGGAGCTAGGAAGGACTCAGAATAGCAGTCGATTCAGGGAGATAGGAAGGACTCAGGATAGCAGTGGACTCGGGAGATAGGAAGGACTCAGGATAGCAGTGGACTCAGGGAGATAGGAAGGACTCAGGATAGCAGTGGACTCAGGGAGATAGGAAGGACTCAGGATAACAGTGGACTCATGGAGATAAGGTGGACTCAGGATAGCAGTGGACTCAGGGAGATATGAATGACTCAGGATAGCAGTGGACCCAGGGAGATAGGTAGGACTCAGGATATCAGTGGATCATGTCTCAGTACAGGAAGATAGGTTGGACTCGGGATAGCAGTGGACTCACAGAGATTGGAAGGACTCGGGATAGCAGTGGACTCAGGGAGATAGGAAGGACTCATGATAGCAGTGGATCATGTATCAGTACAGGGAGATAGGTTGGACTCGGGATAGCAGTGGACTCACGGAGATTGGAAGGACTCGGGATAGCAGTGGACTAGGGGAGATAGATAGGACTCAGGATAGCAGTGGACTTAAGGAGATAGGAAGGACTCAGGATAGCAGTGGATTCATGGAGATAGGAATGACTCAGGATAGCAGTGGACTCAGGGAGATAGGAAGGACTCAGGATAACAGTGGACTCATGGAGATAAGGTGGACTCAGGATAGCAGTGGACTCAGGGAGATATGAATGACTCAGGATAGCAGTAGACTAAGGGAGCTAGGAAGGACTCAGGGTAGCAGTGAACTCAGGGAGATAGGAATGACTCAGGATAGCAGTGGACCCATGGAGATAGGTAGGACTCAGGATAGCAGTGGACTCAGGGAGCTAGGAAGGACACAGGATAACAGTTGACTCAGGGAGATAGGAAGAACTCAGGATAGCAGTGGACTCAGGGAGATAGGTAGGACTCAGGATATCAGTGGATCATGTCTCAGTACAGGAAGATAGGTTGGACTCGGGATAGCAGTGGACTCACGGAGATTGGAAGAACTCGGGATAGCAGTGGACTCAGGGAGATAGGAAGGACTCAGGATAGCAGTAGACTTAAGGAGATAGGAAGAACTCAGGATAGCAGTGAACTCAGGGAGATAGGAAGGACTCATGATAGCAGTGGATCATGTATCAGTACAGGGAGATAGGTTGGACTCAGGATAGCAGTGGACTCACGGAGATTGGAAGGACTCGGGATAGCAGTAGACTAGGGTAGATAGATAGGACTCAGGGTAGCAGTGGACTTAAGGAGATAGGAAGGATTCAGGATAGCAGTGAACTCAGGGAGCTCGGTTGGACTCAGGATAGCAGTAGACTCAGGGAGATAGGAGAGACTCAGTATAGCAGTGGACTCAGGAAGATAGGAAGGACTCAGGATAGCAGTGGGCTCAGGGAGATAGGAGAGACTCAGTATAGCAGTGGACTCAGGGAGATAGGAAGGACTCAGGATAGCAGTGGGATCAGGGATATAGGAAGGACTCAGGATAGCAGTGGACTTAAGAAGATAGGAAGGACTCAGGATAGCAGTAGACTAAGGGAGCTAGGAAGGACTCAGGGTAGCAGTGAACTCAGGGAGATATGAATGACTCAGGATAGCAGTGGACCCAGGGAGATAGGTAGGACTCAGGATATCAGTGGACTCAGGGAGATAGGTAGGACTCAGGATATCAGTGGATCATGTCTCAGTACAGGAAGATAGGTTGGACTCGGGATAGCAGTGGACTCACGGAGATTGGAAGAACTCGGGATAGCAGTGGACTCAGGGAGATAGGAAGGACTCAGGATAGCAGTAGACTTAAGGAGATAGGAAGAACTCAGGATAGCAGTGAACTCAGGGAGATAGGAAGGACTCATGATAGTAGTGGATCATGTATCAGTACAGGGAGATAGGTTGGACTCAGGATAGCAGTGGACTCACGGAGATTGGAAGGACTCGGGATAGCAGTAGACTAGGGTAGATAGATAGGACTCAGGGTAGCAGTGGACTTAAGGAGATAGGAAGGATTCAGGATAGCAGTGAACTCAGGGAGCTCGGTTGGACTCAGGATAGCAGTAGACTCAGGGAGATAGGAGAGACTCAGTATAGCAGTGGACTCAGGAAGATAGGAAGGACTCAGGATAGCAGTGGGCTCAGGGAGATAGGAGAGACTCAGTATAGCAGTGGACTCAGGGAGATAGGAAGGACTCAGGATAGCAGTGGGATCAGGGATATAGGAAGGACTCAGGATAGCAGTGGACTTAAGAAGATAGGAAGGACTCAGGATAGCAGTAGACTAAGGGAGCTAGGAAGGACTCAGGGTAGCAGTGAACTCAGGGAGATATGAATGACTCAGGATAGCAGTGGACCCAGGGAGATAGGTAGGACTCAGGATATCAGTGGACTCAGGGAGATAGGTAGGACTCAGGATATCAGTGGATCATGTCTCAGTACAGGAAGATAGGTTGGACTCGGGATAGCAGTGGACTCACGGAGATTGGAAGAACTCGGGATAGCAGTGGACTCAGGGAGATAGGAAGGACTCAGGATAGCAGTAGACTTAAGGAGATAGGAAGAACTCAGGATAGCAGTGAACTCAGGGAGATAGGAAGGACTCATGATAGCAGTGGATCATGTATCAGTACAGGGAGATAGGTTGGACTCAGGATAGCAGTGGACTCACGGAGATTGGAAGGACTCGGGATAGCAGTAGACTAGGGTAGATAGATAGGACTCAGGGTAGCAGTGGACTTAAGGAGATAGGAAGGATTCAGGATAGCAGTGAACTCAGGGAGCTCGGTTGGACTCAGGATAGCAGTAGACTCAGGGAGATAGGAGAGACTCAGTATAGCAGTGGACTCAGGGAGATAGGAAGGACTCAGGATAGCAGTGGGATCAGGGATATAGGAAGGACTCAGGATAGCAGTGGACTTAAGAAGATAGGAAGGACTCAGGATAGCAGTAGACTAAGGGAGCTAGGAAGGACTCAGGGTAGCAGTGAACTCAGGGAGATATGAATGACTCAGGATAGCAGTGGACCCAGGGAGATAGGTAGGACTCAGGATATCAGTGGACTCAGGGAGATAGGAAGGACTCAGGATAGCAGTGGACTAAGGGAGCAAGGAAGGACTCAGGATAGCATTGAACTCAGGGAGATAGGAATGACTCAGGATAGCAGTGGACCCAGGGAGATAGGTAGGACTCAGGATATCAGTGGATCATGTCTCAGTACAGGAAGATAGGTTGGATTCGGGATAGCAGTGGACTCACAGAGATTGGAAGGACTCGGGATAGCAGTGGACTCAGGGAGATAGGAAGGACTCGGGATAGCAGTGGACTAGGGGAGATAGATAGGACTCAGGATAGCAGTGGACTCACAGAGATTGGAAGGACTCGGGATAGCAGTGGACTCAGGGAGATAGATAGGACTCAGGATAGCAGTGGACTTAAGGAGATAGGAAGGACTCAGGATAGCAGTGAACTCAGGGAGCTCGGTTGGACTCAGGATAGCAGTAGACTCAGGGAGATAGGAAGGACACAGGATAACAGTTGACTCAGGGAGATAGGAAGGACTCAGGATAGCAGTGGACTCAGGGAGATAGGAGAGACTCAGTATAGCAGTGGACTCAGGGAGATAGGAAGGACTCAGGATAGCAGTGGGCTCAGGGAGATAGGAAGGACTCAGGATAGCAGTGGACTTAAAGAGATAGGAAGGACTCAGGATAGCAGTGGACTCATGGAGATAAGGTGGACTCAGGATAGCAGTGGACTCAGGGAGATAGGAATGACTCAGGATAGCAGTGGACTCAGGGAGATATGAATGACTCAGGATAGCAGTAGACTAAGGGAGCTAGGAATGACTCAGGATAGCAGTGGACCCATGGAGATAGGTAGGACTCAGGATAGCAGTGGACTCAGGGAGCTAGGAAGGACACAGGATAACAGTTGACTCAGGGAGATAGGAAGAACTCAGGATAGCAGTGGACTCAGGGAGATAGGTAGGACTCAGGATATCAGTGGATCATGTCTCAGTACAGGAAGATAGGTTGGACTCGGGATAGCAGTGGACTCACAGAGATTGGAAGAACTCGGGATAGCAGTGGGATCAGGGATATAGGAAGGACTCGGGATAGCAGTGGACTTAAGGAGATAGGAAGGACTCAGGATAGCAGTGGACTCAGGGAGATAGGAGAGACTCAGTATAGCAGTGGACTCAGGGAGATAGGAAGGACTCAGGATAGCAGTGGGCTCAGGGAGATAGGAAGGACTCAGGATAGCAGTGGACTTAAAGAGATAGGAAGGACTCAGGATAGCAGTGGACTCATGGAGATAAGGTGGACTCAGGATAGCAGTGGACTCAGGGAGATAGGAGAGACTCAGTATAGCAGTGGACTCAGGGAGATAGGAAAGACTCAGGATAGCAGTGGGATCAGGGATATAGGAAGGACTCAGGATAGCAGTGGACTTAAGAAGATAGGAAGGACTCAGGATAGCAGTAGACTAAGGGAGCTAGGAAGGACTCAGGGTAGCAGTGAACTCAGGGAGATATGAATGACTCAGGATAGCAGTGGACCCAGGGAGATAGGTATGACTCAGGATATCAGTGGACTCAGGGAGATAGGAAGGACTCAGGATAGCAGTGGACTAAGGGAGCAAGGAAGGACTCAGGATAGCATTGAACTCAGGGAGATAGGAATGACTCAGGATAGCAGTGGACCCAGGAGATAGGTAGGACTCAGGATATCAGTGGATCATGTCTCAGTACAGGAAGATAGGTTGGATTCGGGATAGCAGTGGACTCACAGAGATTGGAAGGACTCGGGATAGCAGTGGACTCAGGGAGATAGGAAGGACTCATGATAGCAGTGGATCATGTATCAGTACAGGGAGATAGGTTGGACTCGGGATAGCAGTGGACTCACGGAGATTGGAAGGACTCGGGATAGCAGTGGACTAGGGGAGATAGATAGGACTCAGGATAGCAGTGGACTTAAGGAGATAGGAAGGACTCAGGATAGCAGTGAACTCAGGGAGCTCGGTTGGACTCAGGATAGCAGTAGACTCAGGGAGATAGGAAGGACACAGGATAACAGTTGACTCAGGGAGATAGGAAGGACTCAGGATAGCAGTGGACTCAGGGAGATATGAATGACTCAGGATAGCAGTAGACTAAGGGAGCTAGGAAGGACTCAGGGTAGCAGTGAACTCAGGGAGATAGGAATGACTCAGGATAGCAGTGGACCCATGGAGATAGGTAGGACTCAGGATAGCAGTGGACTCAGGGAGCTAGGAAGGACACAGGATAACAGTTGACTCAGGGAGATAGGAAGAACTCAGGATAGCAGTGGACTCAGGGAGATAGGTAGGACTCAGGATATCAGTGGATCATGTCTCAGTACAGGAAGATAGGTTGGACTCGGGATAGCAGTGGACTCACAGAGATTGGAAGAACTCGGGATAGCAGTGGGATCAGGGATATAGGAAGGACTCAGGATAGCAGTGGACTTAAGGAGATAGGAAGGACTCAGGATAGCAGTAGACTAAGGGAGCTAGGAAGGACTCAGGATAGCAGTGGACCCAGGGAGATAGGTAGGACTCAGGATATCAGTGGATCATGTCTCAGTACAGGAAGATAGGTTGGACTCGGGATAGCAGTGGACTCACAGAGATTGGAAGGACTCGGGATAGCAGTGGACTCAGGAGATAGGAAGGACTCATGATAGCAGTGGATCATGTATCAGTACAGGGAGATAGGTTGGACTCGGGATAGCAGTGGACTCACGGAGATTGGAAGGACTCGGGATAGCAGTGGACTAGGGGAGATAGATAGGACTCAGGATAGCAGTGGACTCAGGGAGCTCGGTTGGACTCAGGATAGCAGTAGACTCAGGGAGATAGGAAGGACACAGGATAACAGTTGACTCAGGGAGATAGGAAGGACTCAGGATAGCAGTGGACTCAGGGAGATAGGAGAGACTCAGTATAGCAGTGGACTCAGGGAGGTAGGAAGGACTCAGGATAGCAGTAGACTAAGGGAGCTAGGAAGGACTCAGGGTAGCAGTGAAGTCAGGGAGCTAGGAATGACTCAGGATAGCAGTGGACCCAGGGAGATAGTAAGGACTCAGGATAGCAGTGGACTCAGGGAGCTAGGAAGGACACAGGATAACAGTTGACTCAGGGAGAAAGGAAGGACTCCGGATAGCAGTGGACTCAGGGAGATAGGTAGGACTCAGGATATCAGTGGATCATGTCTCAGTACAGGAAGATAGGTTGGACTCGGGATAGCAGTGGACTCACGGAGATAGGAAGGACTCGGGATAGCAGTGGACTGCTATCCAGAATGACTCAGGATAGCAGTGGACACAGGGAGATAGGAAGTACTCAGGAGAGCAGTGGACTCAGGGAGCTAGGAAGGACTCAGAATAGCAGTCGATTCAGGGAGATAGGAAGGACTCAGGATAGCAGTGGACTCGGGAGATAGGAAGGACTCAGGATAGCAGTGGACTCAGGGAGATAGGAAGGACTCAGGATAGCAGTGGACTCAGGGAGATAGGAAGGACTCAGGATAACAGTGGACTCATGGAGATAAGGTGGACTCAGGATAGCAGTGGACTCAGGGAGATATGAATGACTCAGGATAGCAGTGGACCCAGGGAGATAGGAGGACTCAGGATATCAGTGGATCATGTCTCAGTACAGGAAGATAGGTTGGAATAGCAGTGGACTCACAGAGATTGGAAGGACTCGGGATAGCAGTGGACTCAGGGAGATAGGAAGGACTCATGATAGCAGTGGATCATGTATCAGTACAGGGAGATAGGTTGGACTCGGGATAGCAGTGGACTCACGGAGATTGGAAGGACTCGGGATAGCAGTGGACTAGGGGAGATAGATAGGACTCAGGATAGCAGTGGACTTAAGGAGATAGGAAGGACTCAGGATAGCAGTGGATTCATGGAGATAGGAATGACTCAGGATAGCAGTGGACTCAGGGAGATAGGAAGGACTCAGGATAACAGTGGACTCATGGAGATAAGGTGGACTCAGGATAGCAGTGGACTCAGGGAGATATGAATGACTCAGGATAGCAGTAGACTAAGGGAGCTAGGAAGGACTCAGGGTAGCAGTGAACTCAGGGAGATAGGAATGACTCAGGATAGCAGTGGACCCATGGAGATAGGTAGGACTCAGGATAGCAGTGGACTCAGGGAGCTAGGAAGGACACAGGATAACAGTTGACTCAGGGAGATAGGAAGAACTCAGGATAGCAGTGGACTCAGGGAGATAGGTAGGACTCAGGATATCAGTGGATCATGTCTCAGTACAGGAAGATAGGTTGGACTCGGGATAGCAGTGGACTCACGGAGATTGGAAGAACTCGGGATAGCAGTGGACTCAGGGAGATAGGAAGGACTCAGGATAGCAGTAGACTTAAGGAGATAGGAAGAACTCAGGATAGCAGTGAACTCAGGGAGATAGGAAGGACTCATGATAGCAGTGGATCATGTATCAGTACAGGGAGATAGGTTGGACTCAGGATAGCAGTGGACTCACGGAGATTGGAAGGACTCGGGATAGCAGTAGACTAGGGTAGATAGATAGGACTCAGGGTAGCAGTGGACTTAAGGAGATAGGAAGGATTCAGGATAGCAGTGAACTCAGGGAGCTCGGTTGGACTCAGGATAGCAGTAGACTCAGGGAGATAGGAGAGACTCAGTATAGCAGTGGACTCAGGAAGATAGGAAGGACTCAGGATAGCAGTGGGCTCAGGGAGATAGGAGAGACTCAGTATAGCAGTGGACTCAGGGAGATAGGAAGGACTCAGGATAGCAGTGGGATCAGGGATATAGGAAGGACTCAGGATAGCAGTGGACTTAAGAAGATAGGAAGGACTCAGGATAGCAGTAGACTAAGGGAGCTAGGAAGGACTCAGGGTAGCAGTGAACTCAGGGAGATATGAATGACTCAGGATAGCAGTGGACCCAGGGAGATAGGTAGGACTCAGGATATCAGTGGACTCAGGGAGATAGGTAGGACTCAGGATATCAGTGGATCATGTCTCAGTACAGGAAGATAGGTTGGACTCGGGATAGCAGTGGACTCACGGAGATTGGAAGAACTCGGGATAGCAGTGGACTCAGGGAGATAGGAAGGACTCAGGATAGCAGTAGACTTAAGGAGATAGGAAGAACTCAGGATAGCAGTGAACTCAGGGAGATAGGAAGGACTCATGATAGTAGTGGATCATGTATCAGTACAGGGAGATAGGTTGGACTCAGGATAGCAGTGGACTCACGGAGATTGGAAGGACTCGGGATAGCAGTAGACTAGGGTAGATAGATAGGACTCAGGGTAGCAGTGGACTTAAGGAGATAGGAAGGATTCAGGATAGCAGTGAACTCAGGGAGCTCGGTTGGACTCAGGATAGCAGTAGACTCAGGGAGATAGGAGAGACTCAGTATAGCAGTGGACTCAGGAAGATAGGAAGGACTCAGGATAGCAGTGGGCTCAGGGAGATAGGAGAGACTCAGTATAGCAGTGGACTCAGGGAGATAGGAAGGACTCAGGATAGCAGTGGGATCAGGGATATAGGAAGGACTCAGGATAGCAGTGGACTTAAGAAGATAGGAAGGACTCAGGATAGCAGTAGACTAAGGGAGCTAGGAAGGACTCAGGGTAGCAGTGAACTCAGGGAGATATGAATGACTCAGGATAGCAGTGGACCCAGGGAGATAGGTAGGACTCAGGATATCAGTGGACTCAGGGAGATAGGTAGGACTCAGGATATCAGTGGATCATGTCTCAGTACAGGAAGATAGGTTGGACTCGGGATAGCAGTGGACTCACAGAGATTGGAAGAACTCGGGATAGCAGTGGACTCAGGGAGATAGGAAGGACTCAGGATAGCAGTAGACTTAAGGAGATAGGAAGAACTCAGGATAGCAGTGAACTCAGGGAGATAGGAAGGACTCATGATAGCAGTGGATCATGTATCAGTACAGGGAGATAGGTTGGACTCAGGATAGCAGTGGACTCACGGAGATTGGAAGGACTCGGGATAGCAGTAGACTAGGGTAGATAGATAGGACTCAGGGTAGCAGTGGACTTAAGGAGATAGGAAGGATTCAGGATAGCAGTGAACTCAGGGAGCTCGGTTGGACTCAGGATAGCAGTAGACTCAGGGAGATAGGAGAGACTCAGTATAGCAGTGGACTCAGGGAGATAGGAAGGACTCAGGATAGCAGTGGGATCAGGGATATAGGAAGGACTCAGGATAGCAGTGGACTTAAGAAGATAGGAAGGACTCAGGATAGCAGTAGACTAAGGGAGCTAGGAAGGACTCAGGGTAGCAGTGAACTCAGGGAGATATGAATGACTCAGGATAGCAGTGGACCCAGGGAGATAGGTAGGACTCAGGATATCAGTGGACTCAGGGAGATAGGAAGGACTCAGGATAGCAGTGGACTAAGGGAGCAAGGAAGGACTCAGGATAGCATTGAACTCAGGGAGATAGGAATGACTCAGGATAGCAGTGGACCCAGGGAGATAGGTAGGACTCAGGATATCAGTGGATCATGTCTCAGTACAGGAAGATAGGTTGGATTCGGGATAGCAGTGGACTCACAGAGATTGGAAGGACTCGGGATAGCAGTGGACTCAGGGAGATAGGAAGGACTCGGGATAGCAGTGGACTAGGGGAGATAGATAGGACTCAGGATAGCAGTGGACTCACAGAGATTGGAAGGACTCGGGATAGCAGTGGACTCAGGGAGATAGGAGAGACTCAGTATAGCAGTGGACTCAGGGAGATAGGAAGGACTCAGGATAGCAGTGGGCTCAGGGAGATAGGAAGGACTCAGGATAGCAGTGGACTTAAAGAGATAGGAAGGACTCAGGATAGCAGTGGACTCATGGAGATAAGGTGGACTCAGGATAGCAGTGGACTCAGGGAGATAGGAATGACTCAGGATAGCAGTGGACTCAGGGAGATATGAATGACTCAGGATAGCAGTAGACTAAGGGAGCTAGGAATGACTCAGGATAGCAGTGGACCCATGGAGATAGGTAGGACTCAGGATAGCAGTGGACTCAGGGAGCTAGGAAGGACACAGGATAACAGTTGACTCAGGGAGATAGGAAGAACTCAGGATAGCAGTGGACTCAGGGAGATAGGTAGGACTCAGGATATCAGTGGATCATGTCTCAGTACAGGAAGATAGGTTGGACTCGGGATAGCAGTGGACTCACAGAGATTGGAAGAACTCGGGATAGCAGTGGGATCAGGGATATAGGAAGGACTCGGGATAGCAGTGGACTTAAGGAGATAGGAAGGACTCAGGATAGCAGTGGACTCAGGGAGATAGGAGAGACTCAGTATAGCAGTGGACTCAGGGAGATAGGAAGGACTCAGGATAGCAGTGGGCTCAGGGAGATAGGAAGGACTCAGGATAGCAGTGGACTTAAAGAGATAGGAAGGACTCAGGATAGCAGTGGACTCATGGAGATAAGGTGGACTCAGGATAGCAGTGGACTCAGGGAGATAGGAATGACTCAGGATAGCAGTGGACTCAGGGAGATATGAATGACTCAGGATAGCAGTAGACTAAGGGAGCTAGGAATGACTCAGGATAGCAGTGGACCCATGGAGATAGGTAGGACTCAGGATAGCAGTGGACTCAGGGAGCTAGGAAGGACACAGCATAACAGTTGACTCAGGGAGATAGGAAGAACTCAGGATAGCAGTGGACTCAGGGAGATAGGTAGGACTCAGGATATCAGTGGATCATGTCTCAGTACAGGAAGATAGGTTGGACTCGGGATAGCAGTGGACTCACAGAGATTGGAAGAACTCGGGATAGCAGTGGGATCAGGGATATAGGAAGGACTCGGGATAGCAGTGGACTTAAGGAGATAGGAAGGACTCAGGATAGCAGTAGACTAAGGGAGCTAGGAAGGACTCAGGATAGCAGTGGACCCAGGGAGATAGGTAGGACTCAGGATATCAGTGGATCATGTCTCAGTACAGGAAGATAGGTTGGACTCGGGATAGCAGTGGACTCAGGGAGATAGGAAGGACTCATGATAGCAGTGGATCATGTATCAGTACAGGGAGATAGGTTGGACTCGGGATAGCAGTGGACTCACGGAGATTGGAAGGACTCGGGATAGCAGTGGACTAGGGGAGATAGATAGGACTCAGGATAGCAGTGGACTCAGGGAGCTCGGTTGGACTCAGGATAGCAGTAGACTCAGGGAGATAGGAAGGACACAGGATAACAGTTGACTCAGGGAGATAGGAAGGACTCAGGATAGCAGTGGACTCAGGGAGATAGGAGAGACTCAGTATAGCAGTGGACTCAGGGAGGTAGGAAGGACTCAGGATAGCAGTAGACTAAGGGAGCTAGGAAGGACTCAGGGTAGCAGTGAACTCAGGGAGATATGAATGACTCAGGATAGCAGTGGACCCAGGGAGATAGGTAGGACTCAGGATAGCAGTGGACCCAGGGAGATAGGTAGGACTCAGGATATCAGTGGATCATGTCTCAGTACAGGAAGATAGGTTGGACTCGGGATAGCAGTGGACTCACGGAGATTGGAAGAACTCGGGATAGCAGTGGACTCAGGGAGATAGGAAGGACTCAGGATAGCAGTAGACTTAAGGAGATAGGAAGAACTCAGGATAGCAGTGAACTCAGGGAGATAGGAAGGACTCATGATAGTAGTGGATCATGTATCAGTACAGGGAGATAGGTTGGACTCAGGATAGCAGTGGACTCACGGAGATTGGAAGGACTCGGGATAGCAGTAGACTAGGGTAGATAGATAGGACTCAGGGTAGCAGTGGACTTAAGGAGATAGGAAGGATTCAGGATAGCAGTGAACTCAGGGAGCTCGGTTGGACTCAGGATAGCAGTAGACTCAGGGAGATAGGAGAGACTCAGTATAGCAGTGGACTCAGGAAGATAGGAAGGACTCAGGATAGCAGTGGGCTCAGGGAGATAGGAGAGACTCAGTATAGCAGTGGACTCAGGGAGATAGGAAGGACTCAGGATAGCAGTGGGATCAGGGATATAGGAAGGACTCAGGATAGCAGTGGACTTAAGAAGATAGGAAGGACTCAGGATAGCAGTAGACTAAGGGAGCTAGGAAGGACTCAGGGTAGCAGTGAACTCAGGGAGATATGAATGACTCAGGATAGCAGTGGACCCAGGGAGATAGGTAGGACTCAGGATATCAGTGGACTCAGGGAGATAGGTAGGACTCAGGATATCAGTGGATCATGTCTCAGTACAGGAAGATAGGTTGGACTCGGGATAGCAGTGGACTCACAGAGATTGGAAGAACTCGGGATAGCAGTGGACTCAGGGAGATAGGAAGGACTCAGGATAGCAGTAGACTTAAGGAGATAGGAAGAACTCAGGATAGCAGTGAACTCAGGGAGATAGGAAGGACTCATGATAGCAGTGGATCATGTATCAGTACAGGGAGATAGGTTGGACTCAGGATAGCAGTGGACTCACGGAGATTGGAAGGACTCGGGATAGCAGTAGACTAGGGTAGATAGATAGGACTCAGGGTAGCAGTGGACTTAAGGAGATAGGAAGGATTCAGGATAGCAGTGAACTCAGGGAGCTCGGTTGGACTCAGGATAGCAGTAGACTCAGGGAGATAGGAGAGACTCAGTATAGCAGTGGACTCAGGGAGATAGGAAGGACTCAGGATAGCAGTGGGATCAGGGATATAGGAAGGACTCAGGATAGCAGTGGACTTAAGAAGATAGGAAGGACTCAGGATAGCAGTAGACTAAGGGAGCTAGGAAGGACTCAGGGTAGCAGTGAACTCAGGGAGATATGAATGACTCAGGATAGCAGTGGACCCAGGGAGATAGGTAGGACTCAGGATATCAGTGGACTCAGGGAGATAGGAAGGACTCAGGATAGCAGTGGACTAAGGGAGCAAGGAAGGACTCAGGATAGCATTGAACTCAGGGAGATAGGAATGACTCAGGATAGCAGTGGACCCAGGGAGATAGGTAGGACTCAGGATATCAGTGGATCATGTCTCAGTACAGGAAGATAGGTTGGATTCGGGATAGCAGTGGACTCACAGAGATTGGAAGGACTCGGGATAGCAGTGGACTCAGGGAGATAGGAAGGACTCGGGATAGCAGTGGACTAGGGGAGATAGATAGGACTCAGGATAGCAGTGGACTCACAGAGATTGGAAGGACTCGGGATAGCAGTGGACTCAGGGAGATAGGAGAGACTCAGTATAGCAGTGGACTCAGGGAGATAGGAAGGACTCAGGATAGCAGTGGGCTCAGGGAGATAGGAAGGACTCAGGATAGCAGTGGACTTAAAGAGATAGGAAGGACTCAGGATAGCAGTGGACTCATGGAGATAAGGTGGACTCAGGATAGCAGTGGACTCAGGAGATAGGAATGACTCAGGATAGCAGTGGACTCAGGGAGATATGAATGACTCAGGATAGCAGTAGACTAAGGGAGCTAGGAATGACTCAGGATAGCAGTGGACCCATGGAGATAGGTAGGACTCAGGATAGCAGTGGACTCAGGGAGCTAGGAAGGACACAGGATAACAGTTGACTCAGGGAGATAGGAAGAACTCAGGATAGCAGTGGACTCAGGGAGATAGGTAGGACTCAGGATATCAGTGGATCATGTCTCAGTACAGGAAGATAGGTTGGACTCGGGATAGCAGTGGACTCACAGAGATTGGAAGAACTCGGGATAGCAGTGGGATCAGGGATATAGGAAGGACTCAGGATAGCAGTGGACTTAAGGAGATAGGAAGGACTCAGGATAGCAGTGGACTCAGGGAGATAGGAGAGACTCAGTATAGCAGTGGACTCAGGGAGATAGGAAGGACTCAGGATAGCAGTGGGCTCAGGGAGATAGGAAGGACTCAGGATAGCAGTGGACTTAAAGAGATAGGAAGGACTCAGGATAGCAGTGGACTCATGGAGATAAGGTGGACTCAGGATAGCAGTGGACTCAGGGAGATAGGAATGACTCAGGATAGCAGTAGACTAAGGGAGCTAGGAATGACTCAGGATAGCAGTGGACCCATGGAGATAGGTAGGACTCAGGATAGCAGTGGACTCAGGGAGCTAGGAAGGACACAGCATAACAGTTGACTCAGGGAGATAGGAAGAACTCAGGATAGCAGTGGACTCAGGGAGATAGGTAGGACTCAGGATATCAGTGGATCATGTCTCAGTACAGGAAGATAGGTTGGACTCGGGATAGCAGTGGACTCACAGAGATTGGAAGAACTCGGGATAGCAGTGGGATCAGGGATATAGGAAGGACTCGGGATAGCAGTGGACTTAAGGAGATAGGAAGGACTCAGGATAGCAGTAGACTAAGGGAGCTAGGAAGGACTCAGGATAGCAGTGGACTCAGTGGATCATGTCTCAGTACAGGAAGATAGGTTGGACTCGGGATAGCAGTGGACTCAGGGAGATAGGAAGGACTCATGATAGCAGTGGATCATGTATCAGTACAGGGAGATAGGTTGGACTCGGGATAGCAGTGGACTCACGGAGATTGGAAGGACTCGGGATAGCAGTGGACTAGGGGAGATAGATAGGACTCAGGATAGCAGTGGACTCAGGGAGCTCGGTTGGACTCAGGATAGCAGTAGACTCAGGGAGATAGGAAGGACACAGGATAACAGTTGACTCAGGGAGATAGGAAGGACTCAGGATAGCAGTGGACTCAGGGAGATAGGAGAGACTCAGTATAGCAGTGGACTCAGGGAGGTAGGAAGGACTCAGGATAGCAGTAGACTAAGGGAGCTAGGAAGGACTCAGGGTAGCAGTGAAGTCAGGGAGCTAGGAATGACTCAGGATAGCAGTGGACCCAGGGAGATAGTAAGGACTCAGGATAGCAGTGGACTCAGGGAGCTAGGAAGGACACAGGATAACAGTTGACTCAGGGAGAAAGGAAGGACTCAGGATAGCAGTGGACTCAGGGAGATAGGTAGGACTCAGGATATCAGTGGATCATGTCTCAGTACAGGAAGATAGGTTGGACTCGGGATAGCAGTGGACTCACGGAGATAGGAAGGACTCGGGATAGCAGTGGACTGCTATCCAGAATGACTCAGGATAGCAGTGGACACAGGGAGATAGGAAGTACTCAGGAGAGCAGTGGACTCAGGGAGCTAGGAAGGACTCAGAATAGCAGTCGATTCAGGGAGATAGGAAGGACTCAGGATAGCAGTGGACTCGGGAGATAGGAAGGACTCAGGATAGCAGTGGACTCAGGGAGATAGGAAGGACTCAGGATAGCAGTGGACTTAAGGAGATAGGAAGGACTCAGGATAGCAGTGGATTCATGGAGATAGGAATGACTCAGGATAGCAGTGGACTCAGGGAGATAGGAAGGACTCAGGATAACAGTGGACTCATGGAGATAAGGTGGACTCAGGATAGCAGTGGACTCAGGGAGATATGAATGACTCAGGATAGCAGTAGACTAAGGGAGCTAGGAAGGACTCAGGGTAGCAGTGAACTCAGGGAGATAGGAATGACTCAGGATAGCAGTGGACCCATGGAGATAGGTAGGACTCAGGATAGCAGTGGACTCAGGGAGCTAGGAAGGACACAGGATAACAGTTGACTCAGGGAGATAGGAAGACCTCAGGATAGCAGTGGACTCAGGGAGATAGGTAGGACTCAGGATATCAGTGGATCATGTCTCAGTACAGGAAGATAGGTTGGACTCGGGATAGCAGTGGACTCACGGAGATTGGAAGAACTCGGGATAGCAGTGGACTCAGGGAGATAGGAAGGACTCAAGATAGCAGTAGACTTAAGGAGATAGGAAGAACTCAGGGTAGCAGTGAACTCAGGGAGATATGAATGACTCAGGATAGCAGTGGACCCAGGGAGATAGGTAGGACTCAGGATAGCAGTGGACTAAGGGAGCAAGGAAGGACTCAGGATAGCATTGAACTCAGGGAGATAGGAATGACTCAGGATAGCAGTGGACCCAGGGAGATAGGTAGGACTCAGGATATCAGTGGATCATGTCTCAGTACAGGAAGATAGGTTGGATTCGGGATAGCAGTGGACTCACAGAGATTGGAAGGACTCGGGATAGCAGTGGACTCAGGGAGATAGGAAGGACTCGGGATAGCAGTGGACTAGGGGAGATAGATAGGACTCAGGATAGCAGTGGACTCACAGAGATTGGAAGGACTCGGGATAGCAGTGGACTCAGGGAGATAGATAGGACTCAGGATAGCAGTGGACTTAAGGAGATAGGAAGGACTCAGGATAGCAGTGAACTCAGGGAGCTCGGTTGGACTCAGGATAGCAGTAGACTCAGGGAGATAGGAAGGACACAGGATAACAGTTGACTCAGGGAGATAGGAAGGACTCAGGATAGCAGTGGACTCAGGGAGATAGGAGAGACTCAGTATAGCAGTGGACTCAGGGAGATAGGAAGGACTCAGGATAGCAGTGGGCTCAGGGAGATAGGAAGGACTCAGGATAGCAGTGGACTTAAAGAGATAGGAAGGACTCAGGATAGCAGTGGACTCATGGAGATAAGGTGGACTCAGGATAGCAGTGGACTCAGGAGATAGGAATGACTCAGGATAGCAGTGGACTCAGGGAGATATGAATGACTCAGGATAGCAGTAGACTAAGGGAGCTAGGAATGACTTAGGATAGCAGTGGACCCATGGAGATAGGTAGGACTCAGGATAGCAGTGGACTCAGGGAGCTAGGAAGGACACAGCATAACAGTTGACTCAGGGAGATAGGAAGAACTCAGGATAGCAGTGGACTCAGGGAGATAGGTAGGACTCAGGATATCAGTGGATCATGTCTCAGTACAGGAAGATAGGTTGGACTCGGGATAGCAGTGGACTCACAGAGATTGGAAGAACTCGGGATAGCAGTGGGATCAGGGATATAGGAAGGACTCAGGATAGCAGTGGACTTAAGGAGATAGGAAGGACTCAGGATAGCAGTAGACTAAGGGAGATAGGAAGGACTCAGGATAGCAGTGGACCCAGGGAGATAGGTAGGACTCAGGATATCAGTGGATCATGTCTCAGTACAGGAAGATAGGTTGGACTCGGGATAGCAGTGGACTCAGGGAGATAGGAAGGACTCATGATAGCAGTGGATCATGTATCAGTACAGGGAGATAGGTTGGACTCGGGATAGCAGTGGACTCACGGAGATTGGAAGGACTCGGGATAGCAGTGGACTAGGGGAGATAGATAGGACTCAGGATAGCAGTGGACTCAGGGAGCTCGGTTGGACTCAGGATAGCAGTAGACTCAGGGAGATAGGAAGGACACAGGATAACAGTTGACTCAGGGAGATAGGAAGGACTCAGGATAGCAGTGGACTCAGGGAGATAGGAGAGACTCAGTATAGCAGTGGACTCAGGGAGATAGGAAGGACTCAGGATAGCAGTGAACTCAGGGAGCTCGGTTGGACTCAGGATAGCAGTAGACTCAGGGAGATAGGAAGGACACAGGATAACAGTTGACTCAGGGAGATAGGAAGGACTCAGGATAGCAGTGGACTCAGGGAGATAGGAGAGACTCAGTATAGCAGTGGACTCAGGGAGATAGGAAGGACTCAGGATAGCAGTGGGCTCAGGGAGATAGGAAGGACTCAGGATAGCAGTGGACTTAAAGAGATAGGAAGGACTCAGGATAGCAGTGGACTCATGGAGATAAGGTGGACTCAGGATAGCAGTGGACTCAGGGAGATAGGAATGACTCAGGATAGCAGTGGACTCAGGGAGATATGAATGACTCAGGATAGCAGTAGACTAAGGGAGCTAGGAATGACTTAGGATAGCAGTGGACCCATGGAGATAGGTAGGACTCAGGATAGCAGTGGACTCAGGGAGCTAGGAAGGACACAGCATAACAGTTGACTCAGGGAGATAGGAAGAACTCAGGATAGCAGTGGACTCAGGGAGATAGGTAGGACTCAGGATATCAGTGGATCATGTCTCAGTACAGGAAGATAGGTTGGACTCGGGATAGCAGTGGACTCACAGAGATTGGAAGAACTCGGGATAGCAGTGGGATCAGGGATATAGGAAGGACTCGGGATAGCAGTGGACTTAAGGAGATAGGAAGGACTCAGGATAGCAGTAGACTAAGGGAGCTAGGAAGGACTCAGGATAGCAGTGGACCCAGGGAGATAGGTAGGACTCAGGATATCAGTGGATCATGTCTCAGTACAGGAAGATAGGTTGGACTCGGGATAGCAGTGGACTCAGGGAGATAGGAAGGACTCATGATAGCAGTGGATCATGTATCAGTACAGGGAGATAGGTTGGACTCGGGATAGCAGTGGACTCACGGAGATTGGAAGGACTCGGGATAGCAGTGGACTAGGGGAGATAGATAGGACTCAGGATAGCAGTGGACTCAGGGAGCTCGGTTGGACTCAGGATAGCAGTAGACTCAGGGAGATAGGAAGGACACAGGATAACAGTTGACTCAGGGAGATAGGAAGGACTCAGGATAGCAGTGGACTCAGGGAGATAGGAGAGACTCAGTATAGCAGTGGACTCAGGGAGGTAGGAAGGACTCAGGATAGCAGTAGACTAAGGGAGCTAGGAAGGACTCAGGGTAGCAGTGAAGTCAGGGAGCTAGGAATGACTCAGGATAGCAGTGGACCCAGGGAGATAGTAAGGACTCAGGATAGCAGTGGACTCAGGGAGCTAGGAAGGACACAGGATAACAGTTGACTCAGGGAGAAAGGAAGGACTCAGGATAGCAGTGGACTCAGGGAGATAGGTAGGACTCGGGATAGCAGTGGACTGCTATCCAGAATGACTCAGGATAGCAGTGGACACAGGGAGATAGGAAGTACTCAGGAGAGCAGTGGACTCAGGGAGCTAGGAAGGACTCAGAATAGCAGTCGATTCAGGGAGATAGGAAGGACTCAGGATAGCAGTGGACTCGGGAGATAGGAAGGACTCAGGATAGCAGTGGACTCAGGGAGATAGGAAGGACTCAGGATAGCAGTGGACTTAAGGAGATAGGAAGGACTCAGGATAGCAGTGGATTCATGGAGATAGGAATGACTCAGGATAGCAGTGGACTCGGGGAGATAGGAAGGACTCAGGATAGCAGTGGACCCATGGAGAGATAGGATAGGACTCAGGATATGAATGACAGTGGAGTAGACTAAGGGAGCTAGGAAGGACTCAGGGTAGCAGTGAACTCAGGGAGATAGGAATGACTCAGGATAGCAGTGGACCCATGGAGATTGGAAGAACTCGGGATAGCAGTGGACTCAGGGAGATAGGAAGGACTCAGGATAGCAGTAGACTTAAGGAGATAGGAAGAACTCAGGATAGCAGTGAACTCAGGGAGATAGGAAGGACTCATGATAGCAGTGGATCATGTATCAGTACAGGGAGATAGGTTGGACTCAGGATAGCAGTGGACTCACGGAGATTGGAAGGACTCGGGATAGCAGTAGACTAGGGTAGATAGATAGGACTCAGGGTAGCAGTGGACTTAAGGAGATAGGAAGGATTCAGGATAGCAGTGAACTCAGGGAGCTCGGTTGGACTCAGGATAGCAGTAGACTCAGGGAGATAGGAGAGACTCAGTATAGCAGTGGACTCAGGAAGATAGGAAGGACTCAGGATAGCAGTGGGCTCAGGGAGATAGGAGAGACTCAGTATAGCAGTGGACTCAGGGAGATAGGAAGGACTCAGGATAGCAGTGGGATCAGGGATATAGGAAGGACTCAGGATAGCAGTGGACTTAAGAAGATAGGAAGGACTCAGGATAGCAGTAGACTAAGGGAGCTAGGAAGGACTCAGGGTAGCAGTGAACTCAGGAAGATATGAATGACTCAGGATAGCAGTGGACCCAGGGAGATAGGTAGGACTCAGGATATCAGTGGACTCAGGGAGATAGGAAGGACTCAGGATAGCAGTGGACTAAGGGAGCAAGGAAGGACTCAGGATAGCATTGAACTCAGGGAGATAGGAATGACTCAGGATAGCAGTGGACCCAGGGAGATAGGTAGGACTCAGGATATCAGTGGATCATGTCTCAGTACAGGAAGATAGGTTGGATTCGGGATAGCAGTGGACTCACAGAGATTGGAAGGACTCGGGATAGCAGTGGACTCAGGGAGATAGGAAGGACTCATGATAGCAGTGGATCATGTATCAGTACAGGGAGATAGGTTGGACTCGGGATAGCAGTGGACTCAGGGAGATAGGAAGGACTCATGATAGCAGTGCATCATGTATCAGTACAGGGAGATAGGTTGGACTCGGGATAGCAGTGGACTCACAGAGATTGGAAGGACTCGGGATAGCAGTGGACTAGGGGAGATAGATAGGACTCAGGATAGCAGTGGACTTAAGGAGATAGGAAGGACTCAGGATAGCAGTGAACTCAGGGAGCTCGGTTGGACTCAGGATAGCAGTAGACTCAGGGAGATAGGAAGGACACAGGATAACAGTTGACTCAGGGAGATAGGAAGGACTCAGGATAGCAGTGGACTCAGGGAGATAGGAGAGACTCAGTATAGCAGTGGACTCAGGGAGATAGGAAGGACTCAGGATAGCAGTGGGCTCAGGGAGATAGGAAGGACTCAGGATAGCAGTGGACTTAAGGAGATAGGAAGGACTCAGGATAGCAGTGGACTCATGGAGATAAGGTGGACTCAGGATAGCAGTGGACTCAGGGAGATAGGAATGACTCAGGATAGCAGTGGACTCAGGGAGATATGAATGACTCAGGATAGCAGTAGACTAAGGGAGCTAGGAAGGACTCAGGGTAGCAGTGAACTCAGGGAGATAGGAATGACTCAGGATAGCAGTGGACCCATGGAGATAGGTAGGACTCAGGATAGCAGTGGACTCAGGGAGCTAGGAAGGACACAGGATAACAGTTGACTCAGGGAGATAGGAAGAACTCAGGATAGCAGTGGACTCAGGGAGATAGGGAGGACTCAGGATATCAGTGGATCATGTCTCAGTACAGGAAGATAGGTTGGACTCGGGATAGCAGTGGACTCACAGAGATTGGAAGAACTCGGGATAGCAGTGGACTCAGGGAGATAGGAAGGACTCAGGATAGCAGTATACTTAAGGAGATAGGAAGAACTCAGGATAGCAGTGAACTCAGGGAGATAGGAAGGACTCATGATAGCAGTGGATCATGTATCAGTACAGGGAGATAGGTTGGACTCAGGATGGCAGTGGACTCACGGAGATTGGAAGGACTCGGGATAGCAGTGGACTAGGGGAGATAGATAGGACTCAGGGTAGCAGTGGACTTAAGGAGATAGGAAGGATTCAGGATAGCAGTGAACTCAGGGAGATAGGAAGGACTCAGGATAGCAGTGAACTCAGGGAGATAGGAAGGACTCATGATAGTTGTGGATCATGTATCAGTACAGGGAGATAGGTTGGACTCAGGATAGCAGTAGACTCAGGGAGATAGGAAGGACTCAGGATAGCAGTGGACTCAGGAAGATAGGAAGGACTCAGGATAGCAGTGGGCTCAGGGAGATAGGAAGGACTCAGGATAGCAGTGAACTCAGGGAGATAGGAAGGACTCATGATAGTTGTGGATCATGTATCAGTACAGGGAGATAGGTTGGACTCAGGATAGCAGTAGACTCAGGGAGATAGGAAGGACTCAGGATAGCAGTGGACTCAGGGAGATAGGTAGGACTCAGGATATCAGTGGATCATGTCTCAGTACAGGAAGATAGGTTGGACTCGGGATAGCAGTGGACTCACGGAGATTGGAAGGACTCGGGATAGCAGTGGACTAGGGGAGATAGATAGGACTCAGGATAGCAGTGGACTTAAGGAGATAGGAAGGATTCAGGATAGCAGTGAACTCAGGGAGCTCGGTTGGACTCAGGATAGCAGTAGACTCAGGGAGATAGGAAGGATACAGGATAACAGTTGACTCAGGGAGATAGGAAGGACTCAGGATAGCAGTGGACTCAGGGAGATAGGAAGGACTCAGGATAGCAGTGGGCTCAGGGAGATAGGAAGGACTCAGGATAGCAGTGGACTTAAGGAGATAGGAATGACTCAGGATAGCAGTGAACTCAGGGAGCTAGGAAGGACACAGGATAACAGTTGACTCAGGGAGATAGGAAGGACTCAGGATAGCAGTGGACTCAGGGAGATAGGTAGGACTCAGGATATCAGTGGATCATGTCTCAGTACAGGAAGATAGGTTGGACTCGGGATAGCAGTGGACTCACGGAGATTGGAAGGACTCGGGATAGCAGTGGACTCAGGGAGATAGGAAGGACTCAGGATAGCAGTAGACTTAAGGAGATAGGAAGAACTCAGGATAGCAGTGAACTCAGGGAGATAGGAAGGACTCATGATAGCAGTGGATCATGTATCAGTACAGGGAGATAGGTTGGACTCAGGATAGCAGTGGACTCAGGGAGATAGGTAGGACTCAGGATAGCAGTGGACTAGGGGAGATAGATAGGACTCAGGATAGCAGTGGACTTAAGGAGATAGGAAGGATTCAGGATAGCAGTGGACTCAGGGAGATAGGAGAGACTCAGTATAGCAGTGGACTCAGGAAGATAGGAAGGACTCAGGATAGCAGTGGGCTCAGGGAGATAGGAAGGACTCAGGATAGCAGTGAACTCAGGGAGCTAGGAAGGACACAGGATAACAGTTGACTCAGGGAGATAGGAAGGACTCAGGATAGCAGTGGACTCAGGGAGATAGGTAAGGACTCAGGATATCAGTGGATCATGTCTCAGTACAGGAAGATAGGTTGGACTCGGGATAGCAGTGGACTCACGGAGATTGGAAGGACTCGGGATAGCAGTGGACTCAGGGAGATAGGAAGGACTCAGGATAGCAGTAGACTTAAGGAGATAGGAAGAACTCAGGATAGCAGTGAACTCAGGGAGATAGGAAAGACTCAGTATAGCAGTGGACTCAGGAAGATAGGAAGGACTCAGGATAGCAGTGGGCTCAGGGAGATAGGAGAGACTCAGTATAGCAGTGGACTCAGGGAGATAGGAAGGACTCAGGATAGCAGTGGGATCAGGGATATAGGAAGGACTCAGGATAGCAGTGGACTTAAGAAGATAGGATGGACTCAGGATAGCAGTAGACTAAGGGAGCTAGGAAGGACTCAGGGTAGCAGTGAACTCAGGGAGATATGAATGACTCAGGATAGCAGTGGACCCAGGGAGATAGGTAGGACTCAGGATATCAGTGGACTCAGGGAGATAGGAAGGACTCAGGATAGCAGTGGACTAAGGGAGCAAGGAAGGACTCAGGATAGCATTGAACTCAGGGAGATAGGAATGACTCAGGATAGCAGTGGACCCAGGGAGATAGGTAGGACTCAGGATATCAGTGGATCATGTCTCAGTACAGGAAGATAGGTTGGATTCGGGATAGCAGTGGACTCACAGAGATTGGAAGGACTCGGGATAGCAGTGGACTCAGGGAGATAGGAAGGACTCATGATAGCAGTGGATCATGTATCAGTACAGGGAGATAGGTTGGACTCGGGATAGCAGTGGACTCACGGAGATTGGAAGGACTCGGGATAGCAGTGGACTAGGGGAGATAGATAGGACTCAGGATAGCAGTGGACTTAAGGAGATAGGAAGGACTCAGGATAGCGGTGGACTTAAGGAGATAGGAAGGACTCAGGATAGCAGTGGACTCATGGAGATAAGGTGGACTCAGGATAGCAGTGGACTCAGGGAGATAGGAATGACTCAGGATAGCAGTGAACTCAGGGAGATAGTAAGGACTCAGGATAGCAGTGGACTCAGGGAGCTAGGAAGGACACAGGATAACAGTTGACTCAGGGAGATAGGAAGAACTCAGGATAGCAGTGGACTCAGGGAGATAGGTAGGACTCAGGATATCAGTGGATCATGTCTCAGTACAGGAAGATAGGTTGGACTCGGGATAGCAGTGGACTCACAGAGATTGGAAGAACTCGGGATAGCAGTGGACTCAGGGAGATAGGAAGGACTCAGGATAGCAGTATACTTAAGGAGATAGGAAGAACTCAGGATAGCAGTGAACTCAGGGAGATAGGAAGGACTCATGATAGCAGTGGATCATGTATCAGTACAGGGAGATAGGTTGGACTCAGGATGGCAGTGGACTCACGGAGATTGGAAGGACTCGGGATAGCAGTGGACTAGGGGAGATAGATAGGACTCAGGGTAGCAGTGGACTTAAGGAGATAGGAAGGATTCAGGATAGCAGTGAACTCAGGGAGATAGGAAGGACTCAGGATAGCAGTGAACTCAGGGAGATAGGAAGGACTCATGATAGTTGTGGATCATGTATCAGTACAGGGAGCTCGGTTGGACTCAGGATAGCAGTAGACTCAGGGAGATAGGAGAGACTCAGTATAGCAGTGGACTCAGGAAGATAGGAAGGACTCAGGATAGCAGTGGGCTCAGGGAGATAGGAAGGACTCAGGATAGCAGTGAACTCAGGGAGATAGGAAGGACTCATGATAGTTGTGGATCATGTATCAGTACAGGGAGATAGGTTGGACTCAAGATAGCAGTAGACTCAGGGAGATAGGAAGGACTCAGGATAGCAGTGGACTCAGGGAGATAGGTAGGACTCAGGATATCAGTGGATCATGTCTCAGTACAGGAAGATAGGTTGGACTCGGGATAGCAGTGGACTCACGGAGATTGGAAGGACTCGGGATAGCAGTGGACTAGGGGAGATAGATAGGACTCAGGATAGCAGTGGACTTAAGGAGATAGGAATGATTCAGGAAAGCAGTGAACTCAGGGAGCTCGGTTGGACTCAGGATAGCAGTAGACTCAGGGAGATAGGAAGGATACAGGATAACAGTTGACTCAGGGAGATAGGAAGGACTCAGGATAGCAGTGGACTCAGGGAGATAGGAAGGACTCAGGATAGCAGTGGGCTCAGGGAGATAGGAAGGACTCAGGATAGCAGTGGACTCAGGGAGATAGGTAGGACTCAGGATATCAGTGGATCATGTCTCAGTACAGGAAGATAGGTTGGACTCGGGATAGCAGTGGACTCACGGAGATTGGAAGGACTCGGGATAGCAGTGGACTCAGGGAGATAGGAAGGACTCAGGATAGCAGTAGACTTAAGGAGATAGGAAGAACTCAGGATAGCAGTGAACTCAGGGAGATAGGAAGGACTCATGATAGCAGTGGATCATGTATCAGTACAGGGAGATAGGTTGGACTCAGGATAGCAGTGGACTCAGGGAGATAGGTAGGACTCAGGATATCAGTGGATCATGTCTCAGTACAGGAAGATAGGTTGGACTCGGGATAGCAGTGGACTCACAGAGATTGGAAGGACTCGGGATAGCAGTGGACTAGGGGAGATAGATAGGACTCAGGGTAGCAGTGGACTTAAGGAGATAGGAAGGATTCAGGATAGCAGTGAACTCAGGGAGATAGGAAGGACTCAGGATAGCAGTGAACTCAGGGAGATAGGAAGGACTCATGATAGTTGTGGATCATGTATCAGTACAGGGAGCTCGGTTGGACTCAGGATAGCAGTAGACTCAGGGAGATAGGAGAGACTCAGTATAGCAGTGGACTCAGGAAGATAGGAAGGACTCAGGATAGCAGTGGGCTCAGGGAGATAGGAAGGACTCAGGATAGCAGTGAACTCAGGGAGATAGGAAGGACTCATGATAGTTGTGGATCATGTATCAGTACAGGGAGATAGGTTGGACTCAGGATAGCAGTAGACTCAGGGAGATAGGAAGGACTCAGGATAGCAGTGGACTCAGGGAGATAGGTAGGACTCAGGATATCAGTGGATCATGTCTCAGTACAGGAAGATAGGTTGGACTCGGGATAGCAGTGGACTCACGGAGATTGGAAGGACTCGGGATAGCAGTGGACTAGGGGAGATAGATAGGACTCAGGATAGCAGTGGACTTAAGGAGATAGGAAGGATTCAGGAAAGCAGTGAACTCAGGGAGCTCGGTTGGACTCAGGATAGCAGTAGACTCAGGGAGATAGGAAGGATACAGGATAACAGTTGACTCAGGGAGATAGGAAGGACTCAGGATAGCAGTGGACTCAGGGAGATAGGAAGGACTCAGGATAGCAGTGGGCTCAGGGAGATAGGAAGGACTCAGGATAGCAGTGGACTTAAGGAGATAGGAATGACTCAGGATAGCAGTGAACTCAGGGAGCTAGGAAGGACACAGGATAACAGTTGACTCAGGGAGATAGGAAGGACTCAGGATAGCAGTGGACTCAGGGAGATAGGTAGGACTCAGGATATCAGTGGATCATGTCTCAGTACAGGAAGATAGGTTGGACTCAGGATAGCAGTGGACTCAGGGAGATAGGTAGGACTCAGGATATCAGTGGATCATGTCTCAGTACAGGAAGATAGGTTGGACTCGGGATAGCAGTGGACTCACGGAGATTGGAAGGACTCGGGATAGCAGTGGACTAGGGGAGATAGATAGGACACAGGATAACAGTTGACTCAGGGAGATAGGAAGGACTCAGGATAGCAGTGGACTCAGGGAGATAGGAGAGACTCAGTATAGCAGTGGACTCAGGAAGATAGGAAGGACTCAGGATAGCAGTGGGCTCAGGGAGATAGGAAGGACTCAGGATAGCAGTGAACTCAGGGAGCTAGGAAGGACACAGGATAACAGTTGACTCAGGGAGATAGGAAGGACTCAGGATAGCAGTGGACTCAGGGAGATAGGTAGGACTCAGGATATCAGTGGATCATGTCTCAGTACAGGAAGATAGGTTGGACTCGGGATAGCAGTGGACTCACGGAGATTGGAAGGACTCGGGATAGCAGTGGACTCAGGGAGATAGGAAGGACTCAGGATAGCAGTAGACTTAAGGAGATAGGAAGAACTCAGGATAGCAGTGAACTCAGGGAGATAGGAAGGACTCATGATAGCAGTGGATCATGTATCAGTACAGGGAGATAGGTTGGACTCAGGATAGCAGTGGACTCAGGGAGATAGGTAGGACTCAGGATATCAGTGGATCATGTCTCAGTACAGGAAGATAGGTTGGACTCGGGATAGCAGTGGACTCACGGAGATTGGAAGGACTCGGGATAGCAGTGGACTAGGGAGATAGATAGGACACAGGATAACAGTTGACTCAGGGAGATAGGAAGGACTCAGGATAGCAGTGGACTCAGGGAGATAGGAGAGACTCAGTATAGCAGTGGACTCAGGAAGATAGGAAGGACTCAGGATAGCAGTGGGCTCAGGGAGATAGGAAGGACTCAGGATAGCAGTGGACTTAAGGAGATAGGAATGACTCAGGAAAGCAGTGGACTCAGGGAGATAGGTAGGACTCAGGATATCAGTGGATCATGTCT
Source organism: Oncorhynchus gorbuscha (assembly GCF_021184085.1). Taxonomy (NCBI): domain Eukaryota; kingdom Metazoa; phylum Chordata; class Actinopteri; order Salmoniformes; family Salmonidae; genus Oncorhynchus; species Oncorhynchus gorbuscha. Next base: position 3,030,162 of record NC_060178.1, on the reverse strand, counting down.
CAGTACAGGAAGATAGGTTGGACTCGGGATAGCAGTGGACTCGGGAGATAGGAAGGACTCAGGATAGCAGGGGACTCAGGGAGATAGGAAGGACTCAGGATAGCAGTGGACTCGGGAGATAGGAAGGACTCAGGATAGCAGTGGACTCGGGAGATAGGAAGGACTCAGGATAGCAGGGGACTCAGGGAGATAGGAAGGACTCAGGATAGCAGTGGACTCGGGAGATAGGAAGGACTCAGGATAGCAGTGGACTCGGGAGATAGGAAGGACTCAGGATAGCAGTGGACTCAGGGAGATAGGAAGGACTCAGGATAGCAGTGGATTCATGGAGATAGGAAGGACTCAGGATAGCAGTGGATTCGGGGAGATAGGAAGGACTCAGGATAGCAGTGGACTCAGGGAGATAGGAAGGACTCAGGATAGCAGTGGATTCAGGGAGATAGGAATGACTCAGGATAGCAGTGGACTCAGGGAGATATGAAGGACTCAGGATAGCAGTGGACTCAGGGAGATAAGGTGGACTCATGATAGCAGTGGACTCATGGAGATAAGGTGGACTCAGGATAGCAGTGGACTCAGGGAGATAGGAATGACTCAGGATAGCAGTGGACTCAGGGAGATATGAAGGACTCAGGATAGCAGTGGACTCAGGGAGATATGAAGGACTCAGGATAGCAGTGGACTCAGGGAGATATGAAGGACTCAGGATAGCAGTGGACTCAGGGAGATATGAAGGACTCAGGATAGCAGTGGACTCAGGGAGATAAGGTGGACTCAGGATAGCAATGGACTCAGGGAGATAGGAAGGACTCAGGATAGCAGTGGATTCGGGGAGATAGGAAGGACTCAGGATAGCATTGGATTCAGGGAGATAGGAAGGACTGAGGATAGCAGTGGACTAATGGAGATAAGGTGGACTCAGGATAGCAGTGGACTCAGGGAGATAGGAATGACTCAGGATAGCAGTGGACTCAGGGAGGTAAGGTGGACTCAGTATAGCAGTGGACTCTGGGAGATAGGAAGGACTCAGGATAGCAGTGGACTCAGGGAGATAGGAAGGACTCAGGATAGCAGTGGACTCAGGGAGATAAGGTGGACTCAGGATAGCAATGGACTCAGGGAGATAGGAATGACTCAGGATAGCAGTGGACCCAGGGAGATAGTAAGGACTCAGGATAGCAGTGGACTCAGGGAGCTAGGAAGGACACAGGATAACAGTTGACTCAGGGAGAAAGGAAGGACTCAGGATAGCAGTGGACTCAGGGAGATAGGTAGGACTCAGGATATCAGTGGATCATGTCTCAGTACAGGAAGATAGGTTGGACTCGGGATAGCAGTGGACTCGGGAGATAGGAAGGACTCAGGATAGCAGTGGACTCAGGGAGATAGGAAGGACTCAGGATAGCAGTGGACTCGGGAGATAGGAAGGACTCAGGATAGCAGTGGACTCGGGAGATAGGAATGACTCAGGATAGCAGTGGACTCAGGGAGATAGGAAGGACTCAGGATAGCAGTGGATTCATGGAGATAGGAAGGACTCAGGATAGCAGTGGATTCGGGGAGATAGGAAGGACTCAGGATAGCAGTGGACTCAGGGAGATAGGAAGGACTCAGGATAGCAGTGGACTCAGGGAGATAAGGTGGACTCATGATAGCAGTGGACTCATGGAGATAAGGTGGACTCAGGATAGCAGTGGACTCAGGGAGATAGGAATGACTCAGGATAGCAGTGGACTCAGGGAGATATGAAGGACTCAGGATAGCAGTGGACTCAGGGAGATATGAAGGACTCAGGATAGCAGTGGACTCAGGGAGATATGAAGGACTCAGGATAGCAGTGGACTCAGGGAGATACGGTGGACTCAGGATAGCATTGGATTCAGGGAGATAGGAAGGACTGAGGATAGCAGTGGACTAATGGAGATAAGGTGGACTCAGGATAGCAGTGGAATCAGGGAGATAGGAATGACTCAGGATAGCAGTGGGCTCAGGGAGGTAAGGTGGACTCAGTATAGCAGTGGACTCTGGGAGATAGGAAGGACTCAGAATAGCAGTGGATTCAGGGAGATAGGAAGGACTCAGGATAGCAGTGGACTCAGGGAGATAGGAAGGACTCAAGATAGCAGTGGACTCAGGGAGATAAGGTGGACTCAGGATAGCAATGGACTCAGGGAGATAGGAATGACTCAGGATAGCAGTGGACCCAGGAGATAGTAAGGACTCAGGATAGCAGTGGACTCAGGGAGCTAGGAAGGACACAGGATAACAGTTGACTCAGGGAGAAAGGAAGGACTCAGGATAGCAGTGGACTCAGGGAGATAGGTAGGACTCAGGATATCAGTGGATCATGTCTCAGTACAGGAAGATAGGTTGGACTCGGGATAGCAGTGGACTCGGGAGATAGGAAGGACTCAGGATAGCAGTGGACTCAGGGAGATAGGAAGGACTCAGGATAGCAGTGGACTCGGGAGATAGGAAGGACTCAGGATAGCAGTGGACTCGGGAGATAGGAATGACTCAGGATAGCAGTGGACTCAGGGAGATAGGAAGGACTCAGGATAGCAGTGGATTCATGGAGATAGGAAGGACTCAGGATAGCAGTGGATTCGGGGAGATAGGAAGGACTCAGGATAGCAGTGGACTCAGGGAGATAAGGTGGACTCATGATAGCAGTGGACTCATGGAGATAAGGTGGACTCAGGATAGCAGTGGACTCAGGGAGATAGGAATGCCTCAGGATAGCAGTGGACTCAGGGAGATATGAAGGACTCAGGATAGCAGTGGACTCAGGGAGATAAGGTGGACTCAGGATAGCAATGGACTCAGGGAGATAGGAAGGACTCAGGATAGCAGTGGATTCGGGGAGATAGGAAGGACTCAGGATAGCATTGGATTCAGGGAGATAGGAAGGACTGAGGATAGCAGTGGACTAATGGAGATAAGGTGGACTCAGGATAGCAGTGGACTCAGGGAGATAGGAATGACTCAGGATAGCAGTGGACTCAGGGAGGTAAGGTGGACTCAGTATAGCAGTGGACTCTGGGAGATAGGAAGGACTCAGAATAGCAGTGGATTCAGGGAGATAGGAAGGACTCAGGATAGCAGTGGACTCAGGGAGATAGGAAGGACTCAGGATAGCAGTGGACTCAGGGAGATAAGGTGGACTCAGGATAGCAATGGACTCAGGGAGATAGGAAGGACACAGGATAACAGTTGACTCAGGGAGAAAGGAAGGACTCAGGATAGCAGTGGACTCAGGGAGATAGGTAGGACTCAGGATATCAGTGGATCATGTCTCAGTACAGGAAGATAGGTTGGACTCGGGATAGCAGTGGACTCGGGAGATAGGAAGGACTCAGGATAGCAGTGGACTCAGGGAGATAGGAAGGACTCAGGATAGCAGTGGACTCGGGAGATAGGAAGGACTCAGGATAGCAGTGGACTCGGGAGATAGGAATGACTCAGGATAGCAGTGGACTCAGGGAGATAGGAAGGACTCAGGATAGCAGTGGATTCATGGAGATAGGAAGGACTCAGGATAGCAATGGATTCGGGGAGATAGGAAGGACTCAGGATAGCAGTGGACTCAGGGAGATATGAAGGACTCAGGATAGCAGTGGACTCAGGGAGATATGAAGGACTCAGGATAGCAGTGGACTCAGGGAGATACGGTGGACTCAGGATAGCATTGGATTCAGGGAGATAGGAAGGACTGAGGATAGCAGTGGACTAATGGAGATAAGGTGGACTCAGGATAGCAGTGGACTCAGGGAGATATGAAGGACTCAGGATAGCAGTGGACTCAGGGAGATAAGGTGGACTCAGGATAGCGATGGACTCAGGGAGATAGGAAGGCCTCAGGATAGCAGTGGATTCGGGGAGATAGGAAGGACTCAGGATAGCATTGGATTCAGGGAGATAGGAAGGACTGAGGATAGCAGTGGACTAATGGAGATAAGGTGGACTCAGGATAGCAGTGGACTCAGGGAGATAGGAATGACTCAGGATAGCAGTGGACTCTAGGAGATAGGAAGGACTCAGGATAGCAGTGGACTCAGGGAGATAGGAAGGACTCAGGATAGCAGTGGATTCGGGGAGATAGGAAGGACTCAGGATAGCAGTGGACTCAGGGAGATAGGAAGGACTCAGGATAGCAGTGGATTCAGGGAGATAGGAATGACTCAGGATAGCAATGGACTCAGGGAGATATGAAGGACTCAGGATAGCAGTGGACTCAGGGAGATAAGGTGGACTCATGATAGCAGTGGACTCATGGAGATAAGGTGGACTCAGGATAGCAGTGGACTCAGGGAGATAGGTAGGACTCAGGATATCAGTGGATCATGTCTCAGTACAGGAAGATAGGTTGGACTCGGGATAGCAGTGGACTCACGGAGATTGGAAGGACTCGGGATAGCAGTGGACTAGGGGAGATAGATAGGACACAGGATAACAGTTGACTCAGGGAGATAGGAAGGACTCAGGATAGCAGTGGACTCAGGGAGATAGGAGAGACTCAGTATAGCAGTGGACTCAGGAAGATAGGAAGGACTCAGGATAGCAGTGGGCTCAGGGAGATAGGAAGGACTCAGGATAGCAGTGAACTCAGGATAGGAAGGACACAGGATAACAGTTGACTCAGGGAGATAGGAAGGACTCAGGATAGCAGTGGACTCAGGGAGATAGGTAGGACTCAGGATATCAGTGGATCATGTCTCAGTACAGGAAGATAGGTTGGACTCGGGATAGCAGTGGACTCACGGAGATTGGAAGGACTCGGGATAGCAGTGGACTCAGGGAGATAGGAAGGACTCAGGATAGCAGTAGACTTAAGGAGATAGGAAGAACTCAGGATAGCAGTGAACTCAGGGAGATAGGAAGGACTCATGATAGCAGTGGATCATGTATCAGTACAGGGAGATAGGTTGGACTCAGGATAGCAGTGGACTCAGGGAGATAGGTAGGACTCAGGATATCAGTGGATCATGTCTCAGTACAGGAAGATAGGTTGGACTCGGGATAGCAGTGGACTCACGGAGATTGGAAGGACTCGGGATAGCAGTGGACTAGGGGAGATAGATAGGACACAGGATAACAGTTGACTCAGGGAGATAGGAAGGACTCAGGATAGCAGTGGACTCAGGGAGATAGGAGAGACTCAGTATAGCAGTGGACTCAGGAAGATAGGAAGGACTCAGGATAGCAGTGGGCTCAGGGAGATAGGAAGGACTCAGGATAGCAGTGGACTTAAGGAGATAGGAATGACTCAGGAAAGCAGTGGACTCAGGGAGATAGGTAGGACTCAGGATATCAGTGGATCATGTCTCAGTACAGGAAGATAGGTTGGACTCGGGATAGCAGTGGACTCGGGAGATAGGAAGGACTCAGGATAGCAGGGGACTCAGGGAGATAGGAAGGACTCAGGATAGCAGTGGACTCGGGAGATAGGAAGGACTCAGGATAGCAGGGGACTCAGGGAGATAGGAAGGACTCAGGATAGCAGTGGACTCGGGAGATAGGAAGGACTCAGGATAGCAGTGGACTCGGGAGATAGGAAGGACTCAGGATAGCAGTGGACTCAGGGAGATAGGAAGGACTCAGGATAGCAGTGGATTCATGGAGATAGGAAGGACTCAGGATAGCAGTGGATTCGGGGAGATAGGAAGGACTCAGGATAGCAGTGGACTCAGGGAGATAGGAAGGACTCAGGATAGCAGTGGATTCAGGGAGATAGGAATGACTCAGGATAGCAGTGGACTCAGGGAGATATGAAGGACTCAGGATAGCAGTGGACTCAGGGAGATAAGGTGGACTCATGATAGCAGTGGACTCATGGAGATAAGGTGGACTCAGGATAGCAGTGGACTCAGGGAGATAGGAATGACTCAGGATAGCAGTGGACTCAGGGAGATATGAAGGACTCAGGATAGCAGTGGACTCAGGGAGATATGAAGGACTCAGGATAGCAGTGGACTCAGGGAGATATGAAGGACTCAGGATAGCAGTGGACTCAGGGAGATATGAAGGACTCAGGATAGCAGTGGACTCAGGGAGATAAGGTGGACTCAGGATAGCAATGGACTCAGGGAGATAGGAAGGACTCAGGATAGCAGTGGATTCGGGGAGATAGGAAGGACTCAGGATAGCATTGGATTCAGGGAGATAGGAAGGACTGAGGATAGCAGTGGACTAATGGAGATAAGGTGGACTCAGGATAGCAGTGGACTCAGGGAGATAGGAATGACTCAGGATAGCAGTGGACTCAGGGAGGTAAGGTGGACTCAGTATAGCAGTGGACTCTGGGAGATAGGAAGGACTCAGAATAGCAGTGGATTCAGGGAGATAGGAAGGACTCAGGATAGCAGTGGACTCAGGGAGATAGGAAGGACTCAGGATAGCAGTGGACTCAGGGAGATAAGGTGGACTCAGGATAGCAATGGACTCAGGGAGATAGGAATGACTCAGGATAGCAGTGGACCCAGGGAGATAGTAAGGACTCAGGATAGCAGTGGACTCAGGGAGCTAGGAAGGACACAGGATAACAGTTGACTCAGGGAGAAAGGAAGGACTCAGGATAGCAGTGGACTCAGGGAGATAGGTAGGACTCAGGATATCAGTGGATCATGTCTCAGTACAGGAAGATAGGTTGGACTCGGGATAGCAGTGGACTCGGGAGATAGGAAGGACTCAGGATAGCAGTGGACTCAGGGAGATAGGAAGGACTCAGGATAGCAGTGGACTCGGGAGATAGGAAGGACTCAGGATAGCAGTGGACTCGGGAGATAGGAATGACTCAGGATAGCAGTGGACTCAGGGAGATAGGAAGGACTCAGGATAGCAGTGGATTCATGGAGATAGGAAGGACTCAGGATAGCAGTGGATTCGGGGAGATAGGAAGGACTCAGGATAGCAGTGGACTCAGGGAGATAGGAAGGACTCAGGATAGCAGTGGACTCAGGGAGATAAGGTGGACTCATGATAGCAGTGGACTCATGGAGATAAGGTGGACTCAGGATAGCAGTGGACTCAGGGAGATAGGAATGACTCAGGATAGCAGTGGACTCAGGGAGATATGAAGGACTCAGGATAGCAGTGGACTCAGGGAGATATGAAGGACTCAGGATAGCAGTGGACTCAGGGAGATATGAAGGACTCAGGATAGCAGTGGACTCAGGGAGATACGGTGGACTCAGGATAGCATTGGATTCAGGGAGATAGGAAGGACTGAGGATAGCAGTGGACTAATGGAGATAAGGTGGACTCAGGATAGCAGTGGACTCAGGGAGATAGGAATGACTCAGGATAGCAGTGGGCTCAGGGAGGTAAGGTGGACTCAGTATAGCAGTGGACTCTGGGAGATAGGAAGGACTCAGAATAGCAGTGGATTCAGGGAGATAGGAAGGACTCAGGATAGCAGTGGACTCAGGGAGATAGGAAGGACTCAAGATAGCAGTGGACTCAGGGAGATAAGGTGGACTCAGGATAGCAATGGACTCAGGGAGATAGGAATGACTCAGGATAGCAGTGGACCCAGGGAGATAGTAAGGACTCAGGATAGCAGTGGACTCAGGGAGCTAGGAAGGACACAGGATAACAGTTGACTCAGGGAGAAAGGAAGGACTCAGGATAGCAGTGGACTCAGGGAGATAGGTAGGACTCAGGATATCAGTGGATCATGTCTCAGTACAGGAAGATAGGTTGGACTCGGGATAGCAGTGGACTCGGGAGATAGGAAGGACTCAGGATAGCAGTGGACTCAGGGAGATAGGAATGACTCAGGATAGCAGTGGACTCGGGAGATAGGAAGGACTCAGGATAGCAGTGGACTCGGGAGATAGGAATGACTCAGGATAGCAGTGGACTCAGGGAGATAGGAAGGACTCAGGATAGCAGTGGATTCATGGAGATAGGAAGGACTCAGGATAGCAGTGGATTCGGGAGATAGGAAGGACTCAGGATAGCAGTGGACTCAGGGAGATAAGGTGGACTCATGATAGCAGTGGACTCATGGAGATAAGGTGGACTCAGGATAGCAGTGGACTCAGGGAGATAGGAATGCCTCAGGATAGCAGTGGACTCAGGGAGATATGAAGGACTCAGGATAGCAGTGGACTCAGGGAGATAAGGTGGACTCAGGATAGCAATGGACTCAGGGAGATAGGAAGGACTCAGGATAGCAGTGGATTCGGGGAGATAGGAAGGACTCAGGATAGCATTGGATTCAGGGAGATAGGAAGGACTGAGGATAGCAGTGGACTAATGGAGATAAGGTGGACTCAGGATAGCAGTGGACTCAGGGAGATAGGAATGACTCAGGATAGCAGTGGACTCAGGGAGGTAAGGTGGACTCAGTATAGCAGTGGACTCTGGGAGATAGGAAGGACTCAGAATAGCAGTGGATTCAGGGAGATAGGAAGGACTCAGGATAGCAGTGGACTCAGGGAGATAGGAAGGACACAGGATAACAGTTGACTCAGGGAGAAAGGAAGGACTCAGGATAGCAGTGGACTCAGGGAGATAGGTAGGACTCAGGATATCAGTGGATCATGTCTCAGTACAGGAAGATAGGTTGGACTCGGGATAGCAGTGGACTCGGGAGATAGGAAGGACTCAGGATAGCAGTGGACTCAGGGAGATAGGAAGGACTCAGGATAGCAGTGGACTCGGGAGATAGGAAGGACTCAGGATAGCAGTGGACTCGGGAGATAGGAATGACTCAGGATAGCAGTGGACTCAGGGAGATAGGAAGGACTCAGGATAGCAGTGGATTCATGGAGATAGGAAGGACTCAGGATAGCAGTGGATTCGGGGAGATAGGAAGGACTCAGGATAGCAGTGGACTCAGGGAGATATGAAGGACTCAGGATAGCAGTGGACTCAGGGAGATATGAAGGACTCAGGATAGCAGTGGACTCAGGGAGATACGGTGGACTCAGGATAGCATTGGATTGAGGGAGATAGGAAGGACTGAGGATAGCAGTGGACTAATGGAGATAAGGTGGACTCAGGATAGCAGTGGACTCAGGGAGATATGAAGGACTCAGGATAGCAGTGGACTCAGGGAGATAAGGTGGACTCAGGATAGCGATGGACTCAGGGAGATAGGAAGGCCTCGGGATAGCAGTGGATTCGGGGAGATAGGAAGGACTCAGGATAGCATTGGATTCAGGGAGATAGGAAGGACTGAGGATAGCAGTGGACTAATGGAGATAAGGTGGACTCAGGATAGCAGTGGACTCAGGGAGATAGGAATGACTCAGGATAGCAGTGGACTCTAGGAGATAGGAAGGACTCAGGATAGCAGTGGACTCAGGGAGATAGGAAGGACTCAGGATAGCAGTGGATTCGGGGAGATAGGAAGGACTCAGGATAGCAGTGGACTCAGGGAGATAGGAAGGACTCAGGATAGCAGTGGATTCAGGGAGATAGGAATGACTCAGGATAGCAATGGACTCAGGGAGATATGAAGGACTCAGGATAGCAGTGGACTCAGGGAGATAAGGTGGACTCATGATAGCAGTGGACTCATGGAGATAAGGTGGACTCAGGATAGCAGTGGACTCAGGGAGATAGGAATGACTCAGGATAGCAGTGGACTCAGGGAGATATGAAGGACTCAGGATAGCAGTGGACTCAGGGAGATATGAAGGACTCAGGATAGCAGTGGACTCAGGGGGATATGAAGGACTCAGGATAGCAGTTGACTCAGGGAGATATGAAGGACTCAGGATAGCAGTGGACTCAGGGAGATATGAAGGACTCAGGATAGCAGTGGACTCAGGGAGATAAGGTGGACTCAGGATAGCAATGGACTCAGGGAGATAGGAAGGACTCAGGATAGCAGTGGATTCGGGGAGATAGGAAGGACTCAGGATAGCATTGGATTCAGGGAGATAGGAAGGACTGAGGATAGCAGTGGACTAATGGAGATAAGGTGGACTCAGGATAGCAGTGGACTCAGGGAGATAGGAATGACTCAGGATAGCAGTGGACTCTAGGAGATAGGAAGGACTCAGAATAGCAGTGGACTCAGGGAGGTAAGGTGGACTCAGTATAGCAGTGGACTCTGGGAGATAGGAAGGACTCAGGATAGCAGTGGATTCAGGGTGATAGGAAGGACTCAGGATAGCAGTGGACTCAGGGAGATAGGAATGACTCAGGATAGCAGTGGACTCAGGGAGATAAGGTGGACTCAGGATAGCAATGGACTCAGGGAGATAGGAAGGACTCAGGATAGCAGTGGACTCAGGGAGATAGGAAGGACTCAGGATAGCAGTGGACTCAGGGAGATAAGGTGGACTCAGGATAACAATGGACTCAGGGAGATAGGAATGACTCAGGATAGCAGTGGATTCAGGGAGATAGGAAGGACTCAGGATAGCAGTGGATTCAGGGAGATAGGAAGGACTCAGGATAGCAGTGGATTCAGGGAGATAGGAAGGACTCAGGATAGCAGTGGATTCGGGGAGATAGGAAGGACTCAGGATAGCATTGGATTCAGGGAGATAGGAAGGACTGAGGATAGCAGTGGACTAATGGAGATAAGGTGGACTCAGGATAGCAGTGGACTCAGGGAGATAGGAATGACTCAGGATAGCAGTGGACTCAGGGAGGTAAGGTGGACTCAGTATAGCAGTGGACTCTGGGAGATAGGAAGGACTCAGAATAGCAGTGGATTCAGGGAGATAGGAAGGACTCAGGATAGCAGTGGACTCAGGGAGATAGGAAGGACTCAGGATAGCAGTGGACTCAGGGAGATAAGGTGGACTCAGGATAGCAATGGACTCAGGGAGATAGGAAGGACACAGGATAACAGTTGACTCAGGGAGAAAGGAAGGACTCAGGATAGCAGTGGACTCAGGGAGATAGGTAGGACTCAGGATATCAGTGGATCATGTCTCAGTACAGGAAGATAGGTTGGACTCGGGATAGCAGTGGACTCGGGAGATAGGAAGGACTCAGGATAGCAGTGGACTCAGGGAGATAGGAAGGACTCAGGATAGCAGTGGACTCGGGAGATAGGAAGGACTCAGGATAGCAGTGGACTCGGGAGATAGGAATGACTCAGGATAGCAGTGGACTCAGGGAGATAGGAAGGACTCAGGATAGCAGTGGACTCATGGAGATAGGAAGGACTCAGGATAGCAGTGGATTCGGGGAGATAGGAAGGACTCAGGATAGCAGTGGACTCAGGGAGATATGAAGGACTCAGGATAGCAGTGGACTCAGGGAGATATGAAGGACTCAGGATAGCAGTGGACTCAGGGAGATACGGTGGACTCAGGATAGCATTGGATTCAGGGAGATAGGAAGGACTGAGGATAGCAGTGGACTAATGGAGATAAGGTGGACTCAGGATAGCAGTGGACTCAGGGAGATATGAAGGACTCAGGATAGCAGTGGACTCAGGGAGGTAAGGTGGACTCAGTATAGCAGTGGACTCTGGGAGATAGGAAGGACTCAGAATAGCAGTGGATTCAGGGAGATAGGAAGGACTCAGGATAGCAGTGGACTCAGGGAGATAGGAAGGACTCAGGATAGCAGTGGACTCAGGGAGATAAGGTGGACTCAGGATAGCAATGGACTCAGGGAGATAGGAAGGACACAGGATAACAGTTGACTCAGGGAGAAAGGAAGGACTCAGGATAGCAGTGGACTCAGGGAGATAGGTAGGACTCAGGATATCAGTGGATCATGTCTCAGTACAGGAAGATAGGTTGGACTCGGGATAGCAGTGGACTCGGGAGATAGGAAGGACTCAGGATAGCAGTGGACTCAGGGAGATAGGAAGGACTCAGGATAGCAGTGGACTCGGGAGATAGGAAGGACTCAGGATAGCAGTGGACTCGGGAGATAGGAATGACTCAGGATAGCAGTGGACTCAGGGAGATAGGAAGGACTCAGGATAGCAGTGGACTCATGGAGATAGGAAGGACTCAGGATAGCAGTGGATTCGGGGAGATAGGAAGGACTCAGGATAGCAGTGGACTCAGGGAGATATGAAGGACTCAGGATAGCAGTGGACTCAGGGAGATATGAAGGACTCAGGATAGCAGTGGACTCAGGGAGATACGGTGGACTCAGGATAGCATTGGATTCAGGGAGATAGGAAGGACTGAGGATAGCAGTGGACTAATGGAGATAAGGTGGACTCAGGATAGCAGTGGACTCAGGGAGATATGAAGGACTCAGGATAGCAGTGGACTCAGGGAGATAAGGTGGACTCAGGATAGCGATGGACTCAGGGAGATAGGAAGGCCTCAGGATAGCAGTGGATTCGGGGAGATAGGAAGGACTCAGGATAGCATTGGATTCAGGGAGATAGGAAGGACTGAGGATAGCAGTGGACTAATGGAGATAAGGTGGACTCAGGATAGCAGTGGACTCAGGGAGATAGGAATGACTCAGGATAGCAGTGGACTCTAGGAGATAGGAAGGACTCAGGATAGCAGTGGACTCAGGGAGATAGGAAGGACTCAGGATAGCAGTGGATTCGGGGAGATAGGAAGGACTCAGGATAGCAGTGGACTCAGGGAGATAGGAAGGACTCAGGATAGCAGTGGATTCAGGGAGATAGGAATGACTCAGGATAGCAATGGACTCAGGGAGATATGAAGGACTCAGGATAGCAGTGGACTCAGGGAGATAAGGTGGACTCATGATAGCAGTGGACTCATGGAGATAAGGTGGACTCAGGATAGCAGTGGACTCAGGGAGATAGGAATGACTCAGGATAGCAGTGGACTCAGGGAGATATGAAGGACTCAGGATAGCAGTGGACTCAGGGAGATATGAAGGACTCAGGATAGCAGTGGACTCAGGGGGATATGAAGGACTCAGGATAGCAGTTGACTCAGGGAGATATGAAGGACTCAGGATAGCAGTGGACTCAGGGAGATATGAAGGACTCAGGATAGCAGTGGACTCAGGGAGATAAGGTGGACTCAGGATAGCAATGGACTCAGGGAGATAGGAAGGACTCAGGATAGCAGTGGATTCGGGGAGATAGGAAGGACTCAGGATAGCATTGGATTCAGGGAGATAGGAAGGACTGAGGATAGCAGTGGACTAATGGAGATAAGGTGGACTCAGGATAGCAGTGGACTCAGGGAGATAGGAATGACTCAGGATAGCAGTGGACTCTAGGAGATAGGAAGGACTCAGAATAGCAGTGGACTCAGGGAGGTAAGGTGGACTCAGTATAGCAGTGGACTCTGGGAGATAGGAAGGACTCAGGATAGCAGTGGATTCAGGGTGATAGGAAGGACTCAGGATAGCAGTGGACTCAGGGAGATAGGAATGACTCAGGATAGCAGTGGACTCAGGGAGATAAGGTGGACTCAGGATAGCAATGGACTCAGGGAGATAGGAAGGACTCAGGATAGCAGTGGACTCAGGGAGATAGGAAGGACTCAGGATAGCAGTGGACTCAGGGAGATAAGGTGGACTCAGGATAACAATGGACTCAGGGAGATAGGAATGACTCAGGATAGCAGTGGATTCAGGGAGATAGGAAGGACTCAGGATAGCAGTGGATTCAGGGAGATAGGAAGGACTCAGGATAGCAGTGGATTCAGGGAGATAGGAAGGACTCAGGATAGCAGTGGATTCAGGGAGATACGGTGGACTCAGGATAGCAGTGGATTCAGGGAGATAGGAAGGACTCAGGATAGCAGTGTATTCAGGGAGATAGGAAGGACTCTGGATAGCAGTGTATTCGGGGAGATAGGAAGGACTCGGGATAGCAGTGGATTCAGGGAGATAGGAAGGACTCAGGATAGCAGTGGATTCAGGGGAGATAGGAAGGACTCAGGATAGCAGTGAACTCGGGAGATAGGAAGGACTCAGGATAGCAGTGGACTCGGGGAGATAGGAAGGACTCAGGATAGCAGTGGATTCAGGGAGATAGGAAGGACTCAGGATAGCAGTGGACTCGGGGAGATAGGAAGGACTCAGGATAGCAGTGGACCATATCTCAGTACAGGGAGATAGTAAGAGGAGACAGAGGAGAGGAATGGATTGCGTATAAAGGTCAAAGCTGTCGAGTCTCAGTGGTCCTCTCTGTTCTGCTCTACTCTACCTCTTGAGCTCAGGGCTTATAGACTGTTATTATATGTTCTGAGGAGCCCATACCAAAAGGGAAGGAGGGAGGGAGGGAGGGAGGATGATGGGAGGGAGGGAGGGGGTAGGATGATGGGAGGGAGGGAGGATGGGGAGGGAGGGAGGGAGGATGATGGGAGGGAGGGAGGATGGGGAGGGAGGGAGGATGGTGGGAGGGAGGGAGGGAGGATCGGGAGGAAAGGAAGGATGAAGGGGAGGAAAGGAAGTAGAGAGGGAGGGAGGCAGGCAGGGAGGGAGGAGAGAGTGAAGGACAGTGGGGAGGGGAGGGAGGCAGGGATCTCACATTCTAACACTGTACAGGTTTGGAGACTCTAGTCTAGGCCATCTGTCTGGGTTAATTGAGTCACCAGGGTGCAGTAGGGCTGGAGGGCTGAGAGGACCTGCCTGTGGACAGGGACAGGAGGGTACAGGATAGGACTATGGAGATGGAGATGGAGAGACACACAGGACAAGAGGAGGGGACCTCACTGGGGAGAGAGACATACAGGATAGGAGGAGGAGGCCTCACTGGAGAGAGAGACATTAACCTGGAGAGTGACAGAGAGGGTGGTATTAACCTGGAGAGTGACAGAGAGGGTGGTATTAACCTGGAGAGTGACAGAGAGGGTGGTATTAACCTGGAGAGTGACAGAGAGGGTGGTATTAACCTGGAGAGTGACAGAGAGGGTGGTATCAACCTGGAGAGTGACAGAGAGGGTGGTATTAACCTGGAGAGTAACAGAGAGGGTGGTATTAACCTGGAGAGTGACAGAGAGGGTGGTAGTAACTTGGAGAGTGACAGAGAGGGTGGTATTAACCTGGAGAGTGACAGAGAGGGTGGTAGTAACCTGGAGAGTGACAGAGAGGGTGGTAGTAACCTGGAGAGTGACAGAGAGGGTATCTGTGGACAGAGCAAGAGAGAGCGAGAAAGGGAGAGATCACGATTGAGACAGAGAAGAGGGACGGAGAAGAGACACAGTACAGAGTGAAGTGAAAAGAGTGGGAAAGAGGGAGGGAGAAAGAATCCCTACCTGCAGAGAGAAATAATGTTGACTTAATGAGAGACATCATTCTGACAGTGGGATGATAAACAACATGTCAGAGTAAGCCCCTGGAGACCACACACACGCAATGGCGTCTTGTAACTGAGGTCGTCGCCTGCTATTAGCCCTTCCTCCTCTAACACAGTGACTTCACACTGAGTCAGGAGCTACACCAGGCTACAGCAGCTACACC
This sequence comes from Oncorhynchus gorbuscha, assembly GCF_021184085.1. NCBI lineage: Eukaryota > Metazoa > Chordata > Actinopteri > Salmoniformes > Salmonidae > Oncorhynchus > Oncorhynchus gorbuscha. The sequence continues at coordinate 3,014,826 of NC_060178.1, read as the reverse complement.
AGCTACACCAGGCTACAGCAGCTACACCAGGCTACATCAGGCTACAGCAGCAACACCAGTCTACACCAGGCTACACCAGCTATACCAGGCTACACCAGGCTACAGCAGCTACACCAGTCTATACCAGGCTACACCAGTCTACACCAGGCTACACCAGGCTACAGCTGCTACACCAGGCTACTGCAGGCTACACCAGTCCAAACCAGGCTACAGCTGCTACACCAGGCTACACCAGGCGACACCAGGCTACAGCAGCTACACCAGTCTAAACCAGGCTACACCAGGCTACAGCAGCTACACCAGATACACCAGGCTACAGCAGCTACACCAGCTATACTAGTCTACAGCTGCAACACCAGTCTACAGCTGCAACACCAGTCTACAGCAGCAACACCAGTCTACACCAGGCTACACCAGTCTACAGCTGCAACACCAGTCTACAGCAGCAACACCAGTCTACAGCAGCAACACCAGTCTACATCAGGCTACACCAGGCTAGAGCAGCTACACCAGGCTACACCAGGGTACACCAGTTTACACAAGGCTACACCAGTCTACACCAGGATACACCAGTCTACACCAGGCTACACCAGTCTACACCAGGCTACACAAGTCTACACCAGGCTACACCAGGCTACAGCAGCTACACCAGTCTATACCAGGCTACACCAGGCTACACCAGTCTATACCAGTCTACACCAGGCTACACCAGTCTACACCAGGCTACACCAGTCTACACCAGGTTACACCAGTCTACACCAGGCTACACAAGTCTACACCAGGCTACACCAGTCTACACCAGGTTACACCAGTCTACACCAGGCTACACAAGTCTACACCAGGCTACACCAGTCTACACCAGTTTACACCAGGTTACACCAGTCTACAGCAGCTACATCAGGTTAAACCAGGCTACACCAGGCTACACCAGTCTACACCAGTCTACACCAGGCTACAGCAGCTACAACTGGCATTTCGCTACACTTGCATTAACATCTGCTAACCATGTGTATGTGACAAATAAAATTTGATTTGGCTACACCAGTCTACACCAGTCTACACCAGGCTACAGCAGCTACAACTGAATACACCAGGCTACACCAGTCTACACCAGGCTACACCAGGTTACACCAGGCTACACCAGGTTACAGCAGCTACACCAGGCTACACCAGGTTACACCAGGTTACACCAGGCTACACCAGGTTACAGCAGCTACACCAGGCTACACCAGTCTACACCAGGCTACACCAGGTTACACCAGTCTACACCAGTCTACACCAGGTTACACCAGTCTACACCAGTTTACACCAGGCTACAGCAGCTACATCAGGTTAAACCAGGCTACACCAGGTTAAACCTGGCTACACCAGGCTACACCAGGCTACACCAGGTTAAACCAGGCTACACCAGTCTACACCAGTCTACACCAGGCTACACCAGTCTATACCAGGCTACACCAGTCTACACCAGGCTACACCAGTCTATACCAGGCTACACCAGGGTACACCAGTCTACACCAGGCTACACCAGGTTACAGCAGCTACACCAGGTTACACCAGTCTACACCAGGCTACACCAGTCTACACCAGGCTACACCAGGTTACAGCAGCTACACCAGGTTACACCAGTCTACACCAGTCTACACCAGTCTACACCAGGCTACACCAGTCTACACCAGTCTACTCCAGGCTACAGCTGCTACACCAGTCTACACCAGTCTACACCAGGCTACACCAGTCTACACCAGTCTACACCAGGCTACAGCAGCTACACCAGTCTACACCAGTCTACACCAGTCTACACCAGGTTACACCAGGCTACAGCTGCTACACCAGTCTACACCAGTTTACACCAGTCTACACCAGTCTACACCAGGCTACAGCAGCTACACCAGTCTACAGCAGTCTACACCAGTCTACACCAGGCTACACCAGTCTACACCAGTCTACTCCAGGCTACAGCTGCTACACCAGTCTACACCAGTCTACACCAGGCTACACCAGTCTACACCAGGCTACAGCAGCTACACCAGTCTACACCAGTCTACACCAGTCTACACCAGTCTACACCAGGTTACACCAGGCTACAGCTGCTACACCAGTCTACACCAGTCTACACCAGTTTACACCAGTCTACACCAGTCTACACCGGTCTACACCAGTCTACACCAGGCTACAGCAGCTACACCAGTCTACAGCAGGCTACACCAGACTACATCAGTCTACACCAGGTTACACCAGGCTACAGCTGCTACACCAGTCTACACCAGTCTACACCAGTCTACACCAGTCTACAGCTGCTACACCAGTCTACACCAGTCTACACCAGGCTACAGCTGCTACACCAGTCTACACCAGGTTACACCAGGCTACAGCTGCTACACCAGTCTACACCAGTCTACACCAGTCTACAGCTGCTACACCAGTCTACACCAGTCTACACCAGGCTACAGCTACTACACCAGTCTACACCAGTCTACACCAGTCTACACCAGTCTACAGCTGCTACACCAGTCTACACCAGGTTACACCAGGCTACAGCTGCTACACCAGTCTACTCTGGTGGAGTTTTCACATTATAACCCCACCATTGGACGGGCGTAACCTTGTGATAAAATAGCACAGCTGGAATAGGAAAATAAATCATTCATTTTTAGATGAATTTGCATGTGTCTGTGTGTGTGTGTGTGTGTGTGTGTGTGTGTGTGTGTGTGTGTGTGTGTGTGTGTGTGTGTGTGTGTGTGTGTGTGTGTGTGTGTGTGTGTGTGTGTGTGTGTGTGTGTGTGTGTGTGTGTGTGTGTGTGTGTGTGTGTGTGTGTGTATGTTGCTCAGCTCTAATTGGGCGGTGGGACCTCTAGCCCTCCTCTGAAGAGACTTGACACTCTCCCTCTCCTCTCCCCCTCCTCTCCCTCTCATCTCGCTCTCCTCTCATCCTCCTCTCCCTCTCATCTCCCTCTCCTCTCCCCCTCCTCTCTCTTTCCTCTCCCTCTCCTCTCCTCCTCCTCTCCTCTCCTCTCCTCCTCCTCTCCCCCTCCTCTCCTCCCTTGCCAGCCTGTCGAAGGGTCTGTGTCTGTGATCTGGCTCAAAGAGGTTCTCTCTGTATTTATTGGCTGACAGAAAGGCACCCTATTCCATTCATAGTCCCTAGGGGCCCTGGTCAGACACCCTATTCCATTCATAGTCCCTAGGGGCCCTGGTCAGACACCCTATTCCATTCATAGTGCCTAGGGGCCCTGGTCAGACACCCTATTCCCTCCATGGGCCCTGGTCAGACACCCTATTCCATTCATAGTCCCTAGGGGCCCTGGTCAGACACTCTATTCCATTCATAGTCCCTAGGGGCCCTGGTCAGACACCCTATCCCATTCATAGTCCCTAGGGGCCCTGGTCAGACACCCTATTCCCTCCATAGTCCCTAGGGGCCCTGGTCAGACACCCTATTCCATTCATAGTCCCTAGGGGCCCTGGTCAGACACCCTATTCCATTCATAGTCCCGAGGGGCCCTGGTCAGACACCCTATTCCATTCATAGTCCCTATTTTTTTTCACCTTTATTTAAGCAGGTAGTATAGTTGAGAACAAGTTCTCATTTACAACTGGCCAAGATAAAGCAAAGCAGTGCGACACATACAACAACACAGAGTTACACATGGAGCAAAACAAACATACAGTCAATAAAACAGTAGAAAAGTCTATATACAGTGTGTGCAAATGAGGTAGGATAAGGGAGGTAAGGAAATAAATAGGTCATGGTGGTAAAATAATTACAATATAGCAATTAAACACCAGAATGGTAGATGTGCAGAAGATGAATGTGCAAGTGGAGATACTGGGGTGCAAAGAAGCTACACTAAATAAATACATTATGCGCATGAGATAGATTGGATGGGCTATTTACAGATGAGCTATGTACAGGTGCAGAGATCTGTGAGCTGCTCTGACAGCTGGTGCTTAAAGCTAGTGAGGGAGGTAAGAGTCTCCAGCTTTAGTGATTTTTTGCAGTTCGTTCCAGTCATTGGCAGCAGAGAACTGGATGGAGAGGCGGCCAAAGGAAGAATTGGCTTTGGGGGTGACTAGAGACATATACCTGCTGGAGCGCGTGCTACGGGTGGGTGCTGCTATGGTGACCAGCGAGCTGAGATAAGGCGGGGCTTTACCTAGCAGGGTCTTGTAGATGACATGGAGCCAGTGGGTTTAGCGACGAGTATGAAGCAAGGGCCAGTCAACGAGAGCGTACAGGCCGCAGTAATAGATTACATCCAATTTACTGAGTAAAGTGTTGGAGGCTATTTTGTAAATTACATTGTAGAAGTCAAGGATCGGTAGGATAGTCAGTTTTACAAGGGTATGTTTGGCAGCATGAGTGAAGACTGCTTTGTTGTGAAATAGGAAGCCAATTCTTTATTTAATTTAATGATTGGAGATGTTTAATGTGAGTCTGGAAGGAGAGTTTACAGTCTAACCAGACACCTGGGCAGTGATCGGTTGAAGAGCATTTAGTTTTACTTGCATTTAAGAGCAGTTAAATCAATTCAAATCAAATCTAATTTTATTTGTCACATACACATGGTTAGCAGATGTTAATGCGAGTGTAGCGAAATGCTTTTGCTTCTAGTTCCGACAATGCAGTGATAACCAACAAGTAATCTAACTAACAATTCCACAACTACTGTCTTATACACAATGTAAGGGGATAAAGAATATGTACATAAAGATATATGAATGAGTGATGGTACAGAGCAGCATAGGCAAGATACAGTAGATGGTATCGAGTACAGTATATACATATGAGATGAGTATGTAAACAAAGTGGCATAGTTAAAGTAGCTAGTGATACATGTATTACATAAGCATGTAGTAGATGATATAGAGTACAGTATATACGTATGCATATGAGATGAATAATGTAGGGTATGTAAACATTATATTAGGTAGCATTGTTTAAAGTGGCTAGTGATATATTTGACATCATTTCCCATCAATTCCCATTATTAAAGTGGCTGGAGTTGAGTCAGTGTCAGTGTGTTGGCAGCAGCCACTCAATGTTACTGGTGGCTGTTTAACAGTCTGATGGCCTTGAGATAGAAGCTGTTTTTCAGTCTCTCGGTCCCAGCTTTGATGCACCTGTACTGACCTCGCCTTCTGGATGATAGCGGGGTGAACAGGCAGTGGTTCGGGTGGTTGATGTCCTTGATGATCTTTATGGCCTTCCTGTAACATCGGGTGGTGTAGGTGTCCTGGAGGGCAGGTAGTTTGCCCCCGGTGATGCGTTGTGCAGACCTCACTACCCTCTGGAGAGCCTTACGGTTGTGGGCGGAGCAGTTGCCGTACCAGGCGATGATACAGCCCGCCAGGATGCTCTCGATTGTGCATCTGTAGAAGTTTGTGAGTGCTTTTGGTGACAAGCCGAATTTCTTCAGCCTCCTGAGGTTGAAGAGGCGCTGCTGCGCCTTCTTCACGATGCTGTCTGTGTGAGTGGACCAATTCAGTTTGTCTGTGATGTGTATGCCGAGGAACTTAAAACTTACTACCCCTCCATTACTGTTCCATCGATGTGGATAGGGGGGTGTTCCCTCTGCTGTTTCCTGAAGTCCACAATCATCTCCTTAGTTTTGTTGACGTTGAGTGTGAGGTTATTTTCCTGACATCATACTCCGAGGGCCCTCACCTCCTCCCTGTAGGCCGTCTCGTCATTGTTGGTAATCAAGCCTACCACTGTTGTGTCGTCTGCAAACTTGATGATTGAGTTGGAGGCGTGCGTGGCCACGCAGTCGTGGGTGAACAGGGAGTACAGGAGAGGGCTCAGAACGCACCCTTGTGGGTCCCAGTGTTGAGGATCAGCGGGGTGGAGATGTTGTTGCCTACCCTCACCACCTGGGGGCGGCCCGTCAGGAAGTCCAGTACTCAGTTGCACAGGGTGGGGTCGAGACCCAGGGTCTCGAGCTTGATGACGAGCTTGGAGGGTACTATGGTGTTGAATGCCGAGCTGTAGTCGATGAACAGCATTCTCACATAGGTATTCTTCTTGTCCAGATGGGTTAGGGCAGCGTGCAGTGTGATTGAGATTGCATCGTCTGTGGACCTATTTGGGCGGTAAGCAAATTGGAGTGGGTCTAGGGTGTCAGGTAGGGTGGAGGTGATATGGTCCTTGACTAGTCTCTCAAAGCACTTCATGATGACGGAAGTGAGTGCTACGGGGCGGTAGTCGTTTAGCTCAGTTACCTTAGCTTTCTTGGGAACAGGAACAATGGTGGCCCTCTTGAAGCATGTGGGAACAGCAGACTGGTATAGGGATTGATTGAATATGTCCGTAAACACACCGGCCAGCTGGTCTGCGCATGCTCTGAGTGCACGGCTGGGGATGCCGTCTGGGTCTGCAGCCTTGCGAGGGTTAACACGTTTAAATGTTTTACTCACCTCGGCTGCAGTGAAGGAGAGTCCGCATGTTTTCGTTTCAGGCCGTGTCAGTGGCACTGTATTGTCCTCAAAGCGGGCAAAAAAGTTATTTAGTCTGCCTGGGAGCAAGACATCCTGGTCCGTGACTGGGCTGGTTTTCTTCTTGTAGTCCGTGATTGACTGTAGACCCTGCCACATACCTCTTGTGTCTGAGCCATTGAATTGAGATTCTACTTTGTCTCTATACTGACGCTTAGCTTGTTTGATAGCCTTGCGGAGGGAATAGCTGCACTGTTTGTATTCGGTCATGTTGCCAGACACCTTGCCCTGATTAAAAGCAGTGGTTCGCGCTTTCAGTTACACGCGAATGCTGCCATCAATCCACGGTTTCTGGTTAGGGAATGTTTTAATCGTTGCTATGGGAACGACATCTTCAACGCACGTTCTAATGAACTCGCACACCGAATCAGCGTATTCGTCAATGTTGTTATCTGACGCAATACGAAACATATCCCAGTCCACGTGATGGAAGCAGTCTTGGAGTGTGGAATGAGCTTGGTCGGACCAGCGTTGGACAGACCTCAGCGTGGGAGCTTCTTGTTTTAGTTTCTGTCTGTAGGCAGGGATCAGCAAAATGGAGTCATGGTCAGCTTTTCCGAAAGGAGGGTGGGGCAGGGCCTTATATGCGTCGCGGAAGTTAGAGTAACAATGATCCAAGGTTTTTCCGGCCCTGGTTGCGCAATCGATATGCTGATACAATTTAGGGAGTCTTGTTTTCAGATTAGCCTTGTTAAAATCCCCAGCTACAATGAATGCAGCCTCAGGATGTATGGATTCCAGTTTGCAAAGAGTCAAATAAAGTTCGTTCAGAGCCATCGATGTGTCTGCTTGTGGGGGAATATATACGGCTGTGATTATAATCGAAGAGAATTCTCTTGGTAGATAATGCGGTCGACCTTTGATTGTGAGGAATTCTAAATCAGTTGAACAGAAGGATTTGAGTTCCTGTATGTTTCTTTGATCACACCACGTCTCGTTATATAATAATATAATATATGCCATTTAGCAGACGCTTTTATCCAAAGCGACTTACAGTCATGCGTGCATACATTCTACGTATGGGTGGTCCCGGGGATCGAACCCACTACCCTGGCGTTAAAAGCGCCATGCTCTACCAACTGAGCTACACACCGCCCCTCTTCTTACCAGAAAGATGTTTGTTTCTGTCGGCGCGATGCGTGGAGAAACCCGCTGGCTGCACCGCCTCCGATAGCGTCTCTCCAGTGAGCCATGTTTCCGTGAAGCAAAGAACGTTACAGTCTCTGATGTCCCTCTGGAATGCTACCCTTGCTCGGATTTCATCAACCTTGATGTCAAGAGACTGGACATTGGCGAGAAGAATGCTAGGGAGTGGTGCACGATGTGCCCGTCTCTGGACCAGAAGACCGCCTCGTTTCCCTCTTTTACGGAGTCGTTTTTTTGGGTCGCCGCATGGGATCCATTCCGTTGTCCTGATTGAAAGGCAGAACACAGGATCCGCGTCGCGAAAATCATATTCTTGGTCGTACTGATGGTGAGTTGACGCTGATCTTATATTCAGTAGTTCTTCTCGACTGTATGTAATGAAACCTAAGATGACCTGGGGTACTAATGTAAGAAATAACACGTAAAAAAAACAAAAAACTGCATAGTTTCCTAGGAACGCGAAGCGAGGCGGCCATCTCTGTCGGCGCCGGAAGTAGTATAGGGGCCACAGAAGGAGAGTTGTATGGCATTGAAGCTCGTCTGGAGGTTAGTTAACACAGTGTCCAAAGAAGGGCCAGAAGTATACAGAATGGTGTCGTCTGCGTAGAGGTGGATCAGAGACTCACCGGCAGCAAGAGCGACATCATTGATGTATACAGAGAAGAGAGTCGGTCCAAGAATAGAACCCTGTGGCACCCCCATAGAGACCGCCAGAGGTCCGAACAACAGGCTCTCTGATTTGACACACTGAACTCTATCTGAGAAGTAGTTGGTGAACCAGGCGTGGCAGTCATTAGAGAAACCAAGGCTGTTGAGTCTGCCAATAAGATTGTTGTGATTGATGGAGTGGCCTTGGCCAGGTCGATGAATACAGCTGCACGGTAATGTCTCTTATCGATGGCGGTTATGATTTAATAACCAGAGTGGAAAGCCTTGGCCAGGCCGATGAATACAGCTGCACAGTAATGTCTCTTAACGATGGCGGTTATGATATCTTTTAGTACCTTGAGTGTAGCTGAGGTGCACCCATGACCAGCTCTGAAACCAGATTGCATAGCGGAGAAGGTACGGTGGGATTCTAAATGGTCAGTAATCTGTTTGTTAACTTGGGTTTCGAAGATTCTAGAAAGGCAGGGCAGGATAGATATTGGTCTGTAGCAGTTTGGGTCAAGAGTGTCTCCCCCTTTGAAGAGGGGGATGACCGCGGCAGCTTTCCAGTTTATGGGAATCTCAGACGATACGAAAGAGAGGTTGAACAGGCTAGTAACAGGGGTTGCAACAATTTCGGCAGATCATTTTAGAAAGAGAGGGTCCAGATTGTCTAACCCGGCTGATTTGTAGGGGTCCAGATTTTGCAGCTCTTTCAGAACATCGGCTATCTGGATTTGGGTGAAGGAGATGTGGGGGAGTTTTGGGCAAGTTGCTGTGGGGAGCGCAGGGCTATTGGCCGGGGTAGGAGTAGCCAGGTGGAAAGCATGGCCAGCCGTAGAAAAATGCTAATTGAAACTCTCAATTATAGTGGATTTATCAGTGGTGACAGTGTTTCCTAGTCTCAGAGCAGTGGGCAGCTGGGAGGAGGTGCTCTTATTCTCCATGGACTTGACAATGTCTAAGAACTTTTTTGATTGTGCTACAGGGCCCTGGTCAGACACCCTATTCCATTCATAGTCCCTAGGGGCCCTGATCAGACACCCTATTCCCTTCATAGTCCCTAGGGGCCCTGGTCAGACACCCTATTCCATTCATAGTCCCTAGGGGCCCTGGTCAAAAGCAGTGCACTATAAAGGGAATATGGTTTAATTTGAGATGCATGTTTTATTCTACCGGGGTCTAGTAGAAAGAACAGAACCTCAAACAGCCTCTGAATCAAGCCTCACTTTGAAGATCAGTCTGCATGTTCATGACTAACTTCCTCCCCCTTGCTCACCCTCCTGTCCTCACACCTCCTTCCCATCCCCCCTCCGCCCACCATCCCTTAGCCCTCTGACTCTCCAACAAAGGACTGTTTCTGACTAACTCACCTCTCCTCCACCACCACCTCTCCTCGCCCTTCTGCCTCCCCCTCAAAGGGACCCAGGTACTGTACTATATACTGTGTGAGGATCGTCCCCGGAGATTAGCTGTTCTTTAATTCAAAGTATTCTTCTTAATGGTCACAGAGCCCAGCTGCTCTGCTCTCTGTGTCTCTGAGGCTCTCTTCTCTGTCAAAGTACATCTCAAATGAGCTGTCTCTCTGGAACAGAGAGACTGCAGGAGCTTGAAAGGGTGATTTGTGGGTGTCTGTAGGGATGGGCATTTGATATTTTTCCACTGTTCAAGTACCCTCATGATTTTTTTTTTTTTTTTTGGGGGGGGGGTACTCAAGGACTCCAACGGTGGGGGGGAACTATTTTTAGAACACAAGGACCTCACTGGATACAGTGTGTTTATGCTTTACTGCTCTCTGTAGGATCGTCTCACACTGAGTAGAGGGTCAGAGGGTTCCTCTATTCATCTTCACGTGTGCCTTGTCTCTATGTTTACCACTTACCAGTCCAACGTTTGGACACACCTACTCAGTCAAGGGTTTTTTCTTTATTTATTTTTTGTAGAATAATAGTGAAGACATAAAAACAATTAAATAACACATATGGAATCATGCAGTAACCAAAAAAAGGGTTAAACAAATCAAGATATTTAATATTTGAGATTCTTCAAAGTAGCCACCAAAGCTTTGCCTTGATTACAGCTTTACAATGTTATTTTATAGTTTTGATGTCTTCACTATTATTCTACAATGTAGAAAATAGTAAAAATTAAGAAAAACTCTTGAATGAGTAGGTGTGTCCAAACTTTTGACTGGTAATGTATTTTGAATGGTTGTTTGCTGGTTTCTCCTGTAGTCTCCTGTGGTATTTTATTATGATCCCTACTCCCTACTCCCCAGCCCTACTCCCTACTCCCTAGCACTACTCCCTACCCCCTACCCCCTACTCCCTACCCTCTACTCCCTAGCCGTACCCCCTACTCCCCAGCCCTACTCCCTACTCCCCAGCCCTACTCCCTACTCCCCAGCCCTACTCCCTACCCTCTACTCCCCAGCCCTACTCCCTACTCCCCAGCCCTACTCCCTACCCTCTACTCCCCATCCCTACTCCCTACTCCACAGCCCTACTCCCTACTCCCCAGCCCTACTCCCTACTCTCCAGCCCTACTCCCTACTCCCCAGCCCTACTCTCTACTCCCTACTTCCTACTCCCTACTCCCCAGCCCTACTCCCTACTCCCTACTTCCTACTCCCTACTCCCCAGCCCTACTCCCTACTCCCTACTCCCTACTCCCTACTCCCTAGCCCTACTCCCTACTCCCTAGCCCTACTCCCTACTCCCTACTCCCCAGCCCTACTCCCTACTCCCTAGCCCTACTCCCTAGCCCTACTCCCTACTCCCTACTCCCCAGCCCTACTCCCTACTCCCTAGTCCTACTCCCTACTCCCTACTCCCCAGCCCTACTCCCTACTCCCTAACCCTACTCCCTACTCCCCAGCCCTACTCCCTACTCCCTACTCCCTAGCCCTACTCCCTACTCCCTACTCCCCAGCCCTACTCCCTAACTTCCTAGCCCTACTCCCTACTCCCTACTCCCCAGCCCGACTCCCTACTCCCTACTCCCTAGCCCTACTCCCTACTCCCTACTTCCCAGCCCTACTCCCTACTCCCCAGCCCTACTCCCTACTCCCTAGCCCTACTCCCTACTCCCCAGCCCTACTCCCTACTCCCCAGCCCTACTCCCTACTCCCTACTCCCTAGCCCTACTCCCTACTCCCTACTCCCCAGCCCTACTCCCTACTCCCTAGCCCTACTCCCTACTCCCTAGCCCTACTCCCTACTCCCAGCCCTACTCCCTACTCCCTAGCCCTACTCCCTACTCCCTACTCCCCAGCCCTACTCCCTACTCCCTAGCCCTACTCCCTACTCCCCAGCCCTACTCCCTACTCCCCAGCCCTACTCCCTACTCCCCAGCCCTACTCCCTAGCCCTACTCCCTACTCCCTACTTCCCAGCCCTACTCCCTACTCCCCAGCCCTACTCCCTACTCCCTAGCCCTACTCCCTACTCCCTACTCCCCAGCCCTACTCCCTACTCCCTAGCCCTACTCCCTACTCCCCAGCCCTACTCCCTACCTCCCTAGCCCTACTCCCTACTCCCCAGCCCTACTCCCTACTCCCTAGCCCTACTCCCTACTCCCTAGCCCTACTCCCTACTCCCTACTCCCTACTCCCCAGCCCTACTCCCTACTCCCTACTCCCCAGCCCTACTCCCTACTCCCTACTCCCTACTCCCTACTCCCTACTCCCCAGGGAGCTACAGAGTCCTTCTGTAGCTCAGTTGGTAGAGCATGGCGCTTGTAACGCCAGGGTGTGTGTGTGTGTGTGTGTGTGTGTGTGTGTGTGTGTGTGTGTGTGTGTGTGTGTGTGTGTGTGTGTGTGTGTGTGTGTGTGTGTGTGTGTGTGTGTGTGTGTGTGTGTGTCTACAGGTATCCGGTGTGACAGTGTGTGTCCTCAGGGGTTGTGGGGTCCAAACTGCTCCGTCACCTGCTCCTGTCAGAATAGAGGATCCTGCTCACCTGAGGACGGTACCTGTGTCTGTTCCCCGGGTTACAGAGGGACCTCCTGCAAGAGAGGTATGTACCCTGACCTCTAACCTTAACTAGCACCTGTGGCTTAATGGTTGTTTCTCATTGAGTATTATTACTTGTTCTGTTATTTTATTATTATTTTATACGCATGTGATGTTTGTTGATCATTGCTAGACAGCCATTTTCAGGTCTTGCCATAGATTTTCAAGGTGATTTAAATCAAAAGTGTAACTAATCAGCTGAGGAACATTCAATGTCATCTTGGTTTTAGGTTATTGTCCTGCTGAAAAATGAATTCATATCCCAGTTTCTGGTGGAAAGCAGACTGAACTAGGTTTTCCTCTAGGATTTTGCATGTGCTTAGTTCTGTCTAATTTATTTTTATAACAATATAAACTCCTTAGTCCTTGCCGATGACAAGCATACCCATAACATGATGCAGCCACCACCGTGCTTGAAAAATATGGAGAGTGGCACTGAGTAATGTGTTGTTGGATTTGCTCTAAATATAACACTTTGTATTTAGGACATAAAGTTAATTTGCTACGTTTGTTACGGTTTTAATTTAGTGCCTTATTGCAAACAGGAGGGACCTCACAAATCAAATCAAATCAAATTTATTTATATAGCCCTTCGTACATCAGCTGATATCTCAAAGTGCTGTACAGAAACCCAGCCTAAAACCCCAAACAGCAAACAATGCAGGTGTAAAAGCACGGTGGCTAGGAAAAACTCCCTAGAAAGGCCAAAACCTAGGAAGAAACCTAGAGAGGAACCGGGCTATGTGGGGTGGCCAGTCCTCTTCTGGCTGTGCCGGGTAGAGATTATAACAGAACATGACCAAGATGTTCAAATGTTCATAAATGACCAGCATGGTCAAATAATAATAAGGCAGAACAGTTGAAACTGGAGCAGCAGCACAGTCAGGTGGACTGGGGACAGCAAGGAGCCATCATGTCAGGTAGTCCTGGGGCACGGTCCTAGGGCTCAGGTCCTCCGAGAGAGAGAAAGAAAGAGAGAATTAGAGAGAGCATATGTGGGGTGGCCAGTCCTCTTCTGGCTGTGCCGGGTGGAGATTATAACAGAACGTGGCCAAGATGTTCAAATGTTCATAAATGACCAGCATGGTTGAATAATAGTAAGGCAGAACAGTTGAAACTGGAGCAGGAGCATGGCCAGGTGGACTGGGGACAGCAAGGAGTCCTCATGTCAGGTAGTCCTGGGACATGGTCCTAGGGCCCAGGCCAGTTGAAACTGGAGCAGCAGCATGGCCAGGTGGACTGGGGACAGCAAGGAGTCATCATGTCAGGTAGTCCTGGGGCATGGTCCTAGGGCTCAGGTCCTCCGAGAGAGAGAAAGAAAGAGAGAAGGAGAGAATTAGAGAACGCACACTTAGATTCACACAGGACACCTGAATAGGACAGGAGAAGTACTCCAGATAAACAAACTGACCCTAGCCCCCCGACACATAAACTACTGCAGCATAAATACTGGAGGCTGAGACAGGAAGGGTCAGGAGACACTGTGGCCCCATCCGAGGACACCCCCGGACAGGGCCAAACAGGAAGGATATAACCCCACCCACTTTGCCAAAGCACAGCCCCCACACCACTAGAGGGAAATCTTCAACCACCAACTTACCATCCTGAGACAAGGCCGAGTATAGCCCACAAAGATCTCCGACACGGTACAACCCAAGGGGGGACCCAGACAGGCCGACCACAACAGTGAATCAACCCACCCAGGTGACGCACCCCCCAGGGACGGCACGAGAGAGCCCCAGCAAGCCAGTGACTCAGCCCCCGTAACAGGGTTAGAGGCAAAGAATCCCAGTGAAAAGAGGGGAACCGGCCAGGCAGAGACAGCAAGGGCGGTTCGTTGCTCCAGAGCCTTTCCGTTCACCTTCCCACTCCTGGGCCAGACTACACTCAATCATATGACCCACTGAAGAGATGAGTCTTCAGTAAAGACTTAAAGGTTGAGACCGAGTTTGCGTCTCTGACATGGGTAGGCAGACCGTTCCATAAAAATGGAGCTCTATAGGAGAAAGCCCTGCCTCCAGCTGTTTGCTTAGAAATTCTAGGGACAATTAGGAGGCCTGCGTCTTGTGACCGTAGCGTACGTGTAGGTATGTACGGCAGGACCAAATCAGAGAGGTAGGTAGGAGCAAGCCCATGTAATGCTTTGTAGGTTAGCAGTAAAACCTTGAAATCAGCCCTTGCTTTGACAGGAAGCCAGTGTAGAGAGGCTAGCACTGGAGTAATATGATCAAATTTTTTGGTTCTAGTCAGGATTCTAGCAGCCGTATTTAGCACTAACTGAAGTTTATTTAGTGCTTTATCCGGGTAGCCGGAAAATAGAGCATTGCAGTAGTCTAACCTAGAAGTGACAAAAGCATGGATTAATTTTTCTGCATCATTTTTGGACAGAAAGTTTCTGATTTTTGCAATGTTACGTAGATGGAAAAAAGCTGTCCTCGAAATGGTCTTGATATGTTCTTCAAAAGAGAGATCAGGGTCCAGAGTAACGCCGAGGTCCTTCACAGTTTAAATTTGAGACGACTGTACAACCATTAAGATTAATTGTCAGATTCAACAGAAGATCTCTTTGTTTCTTGGGACCTAGAACAAGCATCTCTGTTTTGTCCGAGTTTAATAGTAGAAAGTTTGCAGCCATCCACTTCCTTATGTCTGAAACACATGCTTCTAGCGAGGGCAATTTTGGGGCTTCACCATGTTTCATTGAAATGTACAGCTGTGTGTCATCCGCATAGCAGTGAAAGTTTACATTATGTTTTCGAATAACATCCCCAAGAGGTAAAATATATAGTGAAAACAATAGTGGTCCTAAAACAGAACCTTGAGGAACACCGAAATGTACAGTTGATTTGTCAGAGGACAAACCATTCACAGAGACAAACTGATATCTTTCCGACAGATAAGACCTAAACCAGGCCAGAACATGTCCGTGTCGACCAATTTGGGTTTCCAATCTCTCCAAAAGAATGTGGTGATCGATGGTATCAAAAGCAGCACTCACAGAGATGGAATAGTCATGTAAAAATCATGTTAAACACTTACTTACTGCACTGTACATAATGTGACTTGTTAAGCAAATGTTTACTCCTGAACTGATTTAGGCTTGATATAACAAAGGTGTTGAATGTAAAAATGTCTAAAAACACAATTCCACTTTGGCATTATGGGGTATTGTGATGTCATTATGGGCTATTGTGATGTCATTATGGGGTATTGTGATGTCATTATGGGGTATTGTGATGTCATTATGGGGTATTACGATGTCATTATGGGGTATTGTGATGTCAGTATGGGGTTTGGGGGAAGACCAGTGACACAACATCTCAATGTAATACAGTTTCAGGCTGTAACACAACAACATGTGTAAAAAGTCCCGGGGTGTGAATACTCTCTGATGTAACTGGGTGTGAGTACTTTCTGAAGTAACTGGGTGTGAGTACTCTCTGAAGTAACTGGGTGTGAGTACTCTCTGAAGTAACTAGGTGTGAATACTCTCTGAAGTAACTGGGTGTGAATACGCTCTGAAGTAACTGGGTGTGAATACTCTCTGAAGTAACTGGGTGTGAGTACTCTCTGAAGTAACTGGGTGTGAGTACTCTCTGAAGTAACTGGGTGTGAATACTCTGAAGTAACTGGGTGTGAGTACTCTGAAGTAACTGGGTGTGAATACTCTCTGAAGTAACTGGGTGTGAGTACTCTCTGAAGTAACTGGATGTGAATACGTTCTGAAGTAACTGGGTGTGAATACTCTCTGAAGTAACTGGGTGTGAATACGTTCTGAAGTAACTGGGTGTGAGTACTCTCTGAAGTAACTGGGTGTGACTACTCTCTGAAGTAACTGGGTGTGAATACGTTCTGAAGTAACTAGGTGTGAATACTCTCTGAAGTAACTGGGTGTGAGTACTCTTAAGTAACTGGGTGTGAGTACTCTCTGAAGTAACTGGGTGTGAATACTCTCTGAAGTAACTGGGTGTGAATATGTTCTGAAGTAACTAGGTGTGAATACTCTCTGAAGTAACTGGGTGTGAGTACTCTTAAGTAACTGGGTGTGAGTACTCTCTGAAGTAACTGGGTGTGAATACGCTCTGAAGTAACTGGGTGTGAGTACTCTCTGAAGTAACTGGGTGTGAGTACTCTCTGAAGTAACTGGATGTGAATACGTTCTGAAGTAACTGCGTGTGAATACTCTCTGAAGTAACTGGGTGTGAATACGTTCTGAAGTAACTGGGTGTGAGTACTCTCTGAAGTAACTGGGTGTGACTACTCTCTGAAGTAACTGGGTGTGAATACGTTCTGAAGTAACTAGGTGTGAATACTCTCTGAAGTAACTGGGTGTGAGTACTCTTAAGTAACTGGGTGTGAGTACTCTCTGAAGTAACTGGGTGTGAATACTCTCTGAAGTAACTGGGTGTGAATACGTTCTGAAGTAACTAGGTGTGAATACTCTCTGAAGTAACTGGGTGTGAGTACTCTTAAGTAACTGGGTGTGAGTACTCTCTGAAGTAACTGGGTGTGAATACGCTCTGAAGTAACTGGGTGTGAGTACTCTCTGAAGTAACTGGGTGTGAGTACTCTCTGAAGTAACTGGGTGTGAATACTCTCTGAAGTAACTGGGTGTGAGTACTCTCTGAAGTAACTGGGTGTGAATACTCTCTGAAGTAACTGGGTGTGAATACTCTGAAGTAACTGGGTGTGAATACTCTCTGAAGTAACTGGGTGTGAGTAATCTCTGAAGTAACTGAGTGTGAGTACTCTCTGAAGTAACTGGGTGTGAATACACTCTGAAGTAACTGGGTGTGAGTACTCTCTGAAGTAACTGGTTGTGAATACTCTCTGAAGTAACTGGGTGTGAGTACTCTCTGAAGTAACTGGGTGTGAATACTCTCTGAAGTAACTGGGTGTGAGTACTCTCTGAAGTAACTAGGTGTGAATACTCTCTGAAGTAACTGGGTGTGAGTACTCTCTGAAGTAACTGGGTGTGAATACACTCTGAAGTAACTGGGTGTGAATACTCTCTGAAGTAACTGGGTGTAAATACACTCTGAAGTAACTGGGTGTGAATACTCTCTGAAGTAACTGGGTGTGAATACGTTCTGAAGTAACTGGGTGTGAGTACTCTCTGAAGTAACTGGTAACTGGGTGTGAATACTCTCTGAAGTAACTGGGTGTGAATACTCTCTGAAGTAACTGGGTGTGAATACTCTCTGAAGTAACTGGGTGTGAATACTCTCTGAAGTAACTGGGTGTGAATACTCTCTGAAGTAACTGGGTGTGAATACTCTCTGAAGTAACTGGGTGTGAATACTCTCTGAAGTAACTGGGAGTGAATACTCTCTGAAGTAACTGGGAGTGAATACTCTCTGAAGTAACTGGGTGTGAATACTCTCTGAAGTAACTGGGTGTGAATAACTGGGTGTGAATACTCTCTGAAGTAACTGGGTGTGAATACTCTCTGAAGTAACTGGGTGTGAGTACTCTCTGAAGTAACTGGGTGTGAATACACTCTGAAGTAACTGGGTGTGAGTACTCTCTGAAGTAACTGGTTGTGAATACTCTCTGAAGTAACTGGGTGTGAGTACTCTCTGAAGTAACTGGGTGTGAATACTCTCTGAAGTAACTGGGTGTGAGTACTCTCTGAAGTAACTAGGTGTGAATACTCTCTGAAGTAACTGGGTGTGAGTACTCTCTGAAGTAACTGGGTGTGAATACACTCTGAAGTAACTGGGTGTGAATACTCTCTGAAGTAACTGGGTGTAAATACACTCTGAAGTAACTGGGTGTGAATACTCTCTGAAGTAACTGGGTGTGAATACGTTCTGAAGTAACTGGGTGTGAGTACTCTCTGAAGTAACTGGGTGTGAATACTCTCTGAAGTAACTGGGTGTGAATACTCTCTGAAGTAACTGGGTGTGAATACTCTCTGAAGTAACTGGGTGTGAATACTCTCTGAAGTAACTGGGTGTGAGTACTCTCTGAAGTAACTGGGTGTGAATACTCTCTGAAGTAACTGGGTGTGAATACTCTCTGAAGTAACTGGGTGTGAGTACTCTCTGAAGTAACTGGGTGTGAATACTCTCTGAAGTAACTGGGTGTGAATACTCTCTGAAGTAACTGGGTGTGAGTACTCTCTGAAGTAACTGGGTGTGAGTACTCTCTGAAGTAACTGGGTGTGAATACTCTCTGAAGTAACTGGGTGTGAATACTCTCTGAAGTAACTGGGTGTGAATACTCTCTGAAGTAACTGGGTGTGAGTACTCTCTGAAGTAACTGGTTGTGAGTACTCTCTGAAGGCTCTGTAGGGAGCAGGGTGTCATATGGGACACAGACCCTTGTCTGATTGGCTGGAAGACTGGGCTATAATGCCCTGGCTCTCCCTCTGATTGGCTGGAAGACTGGGCTATAATGCCCTGGCTGTCCCTCTGAGTGGCTGGAGTCTGGGATCTTGGGTCTGAGGGAGCTGGTCGCCTGAGGTTTCTCTTGTATCTCTGGTCTCTGCTGTGCTTCTCTGGCTCGGCCCTGAGTGGAGGTCTGACTCAAGTGATGAGTTCACTGATTAGAGGTGATCTTCACAGGGGCAAACCTGTAAACATCAGACAAAGTGGAATTTAACAGAGAGAGAGAGAAGGGGAGAGTTGGAGTGAAGTGTGTCCTCATGCCATGTGTCTGTCTGGGCCGTGATTAAAGTGGAATTTAACAGAGAGGGAGAGACACAGCCACACACAATGTAAAGGAGTGTGTGTCCACATGCCATGTGTGTGTTTAGAGATGATTAATCTCACTCTGTCAGACCTGTTGTCTTCATTACTAAGAGACAAGGTGGACAGACACAACCACTCAGACCTGTTGTCTTCATTACTAAGAGACAATGTGGACAGACAACCACTCAGACCTGTTGTCTTCATTACTAAGAGACAATGTGGACAGACACAACCACTCAGACCTGTTGTCTTCATTACTAAGAGACAAGGTGGACAGACACAACCTCTAAGGCTATTTAACTAAAAGAGGTTTTAAATGAAGAACAATGATGATAGCGTGAGAGGTGGAGACAGGATGGACGGACAGACTACAGACTGAGTAGCAAGACTAACAGGATGGACGGACAGACTACAGACTGAGTAGCAAGACTAACAGGATGGACGGACAGACTACAGACTGAGTAGCAAGACTAACAGGATGGACGGACAGACTACAGACTGAGTAGCAAGACTAACAGGATGGACGGACAGACTACAGACTGAGTAGCAAGACTAACAGGATGGACGGACAGACTACAGACTGAGTAGCAAGACTAACAGGATGGACGGACAGACTACAGTAGACTGAGTAGTTATTTTCTTCTCCTTCTCTGTCTTTGCAGTGGATTGCAGTCTTATTGAATATAGTGGATAGTATTTAGTTAAATGTACTGTGTTTAGAACATTAGAATGGATGGCGGGCCAGTTCAATGATTCCGCGGTGTCTTGTTAGATATATCAGATGCGTTCGTCTTGCCTTTACCACGCCAGAAAAGTAAACTGTGAAACAACATTTTATTGATCTCGTACTTTTGACAGTCATGTTTAAAAAGGAAAATATCTCTTATTCCTATTTGTTAAGCTGCACACAAGCTGCAAACACATTAATACAATAGAATAAATATCTCTTCTTCCTATTTGTTAAGCTGCTTTCACACATTAATACAATATAATAAATTGGTCTTTCATGACTGATTAGTCATTCTGTTTCAAACAATATGAAGGACTGGAATGATTAGAGTTTTATTTGTGTCCCTCTTCCTCTCTTTCTCTTCCTGCTCATCTCTTCTCGTCATCTCTTTTTCCTCATCTCTTCCTGCTCATCTCTTCTCGTCATCTCTTCCTCCTCATCTCTTCTTCCTCATCTCTTCCTCTTCATCTTTTCTCCTCATCTCTTCATATTTATCTCTTTCCCTCATCTCTTCCTCACCTCTTCTCGTCATCGATTCCTCCTCATCTCTTCTCCTCTTCCCCTCCTCTCCTCCCTCCCCTCCTCCTCCTCTCTCTCCTCTTCCTCTCCTCTATCTCCTTTGTCTCTCCTGTCCTTAGTCTGTTCTCCTGGGTTCTATGGGCACCGCTGTAGCCAGTCATGTCCACAGTGTGTCCACAGCTCTGGATCGTGCCATCATGTGACTGGTCACTGTGACTGTCTGTCCGGCTTCTATGGCTCCCTGTGCAACCAAGGCAAGTAGTCCTACTCTCCTCCTGTCCCTTCTCTCTGCAACCAAGGCAAGTAGTCCTACTCTCCTCCTGTCCCTTCTCTCTGCAACCAAGGCAAGTAGTCCTACTCTCCTCCTGTCCCTTCTCTCTGCAACCAAGGCAAGTAGCCCTCCTCTCCTCCTGTCCCTTCTCTCTGTAACCAAGGCAAGTAGCCCTCCTCTCCTCCTGTCCCTTCTCTCTGCAACCAAGGCAAGCAGTCCTACTCTCCTCCTGTCCCTTCTCTCTGCAACCAAGGCAAGTAGCCCTCCTCTCCTCCTGTCCCTTCTCTCTGCAACCAAGACAAGTAGTCCTCCTCTCTTCCTGTCCCTCCTTCTTCCTCCTTCTCTCTCCCTCCCTCTCTCCCTCTCTCTCCCTCCCTCCTTCCAGTCTCTAACCTAGTTACAGTGATGTCTTCTCTGTCTCTGTGAGGCATGGAAAACTAAAAGAACGGAGAACGGTCTCTTCGCTTAGAACGGAGAACAGTCTCTTCAGTCAGAACGGAGAACGGTCTCCTCGCTCAGAATGTAGAACCTTCTCTTCGCTCAGAACGGAGAACAGTCTCTTCAGTCAGAACGGAGAACAGTCTCTTCAGTCAGAACAGAGACCGGTCTCTTCGGTCAGAACGGAGAACAGTCTCTTCAGTCAGAACGGAGAACGGTCTCTTCGCTCAGAATGGAGAACGGTCTCTTCGCTCAGAACGGAGAACTGTCTCTTCGCTCAGAAAGGAGAACAGTCTCTCCTGCTTCTCCCTGTCTCTCCCTGTCTCTCCCTGCCTCTCCATGTCTCTCCATGTCTCTCCCTTCCTCCTACCCTGCCTCTCCCTTCCTCCTACCCTGCCTCTCCCTGTCTCTCCCTGCCTCTCCCTGTCTCTCCCTGCCTCTCCCTGCCTCCTACCCTGCCTCTCCCTTCCTCCTACCATGCCTCTTCCTACCTCTCCCTGCCTCTCCCTGCCTCTCCCTGTCTTCTACCCTGCCTCTCCCTGCCTCTCTCTGCCTCTCTCTGTCTCTCTCTGTCTCTCCCTGCCTCTCCCTGCCTCTCCCGACCTCTCCCTGCCTCTCCCTGTCTTCTACCCTGCCTCTCCCTGCCTCTACCTGCCTCTCTCTGCCTCTCCCTTTCTCTCCCTGTCTCTCCCTGCCTCTCCCTGTCTCTCCCTGCCTCTCCCTGCCTCTCCTTGCCTCTCCCTGTCTCTCCCTGTCTCTCAATGACTATCCCTGCCTCTCCCTGCATCTCTCTGCCTCTCCCTGTCTCTCCCTGCCTCTCCCTGTCTCTCCCTGCCTCTCCCTGCCTCTCCGTGCCTCTCCCTGTCTCTCCCTGTCTCTCAATGACTATCCCTGCCTCTCCCTGCCTCTCCCTGTCTCTCCCTGTCTCTCAATGACTATCCCTGTCTTTCCCTGCCTCTCCTTGTCTCTCCCTGCCTCTCCCTGTCCCTCCCTGTCTCTCCCTGCCTCTCCCTGCCTCTCCCTACCTCTCCCTACCTCTCCCTGCCTTTCCCTGCCTCTCCCTGTCTCTCAATGACTATCCCTGCCTTTCCCTGCCTCTTCCTGTCTCTCCCTGCCTCTCCCTGTCTCCTACCCTGCCTCTCCCTGCCTCTTACTACCTCTCCCTGTCTATCCTTGCCTCTCCCTGCCTCTCCCTGTCTCTCCCTGCCTCTCCCTGTCTCTCCATGTCTCTCCCTGTCTCTCCCTTCAACTAAATGACATTATCAGTGTCTCTCTGACAAATAACCTTCAGTGAAAATCTAATCTGAATATTGCTGAGACATTCTCTTTTAGAGAGAGACTCAAAGAAAGCGACAGTATTAGCAGCCGTCCTCTCAACACAGTCAACAGGAAACCTAGTGAGATTAGCATCCATCCTCTCAGCACAGTCAACAGGAAACCTAGTGAGATTAGCATCCATCCTCTGTCCTCTCAGCACAGTCAACAGGAAACCTAGTGAGATTAGCATCCATCCTCCGTCCTCTCAACACAGTCAACAGGAAACCTAGTGAGATTAGCATCCATCCTCTCAGCACAGTCAACAGGAAACCTAGTGAGATTAGCATCCATCATCCGTCCTCTCAGCACAGTCAACAGGAAACCTAGTGAGATTAGCATCCAGTCCTCTCAACACAGTCAACAGGAAACCTAGTGAGATTAGCATCCATCCTCTCAACACAGTCAACAGGAAACCTAGTGAGATTAGCATCCATCCTCTCAACACAGTCAACAGGAAACCTAGTGAGATTAGCATCCGTCCTTATTCATGTCATGTTCATGTTCTATATTCAGATTTGAGAGGTTTTTAAATGCTTCAAGGCTCATATTATCGAACACAGACAGGGGCTAATCCAATGAGTTACTTTATGCTGCTAATCCAATGAGTTACTCTATGCTGCTAATCCAATGAGTTACTCTATCCTGCTAATCCAATGAGTTACTCTATCCTGCTAATCCAATGAGTTACTCTATCCTGCTAATCCAATGAGTTACTCTATCCTGCTAATCCTTTTAATGAGTTACTCTATGAAATGCTAATCCAATGAGTTAAACTAATACAGCTATCTGGTGACTAACACAAAGACAGGTACAATCACCCACGAAATACAACGCGCACTCAGCTAATCCAATGAGTTACTCTATGCTGCTAATCCAATGAGTTACTCTATGCTGCTAATCCAATGAGTTACTCTATGCTGCTAATCCAATGAGTTACTCTATGCTGCTAATCCAATGAGTTACTCTATCCTGCTAATCCAATGAGTTACTCTATCCTGCTAATCCAATGAGTTACTCTATGCTGCTAATCCAATGAGTTACTCTATGCTGCTAATCCAATGAGTTACTCTATGCTGCTAATCCAATGAGTTACTCTATGCTGCTAATCCAATGAGTTACTCTATGCTGCTAATCCAATGAGTTTGTCACACCCGGATCTGTTTAACCCTCAGGCTGAATAGGTGTTTATCAGGCTAGCTGGATGTCACACCCTGATCTGTTTCACCTATCCTTGTGATTGTCTCCACCCCCCCTCCAGGTGTCGCCCATCTTCTCCATTATCCCCTGGGTATTTATACCTGTGTTCTCTGTTGGTCTGTTGCCAGTTTGTTTTGGTCATTCATACCTACCCGTTTTTTCTCCTTTGCTCCTGTCCTGTCTATAGTGCCTGTTTTCTAGTTTAGCCGGTTTTGACCTTTCTGCCTGCCCTGACCCTGAGCCTGTCTACCGTCCTGTGCCCGTGTTCGGTTTAATAAAATGTTGTTACTTCAACATCGTCTGCACCTGGGTCTTACCTTCAAACAATATTTTACTGTTATTTGAACAAACATTCTGCTTTAGGCCTGTTAAAAAGAGAACAAAGGATGACCTGATTTTTACTTACTTTGGATTTACAAAAACACACTACAGTAGACTGGTATATAGACTGGTATATAGACTGGTATATAGACTGGTATATAGACTGGTATATAGACTGGTATATAGACTGGTCACTACAGTAGACTGGTATATAGACTGGTATATAGACTGGTATATAGACTGGTCACTACACTAGACTGGTATATAGACTGGTCACTACAGTAGACTGGTATATAGACTGGTATATAGACTGGTATATAGACTGGTCACTACAGTAGACTGGTATATAGACTGGTAACTACACTAGACTGGTATATAGACTGGTCACTACACTAGACTGGTATATAGACTGGTCACTACAGTAGACTGGTATATAGACTGGTCACTACAGTAGACTGGTATATAGACTGGTATATAGACTGGTCACTACAGTAGACTGGTATATAGACTGGTCACTACAGTAGACTGGTATATAGACTGGTAACTACAGTAGACTGGTATATAGACTGGTATATAGACTGGTAACTACACTAGACTGGTATATAGACTGGTCACTACAGTAGACTGGTATATAGACTGGTAACTACAGTAGACTGGTATATAGACTGGTAACTACAGTAGACTGGTATATAGACTGGTACTACAGTAGACTGGTATATAGACTGGTAACTACAGTAGACTGGTATATAGACTGGTAACTACAGTAGACTGGTATATAGACTGGTCACCACAGTAGACTGGTATATAGACTGGTATATAGACTGGTATATAGACTGGTCACCACAGTAGACTGGTATATAGACTGGTCACCACAGTAGACTGGTATATAGACTGGTCACTACAGTAGACTGGTATATAGACTGGTCACTACAGTAGACTGGTATATAGACTGGTCACTACAGTAGACTGGTATATAGACTGGTAACTACAGTAGACTGGTATATAGACTGGTAACTACAGTAGACTGGTATATAGACTGATACCTACACTAGACTGGTATATAGACTGGTAACTACAGTAGACTGGTATATAGACTGGTAACTACAGTAGACTGGTATATAGACTGGTAACTACAGTAGACTGGTATATAGACTGGTAACTACACTAGACTGGTATATAGACTGGTCACTACACTAGACTGGTATATAGACTGGTCACTACACTAGACTGGTATATAGACTGGTCACTACACTAGACTGGTATATAGACTGGTAACTACAGTAGACTGGTATATAGACTGGTATAGACTGGTCACTACAGTAGACTGGTATATAGACTGGTAACTACAGTAGACTGGTATATAGACTGGTAACTACAGTAGACTGGTATATAGACTGGTATATAGACTGGTCACTACAGTAGACTGGTATATAGACTGGTAACTACACTAGACTGGTATATAGACTGGTAACTACACTAGACTGGTATATAGACTGGTATATAGACTGGTATATAGACTGGTAACTACAGTAGACTGGTATATAGACTGGTATATAGACTGGTAACTACACTAGACTGGTATATAGACTGATAACTACAGTAGACTGGTATATAGACTGGTATATAGACTGGTATATAGACTGGTAGACTGGTATATAGACTGGTAACTACACTAGACTGGTATATAGACTGGTAACTACAGTAGACTGGTATATAGACTGGTAACTACACTAGACTGGTATATAGACTGGTATATAGACTGGTCACTACAGTAGACTGGTATATAGACTGGTAACTACACTAGACTGGTATATAGACTGGTAACTACACTAGACTGGTATATAGACTGGTAACTACAGTAGACTGGTATATAGACTGGTAACTACAGTAGACTGGTATATAGACTGGTATATAGACTGGTATATAGACTGGTATATAGACTGGTAACTACACTAGACTGGTAACTACACTAGACTGGTATATAGACTGATAACTACAGTAGACTGGTATATAGACTGGTAACTACACTAGACTGGTATATAGACTGGTATATAGACTGGCCACTACAGTAGACTGGTATATAGACTGGTAACTACAGTAGACTGGTATATAGACTGGTAACTACAGTAGACTGGTATATAGACTGGTCACTACAGTAGACTGGTATATAGACTGGTAACTACAGTAGACTGGTATATAGACTGGTCACTACACTAGACTGGTATATAGACTGGTCACTACAGTAGACTGGTATATAGACTGGTCACTACAGTAGACTGGTATATAGACTGGTCACTACAGTAGACTGGTATATAGACTGGTCACTACAGTAGACTGGTATATAGACTGGTAACTACACTAGACTGGTATATAGACTGGTATATAGACTGATAACTACAGTAGACTGGTATATAGACTGGTAACTACAGTAGACTGGTATATAGACTGGTCACTACAGTAGACTGGTATATAGACTGGTCACTACAGTAGACTGGTATATAGACTGGTAACTACACTAGACTGGTATATAGACTGGTATATAGACTGATAACTACAGTAGACTGGTATATAGACTGGTAACTACAGTAGACTGGTATATAGACTGGTCACTACAGTAGACTGGTATATAGACTGGTCACTACAGTAGACTGGTATATAGACTGGTAACTACACTAGACTGGTATATAGACTGGTATATAGACTGGTAACTACAGTAGACTGGTATATAGACTGGTCACTACAGTAGACTGGTATATAGACTGGTAACTACAGTAGACTGGTATATAGACTGGTCACTACAGTAGACTGGTATATAGACTGGTAACTACAGTAGACTGGTATATAGACTGGTAACTACAGTAGACTGGTATATAGACTGGTAACTACAGTAGACTGGTATATAGACTGGTAACTACAGTAGACTGGTATATAGACTGATAACTACAGTAGACTGGTATATAGAATGATACCGACAGTAGACTGGTACACTAGACTGGTATATAGACTGGTCACTACAGTAGACTGGTACTGGTATATAGACTGGTCACTACAGTAGACTGGTATATAGACTGGTAACTACAGTAGACTGGTATATAGACTGGTAACTATAGACTGGTTATATATTATGATAACTACAGTAGACTGGTAGACTATATAGACTGGTATATAGACTGGTATATAGACTGGTAACTACAGTAGACTGGTATATAGACTGGTAACTACAGTAGACTGGTATATAGACTGGTATATAGACTGGTAACTACACTAGACTGGTATATAGACTGGTATATAGACTGGTAACTACAGTAGACTGGTATATAGACTGGTAACTACAGTAGACTGGTATATAGACTGGTAACTACAGTAGACTGGTATATAGACTGGTCACTACAGTAGACTGGTATATAGACTGGTAACTACAGTAGACTGGTAACTACAATAGACTGGTATATAGACTGGTAACTACACTAGACTGGTATATAGACTGGTACTACAGTAGACTGGTATATAGACTGGTAACACACTAGACTGGTATATAGACTGGTAACTACAGTAGACTGGTATATAGACTGGTAACTACACTAGACTGGTATATAGACTGGTAACTACAGTAGACTGGTATATAGACTGGTCACTACAGTAGACTGGTATATAGACTGGTAACTACACTAGACTGGTATATAGACTGGTCACTACAGTAGACTGGTATATAGACTGGTAACTACACTAGACTGGTATATAGACTGGTATATAGACTGGTACTACAGTAGACTGGTATATAGACTGGTAACTACACTAGACTGGTATATAGACTGGTATATAGACTGGTAACTACACTAGACTGGTATATAGACTGGTAACTACACTAGACTGGTATATAGACTGGTAACTACAGTAGACTGGTATATAGACTGGTCACTACAGTAGACTGGTATATAGACTGGTATACACTAGACTGGTATATAGACTACACTGGTATATAGACTGGTATATAGACTGGTATATAGACTGGTAACTACACTAGACTGGTATATAGACTGGTATATAGACTGGTATAGACTGGTATATAGACTACACTAGACTGGTATATAGACTGGTATATAGACTGGTAACTACACTAGACTGGTATATAGACTGGTAACTACACTAGACTGGTATACCACAGTAGACTGGTATATAGACTGGTAACTACACTAGACTGGTATATAGACTGGTAACTACACTAGACTATAGACTGGTACTACAGTAGACTGGTATATAGACTGGTAACTATAGACTGGTATATAGACTGGTAACTACAGTAGACTGGTATATAGACTGGTCACTACAGTAGACTGGTATATAGACTGGTCACTACAGTAGACTGGTATATAGACTGGTATATAGACTGGTAACTACAGTAGACTGGTATATAGACTGGTATATAGACTGGTAACTACAGTAGACTGGTATATAGACTGGTAACTACAGTAGACTGGTATATAGACTGGTAACTACACTAGACTGGTATATAGACTGGTAACTACAGTAGACTGGTATATAGACTGGTAACTACAGTAGACTGGTATATAGACTGGTACCTACACTAGACTGGTATATAGACTGGTATATAGACTGGTACCTACAGTAGACTGGTATATAGACTGGTATATAGACTGGTAACTACACTAGACTGGTATATAGACTGGTAACTACACTAGACTGGTATATAGACTGGTCACTACAGTAGACTGGTATATAGACTGGTATATAGACTGGTAACTACAGTAGACTGGTATATAGACTGGTAACTACACTAGACTGGTATATAGACTGGTATATAGACTGGTAACTACAGTAGACTGGTATATAGACTGGTATATAGACTGGTAACTACACTAGACTGGTATGTAGACTGGTATATAGACTGGTAACTACACTAGACTGGTATATAGACTGGTCACTACAGTAGACTGGTATATAGACTGGTATATAGACTGGTACCTACAGTAGACTGGTATATAGACTGGTACCTACAGTAGACTGGTATATAGACTGGTAACTACACTAGACTGGATTATATAGACTGGTATATAGACTGGTCTTGTATAACTACAGTAGACTGGTATATAGACTGGGAACTACACCAGACTGGTATATAGACTGATAACTACAGTAGACTGGTATAATAGACTGGTACACTGGATTACTAGACAGGGTAGTACTCTGGGATGTTGTAGAGCATGAACCTACAGGAACGGGCCACCGCCTTGATGTTAGAGAACTGGTATATAGACTGGTATATAGACTGGAGTTGTTGACCGTGATGGCAGATCAGACTGGTATATAGAAGAGCTGGTCACTACAGGTAGACTGGTATATAGACTGGTAACTACAGTAGACTGGTATAGAAGGGGACTGGTAGATAGACTGGTCACTGCACAATGATAAGACTGGTATATAGACTGGTAACTACAGTAGACTGGTATATAGACTGGTAACTACAGTAGACTGGAACATAGACTGGTAACTACAGTAGACTGGTATATAGACTGGTAACTACACTACCTGGTAAGCTACAGTAGACTGATATTGCGTAGACTGATAGATGCTAACACTAGACTGGTATAGGAGACTGGTCACTATCAGTAGACTGGTATATAGACTGGTATATAGACTGGTAACTACAGTAGACTGGTATATAGACTGGTAACTACAGTAGACTGGTATATAGACTGGTAACTACAGTAGACTGGTATATAGACTGGTAACTACAGTAGACTGGTATATAGACTGGTAACTACACTAGACTGGTATATAGACTGGTAACTACACTAGACTGGTATATAGACTGGTATATAGACTGGTAACTACACTAGACTGGTATATAGACTGGTATATAGACTGGTAACTACACTAGACTGGTATATAGACTGGTAACTACACTAGACTGGTATATAGACTGGTATATAGACTGGTAACTACAGTAGACTGGTATATAGACTGGTATATAGACTGGTAACTACAGACTGGTATATAGACTGGTATATAGACTGGTAACTACAGTAGACTGGTATATAGACTGGTAACTACACTAGACTGGTATATAGACTGGTCACTACACTAGACTGGTATATAGACTGGTCACTACAGTAGACTGGTATATAGACTGGTCACCACAGTAGACTGGTATATAGACTGGTATATAGACTGGTATCCACAGTAGACTGGTATATAGACTGGTAACTACAGTAGACTGGTATATAGACTGGTCACTACAGTAGACTGGTATATAGACTGGTAACTACACTAGACTGGTATATAGACTGGTAACTACAGTAGACTGGTATATAGACTGGTATATAGACTGGTAACTACACTAGACTGGTATATAGACTGGTAACTACAGTAGACTGGTATATAGACTGGTAACTACAGTAGACTGGTATATAGACTGGTAACTACACTAGACTGGTAACTACAGTAGACTGATATATAGACTGATAACTACACTAGACTGGTATATAGACTGGTAACTACAGTAGACTGGTAACTACAGTAGACTGATATATGGACTGATAACTACAGTAGACTCTGGGAAACAAATAATAATGTCAGCAACATTAGCTAGTCTCGCTACTGTATTTAGCCACTCTACTGTATATAGCCTCTCTACTGTATATAGACTCTCTACTGTTATATAGCCTCTCTACTGTATATAGACTCTCTACTGTTATATAGCCTCTCTACTGTATATAGACTCTCTACTGTTATATAGCCTCTCTACTGTTATATAGCCTCTACTCTTATATAGCCTCTCTACTGTATATAGCCTCTCTACTGTATATAGACTCACTACTGTTATATAGCCTCTCTACTGTTATATAGCCTCTACTGTATATAGCCTCTCTACTGTATATAGACTCTCTACTGTTATATAGCCTCTCTACTGTTATATAGCCTCTACTGTTATATAGCCTCTCTACTGTATATAGCCTCTCTACTGTTATATAGCCTCTCTACTGTTATATAGCTTCTCTACTGTATATAGCCTCTACTGTATATAGCCTCTACTGTATATAGCCTCTCTACTGTTATATAGCCTCTCTACTGTATATAACCTCTCTACTGTATATACCCTCTCTACTGTATATAGCCTCTCTACTGTTATATAGCCTCTCTACTGTATGTAGCCTCTCTACTGTATATAGCCTGTCTACTGTTATATAGCCTCTCTACTGTTATATAGCCTCTCTACTGTATATAACCTCTCTACTGTTATATAGCCTCTCTACTGTATATAGCCTCTCTACTGTATATAACCTCTCTACTGTTATATAGCCTCTCTACTGTATATAGCCTCTCTACTGTATATAGCTTCTCTACTGTATATAACCTCTCTACTGTATATAGCCTCTCTACTGTATATAGCTTCTCTACTGTATATAACCTCTCTACTGTATATAGCCTCTCTACTGTATATAGCTTCTCTACTGTATAAAACCTCTCTACTGTATATAGCCTCTCTACTGTATATAGCCTCTCTACTGTATATAGCCTCTCTACTCTATATAGCCTCTCTACTGTATATAGCCTCTCTACTGTATATAGCCTCTACTGTATATAGCCTCTCTACTGTATATAACCTCTCTACTGTATATAGCCTCTACTGTATATAGCCTCTCTACTGTATATAACCTCTCTACTGTATATAGCCTCTCTACTGTATATAGCCTCTACTGTATATAACCTCTCTACTGTATATAACCTCTCTACTGTATATAGCTTCTCTACTGTATATAGCCTCTCTACTCTATATAACCTCTCTACTGTATATAGCCTGTCTACTATATATAGCATCTCTACTGTATATAGCCTCTCTACTATATATAGCATCTCTACTGTATATAGCATCTCTACTGTATATAGCCTCTCTACTATATATAGCATCTCTACTGTATATAGCATCTCTACTGTATATAGCCTCTCTACTATATATAGCATCTCTACTGTATATAGCATCTCTACTGTATATAGCCTCTCTACTATATATAGCATCTCTACTGTATATAGCATCTCTACTGTATATAGCATCTCTACTGTATATAGCATCTCTACTGTATATAGCCTCTCTACTATATATAGCCTCTCTACTGTATATAGCATCTCTACTGTATATAGCCTCTCTACTGTATATAGCATCTCTACTGTTATATAGCCTCTCTACTGTATATAGCCTGTCTTTTTACTGTTGTTTTAAGTTCTTTACCTACCTATTGTTCACCTAATACCTTGTTTGCACTGTTGGTTAGAGCCTGTAAGGAAGCATTTCACTGTAAGGTCACCTATTGTTTAGAGCCTGTAAGTAAGCATTCCACTGTAAGGTCACCTATTGGTTATAGCCTGTAAGGAAGCATTTCACTGTAAGGTCACCTATTGGTTAGAGTCTGTTCTGTTCCTCAGTAGGCCGTCATTGTAATTAAGAATTTGTTCTCAAGTGACTTTCCTGGTTAAATTTAAATACAAAAATATCAATATACCAATAATCTAAGTAAAGCTTTGGCACGTCATTGGGCCACATGTTATTACTCATCATTAAATATATTGAGGCAAAATTACAGACAGTAGCCTACATTTAACAAAATAGATCTCGATTGAATGAACATGAAATTGATTTCAACATTATTTAATTATATTATAGGCCTACACTCTTAGAATAAAAGGTTGCTTTAAGGTTCTTCACATGTCCTCATAGGAGAACCTTTTTTTAGTTCCAGGTAGAACCATTTTCGGTTCCATGTAGAACCCTCTGTGGAAAGGGTTTTTACCTGGAACCAACAAAGATTCTTCAAAGGTTTCTCCTACGGGGGAACAGCCGAAGAACCTTTTTAGGTTCTTAGATATCACCTTTTTTTCCCTAAGAGTGGATGTAGCCTACAGAGAAATCAGCAGGTGGGTAAGTCTGGGAGTTGAGAGAGAGAACTTGGGTCAATACAAACGGCACAATTACTCTTGAAATGTGGACGAACGATTTTTGCTAAAAACGGATACTTGTGCCTTTACAGCCCATTACCTAAACAATGAGTGGTTGAGCGCAAAACTGCAGATAAACATAAGGCCAGATATTGTGAAAGAAGACTTGGCGTTCTTGTCGATTTCCTCTATCGCTTCAGAGAGGCCACACTCGTCCTGGAGATGTAGTGTCAGAGAGGAGACACCATAAAGAGTCACCTAC
Organism: Oncorhynchus gorbuscha; assembly: GCF_021184085.1. Lineage (NCBI taxonomy): Eukaryota > Metazoa > Chordata > Actinopteri > Salmoniformes > Salmonidae > Oncorhynchus > Oncorhynchus gorbuscha. Next base: position 2,981,826 of record NC_060178.1, on the reverse strand, counting down.
AGTTGGCTAGTCCTCTCTGTCAGAGACTGTGTTGTATCATAGTTAGTTATCTGTCTCATGCTAGACTCCCAGGATCCCCTGGACCAGCATGGGGTATGAGAGCCTAAACACACACACACCCAACCAGCCTCCCAACAAGACACCCAACCAGCCCCCCAACAAGCCTCCCAACATGCCCACCAACCAGCCTCCCAACCAGCCCATCAACCAGCCCACCAACCAGCCCACCAACCAGCCTCCCAACCAGCCTCCCAACCAGCCTCCCAACCAGCCTCCCAACCAGCCCACCAACCAGCCTCCCAACCAGCCCCCCAACAAGCCTCCCAACCAGCCCCCCAACAAGCCTCCCAACCAGCCCACCAACCAGCCTCCCAACCAGCCACCCAACCAGCCTCCCAACCAGCCTCCCAACCAGCCCACCAACCAGCCCACCAACCAGCCTCCCAACCAGCCCCTCAACCAGCCTCCCAACCAGCCCACCAACCAGCCTCCCAACCAGCCTCCCAACCAGCCCACCAACCAGCCTCCCAACCAGCCCCCCAATCAGCCTCCCAACCAGCCCACCAACCAGCCCACCAACCAGCCCACCAACCAGCCTCCCAACCAGCCCACCAACCAGCCCACCAACCAGCCCACCAACCAGCTACCCAACCAGCCTCCCAACCAGCCTCCCAACCAGCCTCCCAACCAGCCTCCCAACCAGCCCCCCAACCAGCCTCCCAACCAGCCTCCCAACCAGCCTCCCAACCAGCCTCCCATCCAGCCTCCCAACCAGCCTCCCAACCAGCCCACCAACCGGCCCACCAACCAGCCTCCCAACCAGCCCCCCAACCAGCCTCCCAACCAGCCCACCGTTTCAGTAATAACGACCTCATTGGAGCGTCTTCGAAATAGTTTTTCAAGAACCAACGAATGGAGAAAAGGAAGTCAGTGTAGACATTCAAATGAACCCGTTTTATCAAAAATAATTTAACCTCAATGTCCTCAAAGGCACAGACAGTCCTTATCTGATTTGAACACCTCTACGTTCCCTTTTACGTCTTCTCCTGATATCGGGCTCTGAGGCTTCGGGGACCGTGTCCCACATCGCAACCTATTCCCTATGTAGTGCACTACTTTTGACCAGAGTCCAGCAGAAGTACTGCAATATGTAGGGAATATGGTGCCATGTGAGACTAAGCCTTTGTTTAAATACCTGCCTACTGAAGTTTCTTGTCTTTGAAAAAAAACACAGCAACCTGATTGAATAAGTCTTTTTGCTGGGCCCACGAAGAAAGTGGGGATAGAAGCTGAATCTAAAATGAAATCTTTAATTGAGGAGAGTGTCAGAAGGGTTGATTAACACTGTTCTGAGAAACACAATGGGAATCCAGCTGTTCTGAGAAACACGATGGGAATCCAGCTGTTCTGAGAAACACGATGGGAATCCAGCTGTTCTGAGAAACACGATGGGAATCCAGCTGTTCTGAGAAACACGATGGGAATCCAGCTGTTCTGAGAAACACGATGGGAATCCAGCTGTTCTGAGAAACACGATGGGAATCCAGCTGTTCTGAGAAACACGATGGGAATCCAGCTGTTCTGAGAAACACAATGGGAATCCAGCTGTTCTGAGTAACACGATGGGAATCCAGCTGTTCTGAGAAACACGATGGGAATCCAGCTGTTCTGAGAAACACGATGGGAATCCAGCTGTTCTGAGAAACACGATGGGAATCCAGCTGTTCTGAGAAATACGATGGGAATCCAGCTGTTCTGAGAAACACGATGGGAATCCAGCTGTTCTGAGAAACACGATGGGAATCCAGCTGTTCTGAGAAACACGATGGGAATCCAGCTGTTCTGAGAAACACGATGGGAATCCAGCTGTTCTGAGAAACACGATGGGAATCCAGCTGTTCTGAGAAACACAATGGGAATCCAGCTGTTCTGAGAAACACGATGGGAATCCAGCTGTTCTGAGAAACACGATGGGAATCCAGCTGTTCTGAGAAACACAATGGGAATCCAGCTGTTCTGAGAAACACAATGGGAATCCAGCTGTTCTGGGTAATAAGATGAGAATCTAGCTGTTCTGAGAAACACGATGGGAATCCAGCTGTTCTGAGAAACACGATGGGAATCCAGCTGTTCTGAGAAACACGATGGGAATCCAGCTGTTCTGGGTAATAAGATGGGAATCCAGCTGTTCTGGGTAATAAGATGGGAATCCAGCTGTTCTGGGTAATAAGATGGGAATCCAGCTGTTCTGGGTAATAAGATGGGAATCCAGCTGTTCTGAGAAACACGATGGGAATCCAGCTGTTCTGGGTAATAAGATGGGAATCCAGCTGTTCTGGGTAATAAGATGGGAATCCAGCTGTTCTGAGAAACACGATGGGAATCCAGCTGTTCTGGGTAATAAGATGGGAATCCAGCTGTTCTCGGTAATAAGATGGGAATCCAGCTGTTCTTAGAAACACAATGGGAATCCAGCTGTTCTGAGAAACACGATGGGAATCCAGCTGTTCTGGGTAATAAGATGAGAATCCAGCTGTTCTGGGTAATAAGATGGGAATTCAGCTGTTCTGGGTAATAAGATGGGAATCCAGCTGTTCTGAGAAACACGATGGGAATCCAGCTGTTCTGAGAAACACGATGGGAATCCAGCTGTTCTGAGAAACACGATGGGAATCCAGCTGTTCTGAGAAACACGATGCGAATCCAGCTGTTCTGAGAAACACGATGGGAATCCAGCTGTTCTGAGAAACACGATGGGAATCCAGCTGTTCTGGGTAATAAGATGGGAATCCAGCTGTTCTGAGAAACACGATGGGAATCCAGCTGTTCTGAGAAACACGATGGGAATCCAGCTGTTCTGAGAAACACGATGGGGATACAGCTGTTCTGGGTAATAAGATGAGAATCCAGCTGTTCTGAGTAATAAGATGGGAATTCAGCTGTTCTGGGTAATAAGATGGGAATCCAGCTGTTCTAAGAAACACGATGGGAATCGAGCTGTTCTGGGTAATAAGATGGGAATCCAGCTCATACATTGGGCAGGAGGTTAGGAAGTGCAGCTCCAGTGTGATTATTCCCATTCTGTCTCGTACCTTTGCATTGTACTTTCTTTATGTGTATCTCCCTTATTCCATACCTCTATCCTGTTTCTCTCTCTCTCTTATTCTATATCTATATCCTGTTTCTCTGTCCCTTATTCCATACCTCTATCCTGTTTCTCTCTCTCTCTTATTCTATATCTATATCCTGTTTCTCTGTCCCTTATTCCATACCTCTATCGTGTTTCTCTCTCTCTCTTATTCCATACCTCTATCCTGTTTCTCTGTCCCTTATTCTATACCTCTATCCTGTTTCTCTCTCCCTTATTCCATATCTCTATCCTGTTTCTCTCTCTCTTATTCCATACCTCTATCCTGTTTCTCTGTCCCTTATTCTATACCTCTATCCTGTTTCTCTCTCCCTTATTCCATATCTCTATCCTGTTTCTCTCTCTCTTATTCCATACCTCTATCCTGTTTCTCTGTCCCTTATTCCATATCTCTATCCTGTTTCTCTCTCTCTTATTCCATACCTCTATCCTGTTTCTCTGTCCCTTATTCTATACCTCTATCCTGTTTCTCTCTCCCTTATTCCATATCTCTATCCTGTTTCTCTCTCTCTTATTCCATACCTCTATCCTGTTTCTCTGTCCCTTATTCTATACCTCTATCCTGTTTCTCTCTCCCTTATTCCATATCTCTATCCTGTTTCTCTCTCTCTCTTATTCCATACCTCTATCCTGTTTCTCTGTCCCTTATTCTATACCTCTATCCTGTTTCTCTCTCCTTATTCCATATCTCTATCCTGTTTCTCTCTCTCTTATTCCATACCTCTATCCTGTTTCTCTGTCCCTTATTCTATACCTCTATCCTGTTTCTCTCTCCCTTATTCCATATCTCTATCCTGTTTCTCTCTCTCTCTTATTCCATACCTCTATCCTGTTTCTCTGTCCCTTATTCTATACCTCTATCCTGTTTCTCTCTCCCTTATTCCATATCTCTATCCTGTTTCTCTCTCTTTATTCCATACCTCTATCCTGTTTCTCTGTCCCTTATTCTATACCTCTATCCTGTTTCTCTCTCCCTTATTCCATATCTCTATCCTGTTTCTCTCTCTCCCTTATTCCATACCTCTATCCTGTTTCTCTGTCCCTTATTCCATATCTCTATCCTGTTTCTCTCTCTCTTATTCCATACCTCTATCCTGTTTCTCTGTCCCTTATTCTATACCTCTATCCTGTTTCTCTCTCCCTTATTCCATATCTCTATCCTGTTTCTCTCTCTCTTATTCCATACCTCTATCCTGTTTCTCTGTCCCTTATTCTATACCTCTATCCTGTTTCTCTCTCCCTTATTCCATATCTCTATCCTGTTTCTCTCTCTCTTATTCCATACCTCTATCCTGTTTCTCTGTCCCTTATTCTATACCTCTATCCTGTTTCTCTCTCCCTTATTCCATATCTCTATCCTGTTTCTCTCTCTCTCTTATTCCATACCTCTATCCTGTTTCTCTGTCCCTTATTCTATACCTCTATCCTGTTTCTCTCTCCCTTATTCCATATCTCTATCCTGTTTCTCTCTCTCTTATTCCATACCTCTATCCTGTTTCTCTGTCCCTTATTCTATACCTCTATCCTGTTTCTCTCTCCCTTATTCCATATCTCTATCCTGTTTCTCTCTCTCCCTTATTCCATACCTCTATCCTGTTTCTCTGTCCCTTATTCTATACCTCTATCCTGTTTCTCTCTCCCTTATTCCATATCTCTATCCTGTTTCTCTCTCCCTTATTCTATACCTCTATCCTGTTTCTCTCTCCCTTATTCTATACCTCTATCCTGTTTCTCTCTCTCTTATTCTATACCTCTATCCTGTTTCTCTCTCTCTTATTCCATACCTCTATCCTGTTTCTCTCCCTTATTCCATACCTCTATCCTATTTCTCTCTCTCTCTTATTCTATACCTCTATCCTGTTTCTCTCCCTTATTCTATACCTCTATCCTGTTTCTCTCTCCCTTATTCCATACCTCTATCCTGTTTCTCTCTCCCTTATTCCATACCTCTATCCTGTTTCTCTCTCCCTTATTCTATACCTCTATCCTGTTTCTCTCTCCCTTATTCTATACCTCTATCCTGTTTCTCTCTCCCTTATTCTATACCTCTATCCTGTTTCTCTCTCCCTTATTCCATACCTCTATCCTGTTTCTCTCTCTCCCTTATTCTATACCTCTATCCTGTTTCTCTCTCCCTTATTCCATACCTCTATCCTGTTTCTCTCTCCCTTATTCCTTAAAGAACTGTAACTCACTGAGAGCTCTGTGTCTACTGGCTCCAGAGTTCTAAAGTCCCATCGCAACTAATACAATCTGAACCCGTTCAGTTGAGTGTAGATTTCCCCAGAAGGCACTGCTTGACAATGTGATTTCATATTCATGCCTAGTGAAGAAAAGTACTGTTTGAGTCTGTAACTGTATTTCACAACATCTTTATAACCCAGGGACTGGCAAAACTAAAGCAGTGGGGGGGGGGTTCAGTGCCTTGTTCACTTACGGTCACAGGATTTGATACCAGCAACCCTCCAGTGACCAGTTACCTTCCGCCAGACTAGTCCTGTCTTATCCAGGATTCAAAATGGCAACCCTCCTGTTGCTGACTCGCCTCTCTAACCGCCAGGCTACCTGCCCTGTGTGTGTGTGTGTTCGTTCACAGTGTGTTTTATTGGCAGGTTCAAGGGCTGTACTCAGATCTGTCTCTCTGTGTGTGTTTATAGTGTATTTCAGTGGCAGTTACGGTAAGGGCTGTACTCAGATCTGTCTCTCTGTGTGTGTTTATAGTGTATTTGAGTGGCAGTTACGGTAAGGGCTGTTCTGAGATCTGTCTCTCTCTGTGTGTTTATAGTGTGTTTCAGTGGAAGTTACGGTAAGGGCTGTTCTGAGATCTGCTTGTGCACCAACAACGGGACCTGTAACCCCATCGATGGATCCTGTCAGTGTTTCCCTGGTTGGATAGGAGAAGACTGCTCTCACAGTACGTATCTCTCTCTCTCTCTCTCTCTCTCTCTCTCTCTCTCTCTCTCTCTCTCTCTCTCTCTCTCTCTCTCTCTCTCTCTCCAATTTCAATTCTAAGGGCTTTATTGGCATGGGAAAGACATGTTTACATTGCCGAAGCAAGTGAAATAAACAATAAACCGTGCTTCTACACCTGCATTGCTTGCTGTTTGGGGTTTTAGGCTGGGATTCTGTACAGCTGATGTACGAAGGGCTTTATAAATACATTTGATTTGATTTCATTTTGATTTGAAGTGATAAAAAACAAAAAACAACAACAACTAAGAACATAACATAACGTCCAGTAAACGTGACATCACAAATAATAACGTCCAGTAAACATGACATCACAAATAATAACGTCCAGTAAACGTGACATCACAAATATTAACGTCCAGTAAACGTGACATCACAAATAATAACGTCCAGTAAACGTGACATCACAAATAATAACGTCCAGTAAACATGACATCACAAATAATAACGTCCAGTAAACGTGACATCACAAATAATAACGTCCAGTAAACATGACATCACAAATAATAACGTCCAGTAAACATGACATCACAAATAATAACGTCCAGTAAACATGACATCACAAATAATAACGTCCAGTAAACATGACATCACAAATAATAACGTCCAGTAAACATGACATCACAAATAATAACGTCCAGTAAACATGACATCACAAATAATAACGTCCAGTAAACATGACATCACAAATAATAACGTCCAGTAAACATGACATCACAAATAATAACGTCCAGTAAACATGACATCACAAATAATAACGTCCAGTAAACATGACATCACAAATAATAACGTCCAGTAAACATGACATCACAAAGGATTCAAAAAGATAAAGACGTTTAACGTGTTACATCATCAGTTATGGTCAGTGTTTTTAACGATGTGCAAATAGTTGTAGTATCATTAGTAGAGGAAGATAAATAAACAGATAAATATTGTACTATATAATGCTATGTTGTTTGTGCTCCTCTGGTCTCCCTGTTGTCATGGCAACAAGTCACAAATATTGCTGCACGTTTCAGTATTTCGCCCAAACAGACGGGAGTCTATCAATGTTTTGATTCGTTTTCTCTTTGATTTGTGGATCTGTGTAATCTGTGGGAAAATATGTGTCTCTAATATGGTCATACATTGGGCAGGAGGTTAGGAAGTGCAGCTCAGTTTCCACCTCATTTTGTGGGCAGTGAGCACATAGCCTGTCTTCTCTTGAGAGCCAGGTCTGCCTACGGCGGCCTTTCTCAATAGCAAGGCTATGCTCACTGAGTCTGTACATAGTCAAAGCTTTCCTTAAGTTTGGGTCAGTCACAGTGGTCAGGTATTCTGCCACTGTGTACTCCCTGTTTAGGGCCAAATAGCATTCTAGTTTGCTCTGTTTGTTTGGTTAATTATTTCCAATGTGTCAAGTAATTATCTTTTTGTTTTCTCATCATTTGGTTCATTCTAAATGTGTCTGTCCTGGAGTTCTGTGGGGTCTGTTTGTGTTTGTGAACAGAGCCCCAAGACCAGCTGGCTGAGGGGACTCTTCTCCAGGTTCATCTCTCTGTAGATGAGGGTTTTGTGGTGGAATGTTTGGGAATCAATTCCTTTTAGGTGGTTGTAGACTTTAAGTTATTTTCAGGATTTTGATCGTGTATCGTCCTAATTCTGCTCTGCGTTATTTGGTGTTTTTTTTATATTTTTGCAGAATTCTGCAGCGTCTCAATTTGGTGTTTGTCCCATTTTGTGAAGTCTTGGTTGGTGAGCGGACCCCAGACCTCACAACCATAAAGGGCAATGGGTTCTATAAACTGATTCAATTATTTTTTTAGCCAGATCCTAATTGGTTTGTCAAGTTTTATATTGATGATGGCCTAGAAAGCCCTTCACCCTTGTCTCTTAATAAATCGTTCAGACTTAAAAATTAAAAAATGTATTTCACCTTTATTTAACCAGGTAGGCTAGTTGAAAACAAGTTCCCTTTATTTAACCAGGTAGGCTAGTTGAGAACAAGGTCCCTTTATTTAACCAGGTCGGCTAGTTGAGAACAAGTTCCCTTTATTTAACCAGGTACGCTAGTTGAGAACAAGTTCCCTTTATTTAACCAGGTAGGCTAGTTGAGAACAAGTTCCTTTTATTTAACCAGGTAGGCTAGTTGAGAACAAGTTCCCTTTATTTAACCAGGTAGGCTAGTTGAGAACAAGTTCCCTTTATTTAACCAGGTAGGCTAGTTGAGAACAAGTTCCCTTTATTTAACCAGGTAGGCTAGTTGAGAACAAGTTCCCTTTATTTAACCAGGTAGGTTAGTTGAGAACAAGTTCCCTTTATTTAACCAGGTAGGCTAGTTGAGAACAAGTCCTCATTTACAACTGCAACCTGGTCAAGATAAAGCAAAGCAGTGTGACACAGACAACAACACAGAGTTACACATGGAGTAAACAATAAACAAGCCAATAACACAAACAAGTCAATGACACAGTATAGAAAAGAGATTCTATATACAGTGTGTGAAAAAGTCTTGAGGAGGTAGACAATATATAGACCATAGGAGAGAATAATTACAATTTAGCAGATTAACACTGGAGTGATAAATGAGCAGATGATGATGTGCAAGTAGAGATACTGGTGTACAAAAGAGCATAAAATAAAATAAAAACAGTATGGGGATGAGATAGGTAGATTGGGTGGGCTATTTACAGTTGGACATTTACAGCTGCAGCGATCGGTTAGCTGCTCAGATAGTTGATGTTTAAAGTTGGTGAGGGAGATAAAAGTCTCCAACTTCAGCGATTTTTTTTATCAGTGATGACCATGTTACCTAGCCTCAGTGCCTCAGTGCTGGGCTCGTATTCTCCATGAACTTTACAGTGTCCCAAAACTTTTTTGGAGTTAGAGCTACAGGATGCGAATTTCTGCTTGGAAAAGCTAGACTTTACATTCCTGACTGACTGCGTGTATTGGTTCCTGACTTCCCTGAACAGTTGCATATCGCGGGGACTATTCGATGCTATTGCAGTCTGCCACAGGATGTTTTTGTGCTGGTCGAGGGCAGTCAGGTCTGGAGTGAACCAAGGGCTATATCTGTTCTTAGTTCTGCATTTTCTGAATGGGGCATGCTTATATAAGATGGTGAGGAAATTACTTTTAAAGAATGACCAGGCATCCTCGACTGACGGGATGAGGTAAATATCCTTCCAGGATACCCGGGCGATTAGAAAGGCCTGCTCGCAGAAGTGTTTTAGGGAGCGTTTGACAGTGATGAGGGGTGGTCGTTTGACCACGAAACCATAGCGGATACAGGCAATGAGGCAGTGATCGCTGAGCTCCTGATTGAAAACAGCAGAGGTGTATTTGGAGGGCAAGTTGGTCAGGATAATGTCTATGAGGGTGCCCATGTTTACGGATTTAGGGTTGTACCTGGTGGGTTCCTTGATGATTTGTGTGAGATTGAGGGCATCTAGCTTAGATTGTAGGACTGCCTGGGTGTTAAGCATATCCCAGTTTAGGTCACCTAACAGAACAAACTCTGAAGCTAGATGGGGAGCATTCAATTCACAAATGGTGTCCAGGGCACAGCTGGGAGCTGAGGGGGGTCGGTAGCAGGCGGCAACAGTGAGTGACATTTCTAGAGAGGTTAATTTTTCAAATTAGAAGTTCAAACTGTTTGGGTATAGACCTGGAAAGTATGACAGAACTTTGCAGGCTATATCTGCAGTAGATTGCAACTCCTCCCCCTTTGCCAGTTCTATCTTGATGGAAAATGTTGTAGTTGGGGAATGAAATCTCAGAATTGTTGGTGGCCTTCCTAAGCCAGGATTCAGACACGGCAAGGACATCTTGGTTGGCGGAGTGTGCTAAAGCAGTGAGTAAAACAAACTTAGGGAGGAGGCTTCTGATGTTGACAAGCATGAAACCAAGGCTTTTTTGATCACAGAAGTCAACAAATGAGGGTGCCTGGGGACACGCAGGGCCTGGGTTTACCTCCACATCACCCGAGGCACAGAGGAGGAGTAGGATGAGGGTACGGCTAAAGGCTATCAAAACTGGTCGCCTAGAGCGTTGGGGACAAAGAATAAAAGGAGCAGATTTCTGGACGTGGTTGAATAGATTTAGGGCATAATGTGCAGACAGGGGTATGGTGGGGTGCAGGTACAGCGGAGGTAAGCCCAGGCACTGAGTGATGATAAGAGAGTTTGTATTTCTGGATAAGCTGGTTATAATGGGTGAGGTCACCACATGTGTGGGAGGTGGGACAAAGGAGGTATCAGAGGTATGATGAGTGGAACTAGGGGCTCCGTTGTAAACTAAAACAATGATAACTAACCTAAACAACAGAATACAAGGCATATTGTAATATGAGAGAGACATACAGCGAGGCATAAAGTAATCACAGGTGTTGATTGGGAGAGCTAGCTAAGACAACAACGGGTGAGACAACAACAGCTAATCAGCTAAAACAACAACCGGTAAAATGGCAATGACTGGGCAGAGAGGGTCGGTTAACTACACACAGAGAATGGGTTCGCGGCTGGGGCCGACAGATAAACAAGAAATAAACAGAATGGAGTTCCGTGATTAATGGACAGTCCAGCAGGTATCAGCTATTTAGCCAAGTGACCATAGGGTCCAGGGGACGGCAATAGAAGGAACGGGGAAGCCGTGGAGTAGTGGCACGCGGGCGACACAGCGTTTAAAGTTAGTAGCCCAGGGCTAGTAGAACCGACGGAGGCTGGTTGAAGGCACAGCGGATGAGCGAAAGAGGTATTGTAGTTTTAGTAATTTAGTTTTCTAGCCGGGAGATGCGCCTGGCTCACGGCTAACTGGTGCTAGTTTCAGGGCAGGGGTGTTTGCCACTATAGCCACTCGGTAGCAGTGGTGATCCAGTGCCAAGGTCCAGAGCTTACTGCAAGGATCTGGTAGAGTAGTGTGTTCTAGCCGTGTTCGGGTGAACAACTGAGTAGGCCGGGAGGAGGGCCTCAGGGATAGCTTCGGTACTGGGTAACTCGGTGGGTGCTAGCTAGCTGTGAAGATCAGGAGTAATGGTCCAGGGATTACGGCAGGAATCCGGCATTGTAGTGGAGAGACAGTCCGTTACTGATAGGCTGGCGAGTATTATCCAGGCAAAAACATTTTTTTAAAGGGCTGGTACCTGTGCAGAAGGTAAAGGTCTCTAGCAGTGGCTAGCAATGACTAAATAGCTTGTAGCTAATTAGCTGGTTAGCTTCTGATGGCTATAATGGATAGGAGAAGACTGCTCTCACAGTACGTATCTCTCTCTCTCTCTTTCTCTCTCTCTCTCTCTCTCTCTCTCTCTCTCTCTCTCTCTCTCTCTCTCTCTCCAATTTCAATTCTAAGGGCTTTATTGGCATGGGAAAGACATGTTTACATTGCCGAAGCAAGTGAAATAAACAATAAACCGTGCTTCTACACCTGCATTGCTTGCTGTTTGGGGTTTTAGGCTGGGTTTCTGTACAGCTGATGTACGAAGGGCTTTATAAATACATTTGATTTGATTTCATTTTGATTTGAAGTGATAAAAAACAAAAAACAACAACAACTAAGAACATAACATAACGTCCAGTAAACATGACATCACAAATAATAACGTCCAGTAAACGTGACATCACAAATAATAACGTCCAGTAAACGTGACATCACAAATAATAACGTCCAGTAAACGTGACATCACAAATAATAACGTCCAGTAAACATGACATCACAAATAATAACGTCCAGTAAACATGACATCACAAATAATAACGTCCAGTAAACATGACATCACAAATAATAACGTCCAGTAAACATGACATCACAAATAATAACGTCCAGTAAACATGACATCACAAATAATAACGTCCAGTAAACATGACATCACAAATAATAACGTCCAGTAAACATGACATCACAAATAATAACGTCCAGTAAACATGACATCACAAATAATAACGTCCAGTAAACATGACATCACAAATAATAACGTCCAGTAAACATGACATCACATAGGATTCAAAAAGATAAAGACGTTTAACGTGTTACATCATCAGTTATGGTCAGTGTTTTTAACGATGTGCAAATAGTTGTAGTATCATTAGTAGAGGAAGATAAATAAACAGATAAATATTGTACTATATAATGCTATGTTGTTTGTGCTCCTCTGGTCTCCCTGTTGTCATGGCAACAAGTCACAAATATTGCTGCACGTTTCAGTATTTCGCCCAAACAGACGGGAGTCTATCAATGTTTTGATTCGTTTTCTCTTTGATTTGTGGATCTGTGTAATCTGTGGGAAAATATGTGTCTCTAATATGGTCATACATTGGGCAGGAGGTTAGGAAGTGCAGCTCAGTTTCCACCTCATTTTGTGGGCAGTGAGCACATAGCCTGTCTTCTCTTGAGAGCCAGGTCTGCCTACGGCAGCCTTTCTCAATAGCAAGGCTATGCTCACTGAGTCTGTACATAGTCAAAGCTTTCCTTAAGTTTGGGTCAGTCACAGTGGTCAGGTATTCTGCCACTGTGTACTCTCTGTTTAGGGCCAAATAGCATTCTAGTTTGCTCTGTTTGTTTGGTTAATTATTTCCAATGTGTCAAGTAATTATCTTTTTGTTTTCTCATCATTTGGTTCATTCTAAATGTGTCTGTCCTGGGGTTCTGTGGGGTCTGTTTGTGTTTGTGAACAGAGCCCCAAGACCAGCTGGCTGAGGGGACTCTTCTCCAGGTTCATCTCTCTGTAGATGAGGGTTTTGTGGTGGAATGTTTGGGAATCACTTCCTTTTAGGTGGTTGTAGACTTTAAGTTATTTTCAGGATTTTGATCGTGTATCGTCCTAATTCTGCTCTGCGTTATTTGGTGTTTTTTTTATATTTTTGCAGAATTCTGCAGCGTCTCAATTTGGTGTTTGTCCCATTTTGTGAAGTCTTGGTTGGTGAGCGGACCCCAGACCTCACAACCATAAAGGGCAATGGGTTCTATAAACTGATTCAATTATTTTTTTAGCCAGATCCTAATTGGTTTGTCAAGTTTTATATTGATGATGGCCTAGAAAGCCCTTCACCCTTGTCTCTTAATAAATCGTTCAGACTTAAAAATAAAAAAATGTATTTCACCTTTATTTAACCAGGTAGGCTAGTTGAAAACAAGTTCCCTTTATTTAACCAGGTAGGCTAGTTGAGAACAAGTTCCCTTTATTTAACCATGTGGGTGCTAGCTAGCTGTGAAGATCAGGAGTAATGGTCCAGGGATTACGGCAGGAATCCGGCATTGTAGTGGAGAGACAGTCCGTTACTGATAGGCTGGCGAGTATTATCCAGGCAAAAACTTTTTTTTTAAAGGGCTGGTATCTGTGCAGAAGGTAAAGGTCTCTAGCAGTGGCTAGCAATGACTAAATAGCTTGTAGCTAATTAGCTGGTTAGCTTCTGATGGCTATAAGGTCTAAAAAATAAAAAATAATAGCGGTTCCGTATCATCCTACAATGTGATTTTCTGGATTTTTTTCTCTCATTTTGTCTGTCATAGCTTACCTATGAGGTCTACAATTATGTTTCTGGTGTCCTTTGACAGCTCTTTGGTCTTGGCCATAGTGGAGTTTGGAGTGTGACTGTTTGAGGTTGTGGACAGGTGTCTTTAATACTGATAACAAGTTCAAACAGGTGCCATTAATACAGGTAACGAGTGGAGAACAGAGGAGCCTCTTAAAGAAGAAGTTACAGGTCTGTGAGAGCCAGAAATCTTGCTTGTTTGTAGGTGACCAAATACGTATTTTACAACATAATTTGCAAATAAATTCATTAAAAATCCTACAATTTGAATTTCTGTCATAGTTGAAGTGTACCTATGATGAAAATTACAGGCCTCTCTCATCTTTTTAAGTGGGAGAACTTGCACAATTGGTGGCTGACTAAATACTTTTTTGCCCCAATGTATATGTTGAAGAAGGTGGGGGTCAAGCTGCATCCCTGTCTCCCCACACAACCCCGTGGAAATAAATATGTGTGTTTATTGCCAATTTTAACTGCACACTTGTTGTTTTGTGTACACAGATTTTATAATATGGTATGTCCCCCCCAAACACTGTTTTCCATCAATTTATATAGCAGACCCTCGTGCCAAATTGAGTCAATCTTTTTTATTTTGTTTATCAACAAAGCATGAAAAAAACTTTGCTTTTGTTTTGTTTTGTTTGTTGGTCAATTAGGGTGTGCAAGGTGTAGACATGGTCTGTCGTACCTATTTTGGTAAGAAGACAATTTCACATTTGCTCAGGACATTGTTTTCGCTGAGGAAATGTTGGAGTCTGCTGTTGATGATACTGCAGAAGATGCCACTGTAGTTATTGGGGTCAGATTTGTCTCCACTTTTGTGGATTGAGGTGATCAAATGTTGGGAAATATGCCAGAGCTAATGTTGAAAAGTTTAACCTTTCTAGCGTGGAACCCCTTCGACAACATTCTGCTGAAAAGGCAGCGCGCGAAATTGAAAAAATATTTTTGGGAAATGTGTACATTTCACACATTAAAGTACGGGGATTCTATTGTAGTGGGGACATACAGTGGCTTACGAAAGTATTCATAGTTTCTGAATGTTAAGTGTCTCTGTCCCTCTCTCTCTCTCTCTCTTCTTTAACGAGTGTCCATTTTGTTGTCATTCCGCTAGGGATCTATTTTCAACGGATTAAGTCTCAAGTCGATAACCGATTCAGAGTGTGTGTGTTTAGCCTGTGTTCCCATTTACTTGCGAAAGTATTCACCCCCTTGGCATTTTTCCTATGTTGTTGCCTTACAACCTGGAATTAAAATAGATTTTTCAGGGGGGGTTGTATCATTTGATTTACACAACATGCCTACCACTTTGAAGATGCTAAATATTTTTTCATTGTGAAACAAACAAGAAATAAGACAAAGAAAATGAACACTTGAGTGTGCATAACTATTCACCCCCCCAAAGTCAATATTTTGTAGATCCACCTTTTGCAGAAATTACAGCCGCAAGTCTCTTGGGGTATGTCTCTATAAGCTTGACACATCTAGCCACTGGGATTTTTGCTCCAGCTCCTTCAAGTTGAATGGGTTCCGCTGGTGTACAGCAATCTTTAATAAGTCATACCACAGATTCTCAATTGGATAGAGGTCTGGGCTTTAACTAGAGGTTTCCCCTTAAACCACTCGAGTGTTGCATTAGCAGTATGCTTAGGGTCATTGTCCTGCTGGAAGGTGAACCTCCATCTCAGTTTCAAATCCCTGGAAGACAAACAGGTTTCCCTCAAGAATTTCCCTGTATTTTGCGCCATCCATCGTTCCTTCAATTCTAACCAGTTTTCCAGTCGATTGAAAACAACGGATGGTGTTCTTAGGGTGACGAGAGGTGTTGAGTTTGCGCAAGACATAGCATTTTCCTTGATGGCAAAAAATATCAATCTGACCAGAGTACCTGCTTCCATATGTTTGGGGAGTCTCCCACATGCCTTTTGGCGAACACCAAACATGTTTGGGGAGTCTCCCACATGCCTTTTGGCGAACACCAAACATGTTTGGGGAGTCTCCCACATGCCTTTTGGCGAACACCAAACATGTTTGGGGAGTCTCCCACAAGCCTTTTGGCGAACACCAAACATGTTTGGGGAGTCTCCCACATGCCTTTTGGCGAACACCAAACATGTTTGGGGAGTCTCCCACATGCCTTTTGGCGAAACACCAAACATGTTTGGGGAGTCTCCCACATGACTTTTGGCGAACACCAAACATGTTTGGGGAGTCTCCCACAAGCCTTTTGGCGAACACCAAACATGTTTGGGGAGTCTCCCACATGCCTTTTGGCGAAACACCAAACATGTTTGGGGAGTCTCCCACATGCCTTTTGGCGAAACACCAAACATGTTTGGGGAGTCTCCCACATGCCTTTTGGCGAAACACCAAACATGTTTGGGGAGTCTCCCACATGCCTTTTGGCGAAACACCAAACATGTTTGGGGAGTCTCCCACATGCCTTTTGGCGAACACCAAACATGTTTGGGGAGTCTCCCACATGCCTTTTGGCGAACACCAAACATGTTTGGGGAGTCTCCCACATGCCTTTTGGCGAAACACCAAACATGTTTGGGGAGTCTCCCACATGCCTTTTGGCGAACACCAAACATGTTTGGGGAGTCTCCCACATGCCTTCTGGCGAACACCAAACATGTTTGGTTATTTCTTTCTGTTCTTTCCTGTTTGGGCATTTTCACTTTTGGATGAAAGGCGTGCCCAGAGTACACCTCCTACTCTTTCCCAGATGGGAATATATGCATATTATTATTACTGGTGGATAGAAAACACTCTGAAGTTTCTAAAAGTGTTTGAATTATGTCTAACAGAACTCATATGGCAGACAAAAAACCTGAGAAGAAATCCAAACAGGAAGTGAGAACTCGATTTTGAAAACAGTGCCATTGGTTGTCCATCTTAGATATGGATGTGCATGCACTTCCTAGGGCTTCCACAAGATGTCCCCGTCTTTAGATTCTGGTTGTATGATTCTACTATAAAGGAGGGGCTCATAATAGCTCTTTGAGTGAGTGGTCTGGCAGAAAGCCTAGGTCTCATTGCGCGCGGGCACGAGAGTGTCCTCCTGTTCCAATGCTTTTCTTCAGACAATGAAATTCTCCGGTTGGAACCTTATTGCTGATTAATGTTTAAAAAGCATCCTAAATATGGATTGCATACATCATTTGACTTGTTTCTACGACCTGTAACGGAACTTTTTGAGTTTTTGTCTGGAGGAATTGCTCGTGCTTTTTGAGGATGGAATGCTGGGCTGAACACGCTATCAACAAGTAGCCAAATGATGGGCTTTATGGACCTTTATGGAACAAATCAGTCAGTTATTGTTGAACTGGGATTCCTTGAACTGCCCTCTGATGAAGATATTCAAAGGTAAGTGAATATTTATAGTGTTTTTTTGTAGCTTCTGTTGATGCCGAAATGACGGCTATTTCTTTGGCTAATTTGGGTTCTGAGCGCTGTTCTCAGATTTTTTTTTAAAATTCTGACACAGCGGTTGCATAGAGGAAAAGTCGTTTATCTTTAATTCTGTGAATAAGGCTTGCATCTTTTATCAATGTTTATTGTGAGTATTTCTGCAAAATCACCAGATGTTTTGGAATCAAAACATTACTGCACGTAACGCGCCAATATAAACTGAGATTTTATAGATATGCACATTATCGAACAAAACACACAATACATGCATAACATGATGTCCTATGAGTGTCATCTGATGGGGATAATCAAAGGTTAGTGATTCATTTGATCTATTTTTCTGCTTTTGTGACTCTATCCTTGGCTGTGTGTGTTTTTGAATTTGGTGGTGATCTAACAAAAATATATGTTGTGTTTTCGCTGTAAAACATTTAAAAAATCAGACACAATGGGTATATTAACAAGATGTTTATCTTTTCATTTGCTGTATTGGACTTGTTAATGTGTGAACGTAAAATATTTCTAAAGAATATTTTTTGAATTTCCCGCACCACCTCTTCAGCTGAATGGGGGGGGGGGGTGTTCCCTTTGGGGGACTCCTAGCCACAACAATAGCTTTTTTCTGGCCACGCTTCTGTAAAGCCCAGCTCTGTGGAGTGTACGGCTTAAAGTGGTCCTATGGATAGATTCTCCAATCTCTGGTGTGGAGCTTTGCAGCTCCTTCAGGGTTATCTTTGGTCTCTTTGTTTCCTCTCTGATTAATGCCCGTCTTGCCTGGTCTGTGAGTTTTGGTGGGCGGCCCTCTCTTTAATAGTGCTCCGTGGGATGTTCAAACTTTCAGACATTTTTTTTATAACCCAACCCTGATCTGTACTTCTCCACAACTTTGTCCCTGACCTGTTTGGAGAGCTCCTTGGACTTCATAGTGCCACTTGCTTAGTGGTGTTGCAGAGTCTGGGACCTTTCAGAACAGGTGTATACATACTGAGATCATGTGACAGATCACACAGGATTGCACACAGGAGGGCATGTTGAGTTTATTACCTTATTAATTTCTAGCCAGCTGTGACATAGGTCTGCTTTATATCAAATTAGCATACCCCCTGAGTCTCTTCCCTGTGTCACACCTGGTAGTTTAGTGGATGGGAACTACCAGCTCTTTAACCTAGAAGGCAACCAGTGGGTCTCTCTCTCTCTCTCTCTCTCTCTCTCTCTCTCTCTCTCTCTCTCTCTCTCTCTCTCTCTCTCTCTCTCTCTCTTGATCTCTCTAACTCAAAAAACTCACATATATCACTCAATGGCAAAGACTAGAGTCAGATGGTTTAAAGAATCATGCCATGAAAAATAATATACTTTATCCAGTGCAGGTGTAGTCCTGGTGTAGATCTCATAGCACACAGCATAGCCGTCAGCTCACACACAGACACACAGTGACATCTACTGGCCTTCCAACGGTACTGCAGCAGACAGACACACCGAGACATCTACTGGTAGTCTAACGGTACTGATTCAGACAGACACACAGTGACATCTACTGGCAGTCTAACGGTACTGCAGCAGACAGACACACAGTGACATCTACTGGCAGTCTAACGGTACTGCAGCAGACAGACACACAGTGACATCTACTGGCAGTCTAACGGTACTGCAGCAGACAGACACACAGTGACATCTACTGGTAGTCTAACGGTACTGATTCAGACAGACACACCGAGACATCTACTGGTAGTCTAACGGTACTGATTCAGACAGACACACAGTGACATCTACTGGCAGTCTAACGGTACTGCAGCAGACAGACACACAGTGACATCTACTGGCAGTCTAACGGTACTGCAGCAGACAGACACACAGTGACATCTACTGGTAGTCTAACGGTACTGATTCAGACAGACACACCGAGACATCTACTGGTAGTCTAACGGTACTGATTCAGACAGACACACAGTGACATCTACTGGCAGTCTAACGGTACTGCAGCAGACAGACACACAGTGACATCTACTGGCAGTCTAACGGTACTGCAGCAGACAGACACACAGTGACATCTACTGGCAGTCTAACGGTACTGCAGCAGACAGACACACAGTGACATCTACTGGTAGTCTAACGGTACTGATTCAGACAGACACACCGAGACATCTACTGGTAGTCTAACGGTACTGATTCAGACAGACACACAGTGACATCTACTGGCAGTCTAACGGTACTGCAGCAGACAGACACACAGTGACATCTACTGGCAGTCTAACGGTACTGCAGCAGACAGACACACAGTGACATCTACTGGCAGTCTAACGGTACTGCAGCAGACAGACACACAGTGACATCTACTGGCAGTCTAACGGTACTGCAGTGTATATACCAGTATAATAATCCAGTGGGATGAAAATATTGCACAAAGATTGCATATAGTTTTACTAGTATATTATATCATGTTCAATTATATTATATAACTGTGAAGGCACCATTGAATAAACTAAGGCCATTGTAAGATCCTCATCAGTCACATATTAAACAGGCATTTCTTCTTTTATTCATGGGGAATTTGATGCACTGTCAACATTGGCTCTGATGTTGATACCACAGCCTACCATGTTCCCTCTCCATTATAGTTCAGTCTTTACTGGGCTGCAATTCCTTGTGACTTGTGACTTTTCTCTCTGGTTTGGTGGTGTTCTCTCTGGTTTGGTGTTGTTCTCTGGGGTTTGGTGTTGTTGTCTGGTTTGGTGGTGTTCTCTGGTGTTTGGTGGTGTTCTCTGTGGTTTGGTGGTGTTCTCTGTGGTTTGGTGTTGTTCTCTGGGGTTTGGTGTTGTTGTCTGGTTTGGTGGTGTTCTCTGGTGTTTGGTGGTGTTCTCTGTGGTTTGGTGGTGTTCTCTAGGGTTTGGTGGTGTTCTCTCTGGTTTGGTTGTGTTCTCTCTGGTTTGGTGGTGTTCTCTGGTTTGGTGGTGTTCTCTGGGGTCTGGTGTTGTTCTCTGGGGTCTGGTGTTGTTCTCTGGTTTGGTAGTGTTCTCTGGTTTGGTGGTGTTCTCTGGTTTGGTGGTGTTCTCTGGCTTGGTGGTGTTCTCTGGTTTGGTGTTGTTCTCTCTGGTTTGGTGGTGTTCTCTGGTTTGGTGTTGTTCTCTGGTTTGGTGTTGTTCTCTGTGGTTTGGTGGTGTTCTCTGGGGTCTGGTGTTGTTCTCTGGGGTCTGGTGTTGTTCTCTGGTTTGGTAGTGTTCTCTGGTTTGGTGGTGTTCTCTGGTTTGGTGGTGTTCTCTGGCTTGGTGGTGTTCTCTGGTTTGGTGTTGTTCTCTCTGGTTTGGTGGTGTTCTCTGGTTTGGTGTTGTTCTCTGGTTTGGTGTTGTTCTCTGTGGTTTGGTGGTGTTCTCTGGTTTGGTGGTGTTCTCTCTGGTTTGGTGGTGTTCTCTGGTTTGGTGGTGTTCTCTGGTTTGGTGTTGTTCTCTGGTTTGGTGTTGTTCTCTGGTTTGGTGGTGTTCTCTCTGGTTTGGTGGTGTTCTCTCTGGTTTGGTGGTGTTCTCTGGGTTTGGTGGTGTTCTCTGGTTTGGTGGTGTTCTCTGGTTTGGTGGTGTTCTCTGGTTTGGTGGTGTTCTCTGGTTTGGTGGTGTTCTCTGGTTTGGTGGTGTTCTCTGGTTTGGTGGTGTTCTCTGGTTTGGTGTTGTTCTCTGGTTTGGTGTTGTTCTCTGGTTTGGTGGTGTTCTCTCTGGTTTGGTGGTGTTCTCTCTGGTTTGGTGGTGTTCTCTCTGGTTTGGTGGTGTTCTCTCTGGTTTGGTGGTGTTCTCTGGTTTGGTGGTGTTCTCTGGTTTGGTGGTGTTCTCTGGTTTGGTGGTGTTCTCTGGTTTGGTGGTGTTCTCTGGTTTGGTGTTGTTCTCTGTGGTTTGGTGGTGTTCTCTCTGGTTTGGTGGTGTTCTCTCTGGTTTGGTGTTGTTCTCTGGTTCTCTGTGTATCGGGTACGTGTAATGAAGCAATGTTAATGTCTGTTGAACCCAGTGTTGTATGATGCATTATGATTTGTTGGATCAGTCACACTGATGCTGACTACCTCTCTGTCTGACTACCTCTCTGTCTGACTACCTCTCTGTCTGACTACTGTCTCTCTGTCTGACTACCTCTCTGATGCTGACTACCTCTCTGATGCTGACTACCTCTCTGATGCTGACTACCTCTCTGATGCTGACTACCTCTCTGATGCTGACTATCTCTCTGTCTGACTACCTCTCTGATGCTGACTATCTCTCTGTCTGACTATCTCTCTGTCTGACTACCTCTCTGATGCTGACTATCTCTCTGATGCTGACTATCTCTCTGTCTGACTACCTCTCTGATGCTGACTATCTCTCTGATGCTGACTATCTCTCTGTCTGACTACCTCTCTGTCTGACTACCTCTCTGATGCTGACTACCTCTCTGATGCTGACTACCTCTCTGATGCTGACTATCTCTCTGTCTGACTACCTCTCTGATGCTGACTATCTCTCTGTCTGACTACCTCTCTGATGCTGACTATCTCTCTGTCTGACTATCTCTCTGATGCTGACTATCTCTCTGATGCTGACTACCTCTCTGATGCTGACTATCTCTCTGTCTGACTACCTCTCTGATGCTGACTACCTCTCTGTCTGACTACCTCTCTGATGCTGACTACCTCTCTGATGCTGACTATCTCTCTGTCTGACTACCTCTCTGATGCTGACTACCTCTCTGATGCTGACTATCTCTCTGTCTGACTACCTCTCTGATGCTGACTATCTCTCTGTCTGACTACCTCTCTGATGCTGACTATCTCTCTGTCTGACTACCTCTCTGATGCTGACTATCTCTCTGATGCTGACTACCTCTCTGATGCTGACTATCTCTCTGTCTGACTACCTCTCTGATGCTGACTATCTCTCTGTCTGACTACCTCTCTGATGCTGACTATCTCTCTGATGCTGACTATCTCTCTGATGCTGACTATCTCCCTGATGCTGACTATCTCTCTGTCTGACTACCTCTCTGATGCTGACTATCTCTCTGTCTGACTACCTCTCTGATGCTGACTATCTCTCTGATGCTGACTATCTCTCTGTCTGACTACCTCTCTGATGCTGACTATCTCTCTGTCTGACTATCTCTCTGATGCTGACTATCTCTCTGTCTGACTATCTCTCTGATGCTGACTATCTCTCTGTCTGACTACCTCTCTGATGCTGACTACCTCTCTGATGCTGACTACCTCTCTGATGCTGACTACCTCTCTGATGCTGACTATCTCTCTGATGCTGACTATCTCTCTGTCTGACTATCTCTCTGATGCTGACTATCTCTCTGTCTGACTACCTCTCTGATGCTGACTATCTCTCTGTCTGACTATCTCTCTGATGCTGACTATCTCTCTGTCTGACTACCTCTCTGATGCTGACTATCTCTCTGTCTGACTACCTCTCTGATGCTGACTACCTCTCTGATGCTGACTACCTCTCTGATGCTGACTATCTCTCTGTCTGCCTACCTCTATAGTTCTGACTATCTCTCTGTCTGACTACCTCTCTGATGCTGACTATCTCTCTGTCTGACTACCTCTCTGATGCTGACTATCTCTCTGTCTGACTACCTCTCTGATGCTGACTACCTCTCTGATGCTGACTATCTCTCTGTCTGACTACCTCTCTGATGCTGACTACCTCTCTGATGCTGACTATCTCTCTGTCTGACTACCTCTCTGATGCTGACTATCTCTCTGTCTGACTACCTCTCTGATGCTGACTATCTCTCTGTCTGACTACCTCTCTGATGCTGACTATCTCTCTGATGCTGACTACCTCTCTGATGCTGACTATCTCTCTGTCTGACTACCTCTCTGATGCTGACTATCTCTCTGTCTGACTACCTCTCTGATGCTGACTATCTCTCTGATGCTGACTATCTCTCTGATGCTGACTATCTCCCTGATGCTGACTATCTCTCTGTCTGACTACCTCTCTGATGCTGACTATCTCTCTGTCTGACTATCTCTCTGTCTGACTACCTCTCTGATGCTGACTATCTCTCTGATGCTGACTATCTCTCTGTCTGACTATCTCTCTGATGCTGACTATCTCTCTGTCTGACTATCTCTCTGATGCTGACTATCTCTCTGTCTGACTACCTCTCTGATGCTGACTATCTCTCTGTCTGACTACCTCTCTGATGCTGACTATCTCTCTGTCTGACTACCTCTCTGATGCTGACTACCTCTCTGATGCTGACTACCTCTCTGATGCTGACTATCTCTCTGTCTGCCTACCTCTATAGTTCTGACTATCTCTCTGTCTGACTACCTCTCTGATGCTGACTATCTCTCTGTCTGACTATCTCTCTGATGCTGACTATCTCTCTGATGCTGACTATCTCTCTGTCTGACTACCTCTCTGATTTTGACTATCTCTCTGATGCTGACTATCTCTCTGATGCTGACTACCTCTCTGATGCTGACTATCTCTCTGATGCTGACTACCTCTCTGATGCTGACTACCTCTCTGATGCTGACTATCTCTCTGATGCTGACTATCTCTCTGTCTGACTATCTCTCTGATGCTGACTATCTCTCTGTCTGACTACCTCTCTGATGCTGACTATCTCTCTGTCTGACTATCTCTCTGATGCTGACTATCTCTCTGTCTGACTACCTCTCTGATGCTGACTACCTCTCTGATGCTGACTATCTCTCTGATGCTGACTATCTCTCTGTCTGACTACCTCTCTGATGCTGACTACCTCTCTGATGCTGACTATCTCTCTGATGCTGACTATCTCTCTGTCTGACTACCTCTCTGATGCTGACTATCTCTCTGTCTGACTATCTCTCTGATGCTGACTATCTCTCTGATGCTGACTACCTCTCTGATGCTGACTATCTCTCTGTCTGACTACCTCTCTGATGCTGACTACCTCTCTGATGCTGACTACCTCTCTGATGCTGACTATCTCTCTGTCTGACTATCTCTCTGATGATGACTATCTCTCTGATGCTGACTACCACTCTGATGCTGACTACCTCTCTGATGCTGACTATCTCTCTGTCTGACTACCTCTCTGATGCTGACTACCTCTCTGATGCTGACTACCTCTCTGATGCTGACTATCTCTCTGATGCTGACTACCTCTCTGATGCTGACTACCTCTCTGATGCTGACTATCTCTCTGTCTGACTATCTCTCTGATGCTGACTATCTCTCTGATGCTGACTATCTCTCTGATGCTGACTATCTCTCTGTCTGACTATCTCTCTGATGCTGACTATCTCTCTGATGCTGACTACCTCTCTGATGCTGACTACCTCTCTGATGCTGACTATCTCTCTGTCTGACTACCTCTCTGATGCTGACTACCTCTCTGATGCTGACTACCTCTCTGATGCTGACTATCTCTCTGTCTGACTACCTCTCTGATACTGACTATCTCTCTGTCTGACTACCTCTCTGATTTTGACTATCTCTCTGATGCTGACTACCTCTCTGATGCTGACTACCTCTCTGATGCTGACTATCTCTCTGTCTGACTACCTCTCTGATGCTGACTACCTCTCTGATGCTGACTATCTCTCTGTCTGACTACCTCTCTGATGCTGACTATCTCTCTGTCTGACTACCTCTCTGATGCTGACTATCTCTCTGTCTGACTACCTCTCTGATGCTGACTATCTCTCTGATGCTGACTACCTCTCTGATGCTGACTATCTCTCTGTCTGACTACCTCTCTGATGCTGACTATCTCTCTGTCTGACTACCTCTCTGATGCTGACTATCTCTCTGATGCTGACTATCTCTCTGATGCTGACTATCTCCCTGATGCTGACTATCTCTCTGTCTGACTACCTCTCTGATGCTGACTATCTCTCTGTCTGACTATCTCTCTGTCTGACTACCTCTCTGATGCTGACTATCTCTCTGATGCTGACTATCTCTCTGTCTGACTACCTCTCTGATGCTGACTATCTCTCTGTCTGACTATCTCTCTGATGCTGACTATCTCTCTGTCTGACTATCTCTCTGATGCTGACTATCTCTCTGTCTGACTACCTCTCTGATGCTGACTATCTCTCTGTCTGACTACCTCTCTGATGCTGACTACCTCTCTGATGCTGACTACCTCTCTGATGCTGACTATCTCTCTGTCTGCCTACCTCTATAGTTCTGACTATCTCTCTGTCTGACTACCTCTCTGATGCTGACTATCTCTCTGTCTGACTACCTCTCTGATGCTGACTATCTCTCTGTCTGACTACCTCTCTGATGCTGACTACCTCTCTGATGCTGACTATCTCTCTGTCTGACTACCTCTCTGATGCTGACTACCTCTCTGATGCTGACTATCTCTCTGTCTGACTACCTCTCTGATGCTGACTATCTCTCTGTCTGACTACCTCTCTGATGCTGACTATCTCTCTGTCTGACTACCTCTCTGATGCTGACTATCTCTCTGATGCTGACTACCTCTCTGATGCTGACTATCTCTCTGTCTGACTACCTCTCTGATGCTGACTATCTCTCTGTCTGACTACCTCTCTGATGCTGACTATCTCTCTGATGCTGACTATCTCTCTGATGCTGACTATCTCCCTGATGCTGACTATCTCTCTGTCTGACTACCTCTCTGATGCTGACTATCTCTCTGTCTGACTATCTCTCTGTCTGACTACCTCTCTGATGCTGACTATCTCTCTGTCTGACTATCTCTCTGTCTGACTGCTGACTATCTCTCTGTCTGACTATCTCTCTGATGCTGACTATCTCTCTGTCTGACTATCTCTCTGATGCTGACTATCTCTCTGTCTGACTACCTCTCTGATGCTGACTATCTCTCTGTCTGACTACCTCTCTGATGCTGACTATCTCTCTGTCTGACTACCTCTCTGATGCTGACTACCTCTCTGATGCTGACTACCTCTCTGATGCTGACTATCTCTCTGTCTGCCTACCTCTATAGTTCTGACTATCTCTCTGTCTGACTACCTCTCTGATGCTGACTATCTCTCTGTCTGACTATCTCTCTGATGCTGACTATCTCTCTGATGCTGACTATCTCTCTGTCTGACTACCTCTCTGATACTGACTATCTCTCTGTCTGACTACCTCTCTGATTTTGACTATCTCTCTGATGCTGACTATCTCTCTGATGCTGACTACCTCTCTGATGCTGACTATCTCTCTGATGCTGACTACCTCTCTGATGCTGACTACCTCTCTGATGCTGACTATCTCTCTGATGCTGACTATCTCTCTGTCTGACTATCTCTCTGATGCTGACTATCTCTCTGTCTGACTACCTCTCTGATGCTGACTATCTCTCTGTCTGACTATCTCTCTGATGCTGACTATCTCTCTGTCTGACTACCTCTCTGATGCTGACTACCTCTCTGATGCTGACTATCTCTCTGATGCTGACTATCTCTCTGTCTGACTACCTCTCTGATGCTGACTACCTCTCTGATGCTGACTATCTCTCTGATGCTGACTATCTCTCTGTCTGACTACCTCTCTGATGCTGACTATCTCTCTGTCTGACTATCTCTCTGATGCTGACTATCTCTCTGATGCTGACTACCTCTCTGATGCTGACTATCTCTCTGTCTGACTATCTCTCTGTCTGACTACCTCTCTGATGCTGACTATCTCTCTGATGCTGACTATCTCTCTGTCTGACTACCTCTCTGATGCTGACTATCTCTCTGTCTGACTATCTCTCTGATGCTGACTATCTCTCTGTCTGACTATCTCTCTGATGCTGACTATCTCTCTGTCTGACTACCTCTCTGATGCTGACTATCTCTCTGTCTGACTACCTCTCTGATGCTGACTATCTCTCTGTCTGACTACCTCTCTGATGCTGACTACCTCTCTGATGCTGACTACCTCTCTGATGCTGACTATCTCTCTGTCTGCCTACCTCTATAGTTCTGACTATCTCTCTGTCTGACTACCTCTCTGATGCTGACTATCTCTCTGTCTGACTATCTCTCTGATGCTGACTATCTCTCTGATGCTGACTATCTCTCTGTCTGACTACCTCTCTGATACTGACTATCTCTCTGTCTGACTACCTCTCTGATTTTGACTATCTCTCTGATGCTGACTATCTCTCTGATGCTGACTACCTCTCTGATGCTGACTATCTCTCTGATGCTGACTACCTCTCTGATGCTGACTACCTCTCTGATGCTGACTATCTCTCTGATGCTGACTATCTCTCTGTCTGACTATCTCTCTGATGCTGACTATCTCTCTGTCTGACTACCTCTCTGATGCTGACTATCTCTCTGTCTGACTATCTCTCT
Source organism: Oncorhynchus gorbuscha (assembly GCF_021184085.1). Taxonomy (NCBI): domain Eukaryota; kingdom Metazoa; phylum Chordata; class Actinopteri; order Salmoniformes; family Salmonidae; genus Oncorhynchus; species Oncorhynchus gorbuscha. The sequence goes on along the minus strand of NC_060178.1, from coordinate 2,954,495 downwards.
GATGCTGACTATCTCTCTGTCTGACTACCTCTCTGATGCTGACTACCTCTCTGATGCTGACTATCTCTCTGATGCTGACTATCTCTCTGTCTGACTACCTCTCTGATGCTGACTACCTCTCTGATGCTGACTATCTCTCTGATGCTGACTATCTCTCTGTCTGACTACCTCTCTGATGCTGACTATCTCTCTGTCTGACTATCTCTCTGATGCTGACTATCTCTCTGATGCTGACTACCTCTCTGATGCTGACTATCTCTCTGTCTGACTATCTCTCTGTCTGACTACCTCTCTGATGCTGACTATCTCTCTGATGCTGACTATCTCTCTGTCTGACTACCTCTCTGATGCTGACTATCTCTCTGTCTGACTATCTCTCTGATGCTGACTATCTCTCTGTCTGACTATCTCTCTGATGCTGACTATCTCTCTGTCTGACTACCTCTCTGATGCTGACTATCTCTCTGTCTGACTACCTCTCTGATGCTGACTATCTCTCTGTCTGACTACCTCTCTGATGCTGACTACCTCTCTGATGCTGACTACCTCTCTGATGCTGACTATCTCTCTGTCTGCCTACCTCTATAGTTCTGACTATCTCTCTGTCTGACTACCTCTCTGATGCTGACTATCTCTCTGTCTGACTATCTCTCTGATGCTGACTATCTCTCTGATGCTGACTATCTCTCTGTCTGACTACCTCTCTGATACTGACTATCTCTCTGTCTGACTACCTCTCTGATTTTGACTATCTCTCTGATGCTGACTATCTCTCTGATGCTGACTACCTCTCTGATGCTGACTATCTCTCTGATGCTGACTACCTCTCTGATGCTGACTACCTCTCTGATGCTGACTATCTCTCTGATGCTGACTATCTCTCTGTCTGACTATCTCTCTGATGCTGACTATCTCTCTGTCTGACTACCTCTCTGATGCTGACTATCTCTCTGTCTGACTATCTCTCTGATGCTGACTATCTCTCTGTCTGACTACCTCTCTGATGCTGACTACCTCTCTGATGCTGACTATCTCTCTGATGCTGACTATCTCTCTGTCTGACTACCTCTCTGATGCTGACTACCTCTCTGATGCTGACTATCTCTCTGATGCTGACTATCTCTCTGTCTGACTACCTCTCTGATGCTGACTATCTCTCTGTCTGACTATCTCTCTGATGCTGACTATCTCTCTGATGCTGACTACCTCTCTGATGCTGACTACCTCTCTGATGCTGACTATCTCTCTGTCTGACTACCTCTCTGATGCTGACTACCTCTCTGATGCTGACTACCTCTCTGATGCTGACTATCTCTCTGTCTGACTATCTCTCTGATGATGACTATCTCTCTGATGCTGACTACCTCTCTGATGCTGACTACCTCTCTGATGCTGACTATCTCTCTGTCTGACTACCTCTCTGATGCTGACTACCTCTCTGATGCTGACTACCTCTCTGATGCTGACTATCTCTCTGATGCTGACTACCTCTCTGATGCTGACTACCTCTCTGATGCTGACTATCTCTCTGTCTGACTATCTCTCTGATGCTGACTATCTCTCTGATGCTGACTATCTCTCTGATGCTGACTATCTCTCTGTCTGACTATCTCTCTGATGCTGACTATCTCTCTGATGCTGACTACCTCTCTGATGCTGACTACCTCTCTGATGCTGACTATCTCTCTGTCTGACTACCTCTCTGATGCTGACTACCTCTCTGATGCTGACTACCTCTCTGATGCTGACTATCTCTCTGTCTGACTACCTCTCTGATACTGACTATCTCTCTGTCTGACTACCTCTCTGATTTTGACTATCTCTCTGATGCTGACTACCTCTCTGATGCTGACTATCTCTCTGATGCTGACTACCTCTCTGATGCTGACTACCTCTCTGATGCTGACTATCTCTCTGATGCTGACTATCTCTCTGTCTGACTACCTCTCTGATGCTGACTATCTCTCTGTCTGACTACCTCTCTGATGCTGACTATCTCTCTGTCTGACTATCTCTCTGATGCTGACTATCTCTCTGTCTGACTACCTCTCTGATGCTGACTACCTCTCTGATGCTGACTATCTCTCTGATGCTGACTATCTCTCTGTCTGACTACCTCTCTGATGCTGACTACCTCTCTGATGCTGACTATCTCTCTGATGCTGACTATCTCTCTGTCTGACTACCTCTCTGATGCTGACTATCTCTCTGATGCTGACTATCTCTCTGTCTGACTATCTCTCTGATGCTGACTATCTCTCTGATGCTGACTACCTCTCTGATGCTGACTACCTCTCTGATGCTGACTATCTCTCTGTCTGACTACCTCTCTGATGCTGACTACCTCTCTGATGCTGACTACCTCTCTGATGCTGACTATCTCTCTGTCTGACTATCTCTCTGATGCTGACTATCTCTCTGATGCTGACTACCTCTCTGATGCTGACTACCTCTCTGATGCTGACTACCTCTCTGATGCTGACTATCTCTGATGCTGATGATGCTGACTATCTCTCTGTCTGACTATCTCTCTGATGCTGACTATCTCTCTGTCTGACTACCACTCTGATGCTGACTATCTCTCTGTCTGACTACCTCTCTGATGCTGACTATCTCTCTGTCTGACTACCTCTCTGATGCTGACTACCTCTCTGATGCTGACTACCTCTCTGATGCTGACTATCTCTCTGTCTGCCTACCTCTATAGTTCTGACTATCTCTCTGTCTGACTACCTCTCTGATGCTGACTATCTCTCTGTCTGACTATCTCTCTGATGCTGACTATCTCTCTGATGCTGACTATCTCTCTGTCTGACTACCTCTCTGATACTGACTATCTCTCTGTCTGACTACCTCTCTGATTTTGACTATCTCTCTGATGCTGACTATCTCTCTGATGCTGACTACCTCTCTGATGCTGACTATCTCTCTGATGCTGACTACCTCTCTGATGCTGACTACCTCTCTGATGCTGACTATCTCTCTGATGCTGACTATCTCTCTGTCTGACTATCTCTCTGATGCTGACTATCTCTCTGTCTGACTACCTCTCTGATGCTGACTATCTCTCTGTCTGACTATCTCTCTGATGCTGACTATCTCTCTGTCTGACTACCTCTCTGATGCTGACTACCTCTCTGATGCTGACTATCTCTCTGATGCTGACTATCTCTCTGTCTGACTACCTCTCTGATGCTGACTACCTCTCTGATGCTGACTATCTCTCTGATGCTGACTATCTCTCTGTCTGACTACCTCTCTGATGCTGACTATCTCTCTGTCTGACTATCTCTCTGATGCTGACTATCTCTCTGATGCTGACTACCTCTCTGATGCTGACTACCTCTCTGATGCTGACTATCTCTCTGTCTGACTACCTCTCTGATGCTGACTACCTCTCTGATGCTGACTACCTCTCTGATGCTGACTATCTCTCTGTCTGACTATCTCTCTGATGATGACTATCTCTCTGATGCTGACTACCTCTCTGATGCTGACTACCTCTCTGATGCTGACTATCTCTCTGTCTGACTACCTCTCTGATGCTGACTACCTCTCTGATGCTGACTACCTCTCTGATGCTGACTATCTCTCTGATGCTGACTACCTCTCTGATGCTGACTACCTCTCTGATGCTGACTATCTCTCTGTCTGACTATCTCTCTGATGCTGACTATCTCTCTGATGCTGACTATCTCTCTGATGCTGACTATCTCTCTGTCTGACTATCTCTCTGATGCTGACTACCTCTCTGATGCTGACTACCTCTCTGATGCTGACTATCTCTCTGTCTGACTACCTCTCTGATGCTGACTACCTCTCTGATGCTGACTACCTCTCTGATGCTGACTATCTCTCTGTCTGACTACCTCTCTGATACTGACTATCTCTCTGTCTGACTACCTCTCTGATTTTGACTATCTCTCTGATGCTGACTACCTCTCTGATGCTGACTATCTCTCTGATGCTGACTACCTCTCTGATGCTGACTACCTCTCTGATGCTGACTATCTCTCTGATGCTGACTATCTCTCTGTCTGACTACCTCTCTGATGCTGACTATCTCTCTGTCTGACTACCTCTCTGATGCTGACTATCTCTCTGTCTGACTATCTCTCTGATGCTGACTATCTCTCTGTCTGACTACCTCTCTGATGCTGACTACCTCTCTGATGCTGACTATCTCTCTGATGCTGACTATCTCTCTGTCTGACTACCTCTCTGATGCTGACTACCTCTCTGATGCTGACTATCTCTCTGATGCTGACTATCTCTCTGTCTGACTACCTCTCTGATGCTGACTATCTCTCTGATGCTGACTATCTCTCTGTCTGACTATCTCTCTGATGCTGACTATCTCTCTGATGCTGACTACCTCTCTGATGCTGACTACCTCTCTGATGCTGACTATCTCTCTGTCTGACTACCTCTCTGATGCTGACTACCTCTCTGATGCTGACTACCTCTCTGATGCTGACTATCTCTCTGTCTGACTATCTCTCTGATGCTGACTATCTCTCTGATGCTGACTACCTCTCTGATGCTGACTACCTCTCTGATGCTGACTATCTCTCTGTCTGACTACCTCTCTGATGCTGACTACCTCTCTGATGCTGACTACCTCTCTGATGCTGACTATCTCTCTGATGCTGACTACCTCTCTGATGCTGACTACCTCTCTGATGCTGACTATCTCTCTGTCTGACTATCTCTCTGATGCTGACTATCTCTCTGATGCTGACTATCTCTCTGATGCTGACTATCTCTCTGTCTGACTATCTCTCTGATGCTGACTATCTCTCTGATGCTGACTACCTCTCTGATGCTGACTACCTCTCTGATGCTGACTATCTCTCTGTCTGACTACCTCTCTGATGCTGACTACCTCTCTGATGCTGACTACCTCTCTGATGCTGACTATCTCTCTGTCTGACTACCTCTCTGATGCTGACTACCTCTCTGATGCTGACTACCTCTCTGATGCTGACTATCTCTCTGATGCTGACTATCTCTCTGTCTGACTACCTCTCTGATGCTGACTATCTCTCTGATGCTGACTATCTCTCTGTCTGACTACCTCTCTGATGCTGACTATCTCTCTGTCTGACTACCTCTCTGATGCTGACTATCTCTCTGATGCTGACTACCTCTCTGATGCTGACTATCTCTCTGTCTGACTACCTCTCTGATGCTGACTATCTCTCTGATGCTGACTATCTCTCTGTCTGACTACCTCTCTGATGCTGACTATCTCTCTGATGCTGACTATCTCTCTGTCTGACTACCTCTCTGTCTGACTACCTCTCTGTCTGACTATCTCTCTGATGCTGACTATCTCTCTGTCTGACTATCTCTCTGATGCTGACTATCTCTCTGTCTGACTACCTCTCTGATGCTGACTATCTCTCTGATGCTGACTATCTCTCTGATGCTGACTATCTCTCTGTCTGACTACCTCTCTGATGCTGACTATCTCTCTGTCTGACTACCTCTCTGTCTGACTACCTCTCTGTCTGACTACCTCTCTGATGCTGACTACCTCTCTGATGCTGACTATCTCTCTGTCTGACAACCTCTCTGATGCTGACTATCTCTCTGTCTGACTATCTCTTTGATGCTGACTATCTCTCTGTCTGACTACCTCTCTGATGCTGACTATCTCTCTGTCTGACTACCTCTCTGATGCTGACTATCTCTCTGTCTGACTACCTCTCTGATGCTGACTATCTCTCTGTCTGACTATCTCTCTGATGCTGACTATCTCTCTGATGCTGACTATCTCTCTGATGCTGACTATCTCTCTGTCTGACTACCTGTCTGATGCTGACTATCTCTCTGTCTGACTACCTCTCTGATGCTGACTATCTCTCTGATGCTGACTACCTCTCTGATGCTGACTACCTCTCTGATGCTGACTATCTCTCTGTCTGACTACCTCTCTGATGCTGACTATCTCTCTGTCTGACTATCTCTCTGTCTGACTATCTCTCTGATGCTGACTATCTCTCTGTCTGACTATCTCTCTGTCTGACTACCTCTCTGATGCTGACTATCTCTCTGTCTGACTACCTCTCTGTCTGACTATCTATATGTCTGACTATCTCTCTGTCTGACTATCTCTCTGATGCTGACTATCTCTCTGTCTGACTATCTATATGTCTGACTATCTCTCTGTCTGACTATCTCTCTGATGCTGACTATCTCTCTGTCTGACAACCTCTCTGATGCTGACTATCTCTCTGTCTGACTATCTCTCTGATGCTGACTATCTCTCTGTCTGACTACCTCTCTGATGCTGACTATCTCTCTGTCTGACTACCTCTCTGATGCTGACTATCTCTCTGTCTGACTACCTCTCTGATGCTGACTATCTCTCTGTCTGACTATCTCTCTGATGCTGACTATCTCTCTGATGCTGACTATCTCTCTGATGCTGACTATCTCTCTGTCTGACTACCTGTCTGATGCTGACTATCTCTCTGTCTGACTACCTCTCTGATGCTGACTATCTCTCTGATGCTGACTACCTCTCTGATGCTGACTACCTCTCTGATGCTGACTATCTCTCTGTCTGACTACCTCTCTGATGCTGACTATCTCTCTGTCTGACTATCTCTCTGATGCTGACTATCTCTCTGTCTGACTATCTCTCTGATGCTGACTATCTCTCTGATGCTGACTACCTCTCTGATGCTGACTACCTCTCTGATGCTGACTACCTCTCTGATGCTGACTACCTCTCTGATGCTGACTATCTCTCTGATGCTGACTATCTCTCTGTCTGACTATCTCTCTGATGCTGACTATCTCTCTGTCTGACTACCACTCTGATGCTGACTATCTCTCTGTCTGACTACCTCTCTGATGCTGACTATCTCTCTGTCTGACTACCTCTCTGATGCTGACTACCTCTCTGATGCTGACTACCTCTCTGATGCTGACTATCTCTCTGTCTGCCTACCTCTATAGTTCTGACTATCTCTCTGTCTGACTACCTCTCTGATGCTGACTATCTCTCTGTCTGACTATCTCTCTGATGCTGACTATCTCTCTGATGCTGACTATCTCTCTGTCTGACTACCTCTCTGATACTGACTATCTCTCTGTCTGACTACCTCTCTGATTTTGACTATCTCTCTGATGCTGACTATCTCTCTGATGCTGACTACCTCTCTGATGCTGACTATCTCTCTGATGCTGACTACCTCTCTGATGCTGACTACCTCTCTGATGCTGACTATCTCTCTGATGCTGACTATCTCTCTGTCTGACTATCTCTCTGATGCTGACTATCTCTCTGTCTGACTACCTCTCTGATGCTGACTATCTCTCTGTCTGACTATCTCTCTGATGCTGACTATCTCTCTGTCTGACTACCTCTCTGATGCTGACTACCTCTCTGATGCTGACTATCTCTCTGATGCTGACTATCTCTCTGTCTGACTACCTCTCTGATGCTGACTACCTCTCTGATGCTGACTATCTCTCTGATGCTGACTATCTCTCTGTCTGACTACCTCTCTGATGCTGACTATCTCTCTGTCTGACTATCTCTCTGATGCTGACTATCTCTCTGATGCTGACTACCTCTCTGATGCTGACTACCTCTCTGATGCTGACTATCTCTCTGTCTGACTACCTCTCTGATGCTGACTACCTCTCTGATGCTGACTACCTCTCTGATGCTGACTATCTCTCTGTCTGACTATCTCTCTGATGATGACTATCTCTCTGATGCTGACTACCTCTCTGATGCTGACTACCTCTCTGATGCTGACTATCTCTCTGTCTGACTACCTCTCTGATGCTGACTACCTCTCTGATGCTGACTACCTCTCTGATGCTGACTATCTCTCTGATGCTGACTACCTCTCTGATGCTGACTACCTCTCTGATGCTGACTATCTCTCTGTCTGACTATCTCTCTGATGCTGACTATCTCTCTGATGCTGACTATCTCTCTGATGCTGACTATCTCTCTGTCTGACTATCTCTCTGATGCTGACTACCTCTCTGATGCTGACTACCTCTCTGATGCTGACTATCTCTCTGTCTGACTACCTCTCTGATGCTGACTACCTCTCTGATGCTGACTACCTCTCTGATGCTGACTATCTCTCTGTCTGACTACCTCTCTGATACTGACTATCTCTCTGTCTGACTACCTCTCTGATTTTGACTATCTCTCTGATGCTGACTACCTCTCTGATGCTGACTATCTCTCTGATGCTGACTACCTCTCTGATGCTGACTACCTCTCTGATGCTGACTATCTCTCTGATGCTGACTATCTCTCTGTCTGACTACCTCTCTGATGCTGACTATCTCTCTGTCTGACTACCTCTCTGATGCTGACTATCTCTCTGTCTGACTATCTCTCTGATGCTGACTATCTCTCTGATGCTGACTATCTCTCTGTCTGACTATCTCTCTGATGCTGACTACCTCTCTGATGCTGACTACCTCTCTGATGCTGACTATCTCTCTGTCTGACTATCTCTCTGATGCTGACTATCTCTCTGATGCTGACTATCTCTCTGATGCTGACTATCTCTCTGTCTGACTACCTCTCTGATGCTGACTACCTCTCTGATGCTGACTACCTCTCTGATGCTGACTATCTCTCTGATGCTGACTACCTCTCTGATGCTGACTACCTCTCTGATGCTGACTATCTCTCTGTCTGACTATCTCTCTGATGCTGACTATCTCTCTGATGCTGACTATCTCTCTGATGCTGACTATCTCTCTGTCTGACTATCTCTCTGATGCTGACTACCTCTCTGATGCTGACTACCTCTCTGATGCTGACTATCTCTCTGTCTGACTACCTCTCTGATGCTGACTACCTCTCTGATGCTGACTACCTCTCTGATGCTGACTATCTCTCTGTCTGACTACCTCTCTGATACTGACTATCTCTCTGTCTGACTACCTCTCTGATTTTGACTATCTCTCTGATGCTGACTACCTCTCTGATGCTGACTATCTCTCTGATGCTGACTACCTCTCTGATGCTGACTACCTCTCTGATGCTGACTATCTCTCTGATGCTGACTATCTCTCTGTCTGACTACCTCTGATGCTGACTATCTCTCTGTCTGACTACCTCTCTGATGCTGACTATCTCTCTGTCTGACTATCTCTCTGATGCTGACTATCTCTCTGTCTGACTACCTCTCTGATGCTGACTACCTCTCTGATGCTGACTATCTCTCTGATGCTGACTATCTCTCTGTCTGACTACCTCTCTGATGCTGACTACCTCTCTGATGCTGACTATCTCTCTGATGCTGACTATCTCTCTGTCTGACTACCTCTCTGATGCTGACTATCTCTCTGATGCTGACTATCTCTCTGTCTGACTATCTCTCTGATGCTGACTATCTCTCTGATGCTGACTACCTCTCTGATGCTGACTACCTCTCTGATGCTGACTATCTCTCTGTCTGACTACCTCTCTGATGCTGACTACCTCTCTGATGCTGACTACCTCTCTGATGCTGACTATCTCTCTGTCTGACTATCTCTCTGATGCTGACTATCTCTCTGATGCTGACTACCTCTCTGATGCTGACTACCTCTCTGATGCTGACTATCTCTCTGTCTGACTACCTCTCTGATGCTGACTACCTCTCTGATGCTGACTACCTCTCTGATGCTGACTATCTCTCTGATGCTGACTACCTCTCTGATGCTGACTACCTCTCTGATGCTGACTATCTCTCTGTCTGACTATCTCTCTGATGCTGACTATCTCTCTGATGCTGACTATCTCTCTGATGCTGACTATCTCTCTGTCTGACTATCTCTCTGATGCTGACTATCTCTCTGATGCTGACTACCTCTCTGATGCTGACTACCTCTCTGATGCTGACTATCTCTCTGTCTGACTACCTCTCTGATGCTGACTACCTCTCTGATGCTGACTACCTCTCTGATGCTGACTATCTCTCTGTCTGACTACCTCTCTGATGCTGACTACCTCTCTGATGCTGACTACCTCTCTGATGCTGACTATCTCTCTGATGCTGACTATCTCTCTGTCTGACTACCTCTCTGATGCTGACTATCTCTCTGATGCTGACTATCTCTCTGTCTGACTACCTCTCTGATGCTGACTATCTCTCTGTCTGACTACCTCTCTGATGCTGACTATCTCTCTGATGCTGACTACCTCTCTGATGCTGACTATCTCTCTGTCTGACTACCTCTCTGATGCTGACTATCTCTCTGATGCTGACTATCTCTCTGTCTGACTACCTCTCTGATGCTGACTATCTCTCTGATGCTGACTATCTCTCTGTCTGACTACCTCTCTGTCTGACTACCTCTCTGTCTGACTATCTCTCTGATGCTGACTATCTCTCTGTCTGACTATCTCTCTGATGCTGACTATCTCTCTGTCTGACTACCTCTCTGATGCTGACTATCTCTCTGATGCTGACTATCTCTCTGATGCTGACTATCTCTCTGTCTGACTACCTCTCTGATGCTGACTATCTCTCTGTCTGACTACCTCTCTGTCTGACTACCTCTCTGTCTGACTACCTCTCTGATGCTGACTACCTCTCTGATGCTGACTATCTCTCTGTCTGACAACCTCTCTGATGCTGACTATCTCTCTGTCTGACTATCTCTTTGATGCTGACTATCTCTCTGTCTGACTACCTCTCTGATGCTGACTATCTCTCTGTCTGACTACCTCTCTGATGCTGACTATCTCTCTGTCTGACTACCTCTCTGATGCTGACTATCTCTCTGTCTGACTATCTCTCTGATGCTGACTATCTCTCTGATGCTGACTATCTCTCTGATGCTGACTATCTCTCTGTCTGACTACCTGTCTGATGCTGACTATCTCTCTGTCTGACTACCTCTCTGATGCTGACTATCTCTCTGATGCTGACTACCTCTCTGATGCTGACTACCTCTCTGATGCTGACTATCTCTCTGTCTGACTACCTCTCTGATGCTGACTATCTCTGTCTGACTATCTCTCTGTCTGACTATCTCTCTGATGCTGACTATCTCTCTGTCTGACTATCTCTCTGTCTGACTACCTCTCTGATGCTGACTATCTCTCTGTCTGACTACCTCTCTGTCTGACTATCTATATGTCTGACTATCTCTCTGTCTGACTATCTCTCTGATGCTGACTATCTCTCTGTCTGACTATCTATATGTCTGACTATCTCTCTGTCTGACTATCTCTCTGATGCTGACTATCTCTCTGTCTGACAACCTCTCTGATGCTGACTATCTCTCTGTCTGACTTTCTCTCTGATGCTGACTATCTCTCTGTCTGACTACCTCTCTGATGCTGACTATCTCTCTGTCTGACTACCTCTCTGATGCTGACTATCTCTCTGTCTGACTACCTCTCTGATGCTGACTATCTCTCTGTCTGACTATCTCTCTGATGCTGACTATCTCTCTGATGCTGACTATCTCTCTGATGCTGACTATCTCTCTGTCTGACTACCTGTCTGATGCTGACTATCTCTCTGTCTGACTACCTCTCTGATGCTGACTATCTCTCTGATGCTGACTACCTCTCTGATGCTGACTACCTCTCTGATGCTGACTATCTCTCTGTCTGACTACCTCTCTGATGCTGACTATCTCTCTGTCTGACTATCTCTCTGATGCTGACTATCTCTCTGTCTGACTATCTCTCTGTCTGACTATCTCTCTGTCTGACTACCTCTCTGATGCTGACTATCTCTCTGTCTGACTACCTCTCTGTCTGACTATCTCTCTGATGCTGACTATCTCTCTGTCTGACTATCTAAATGTCTGACTATCTCTCTGTCTGACTATCTCTCTGATGCTGACTATCTCTCTGTCTGACTATCTCTCTGATGCTGACTATCTCTCTGTCTGACTACCTCTCTGATGCTGACTATCTCTCTGATGCTGACTATCTCTCTGATGCTGACTATCTCTCTGATGCTGACTATCTCTCTGTCTGACTACCTCTCTGATGCTGACTATCTCTCTGATGCTGACTATCTCTCTGTCTGACTACCTCTCTGTCTGACTACCTCTCTGATGCTGCCTACCTCTCTGATGCTGACTATCTCTCTGTCTGACAACCTCTCTGATGCTGACTATCTCTCTGATGCTGACTATCTCTCTGATGCTGACTATCTCTCTGTCTGACTACCTCTCTGATGCTGACTATCTCTCTGTCTGACTACCTCTCTGATGCTGACTATCTCTCTGTCTGACTACCTCTCTGATGCTGACTATCTCTCTGTCTGACTATCTCTCTGATGCTGACTATCTCTCTGATGCTGACTATCTCTCTGTCTGACTACCTGTCTGATGCTGACTATCTCTCTGTCTGACTACCTCTCTGATGCTGACTATCTCTCTGTCTGACTACCTCTCTGTCTGACTACCTCTCTGATGCTGACTATCTCTCTGTCTGACTACCTCTCTGTCTGACTATCTATATGTCTGACTATCTCTCTGTCTGACTATCTCTCTGATGCTGACTACCTCTCTGTCTGACTATCTATATGTCTGACTATCTCTCTGTCTGACTATCTCTCTGATGCTGACTATCTCTCTGTCTGACTATCTCTCTGATGCTGACTATCTCTCTGTCTGACTATCTCTCTGTCTGACTATCTCTCTGATGCTGACTATCTCTCTGTCTGACTATCTAAATGTCTGACTATCTCTCTGGTGCTGACTATCTCTCTGTCTGACTATCTCTCTGGTGCTGACTATCTCTCTGTCTGACTATCTCTCTGATGCTGACTATCTCTCTGTCTGACTATCTCTCTGATGCTGACTATCTCTCTGTCTGACTATCTCTCTGATGCTGACTATCTCTCTGTCTGACTACCTCTCTGATGCTGACTATCTCTCTGATGCTGACTATCTCTCTGATGCTGACTATCTCTCTGATGCTGACTATCTCTCTGTCTGACTATCTCTCTGTCTGACTACCTCTCTGTGCTGACTATCTCTCTGATGCTGACTATCTCTCTGTCTGACTACCTCTCTGTCTGACAACCTCTCTGATGCTGACTATCTCTCTGTCTGACTATCTCTCTGATGCTGACTATCTCTCTGTCTGACTACCTCTCTGATGCTGACTATCTCTCTGTCTGACTACCTCTCTGATGCTGACTATCTCTCTGTCTGACTACCTCTCTGATGCTGACTATCTCTCTGTCTGACTATCTCTCTGATGCTGACTATCTCTCTGATGCTGACTATCTCTCTGTCTGACTACCTGTCTGATGCTGACTATCTCTCTGTCTGACTATCTCTCTGATGCTGACTATCTCTCTGTCTGACTATCTCTCTGTCTGACTACCTCTCTGATGCTGACTATCTCTCTGTCTGACTACCTCTCTGTCTGACTATCTATATGTCTGACTATCTCTCTGTCTGACTATCTCTCTGATGCTGACTATCTCTCTGTCTGACTATCTCTCTGTCTGACTATCTATATGTCTGACTATCTCTCTGCCTGACTATCTCTCTGATGCTGACTATCTCTCTGTCTGACTATCTATATGTCTGACTATCTCTCTGTCTGACTATCTCTCTGATGCTGACTATCTCTCTGTCTGACTATCTCTCTGATGCTGACTATCTCTCTGATGCTGACTATCTCTCTGTCTGACTATCTCTCTGTCTGACTATCTCTCTGATGCTGACTATCTCTCTGTCTGACTATCTCTCTGATGCTGACTATCTCTCTGTCTGACTATCTCTCTGATGCTGACTATCTCTCTGATGCTGACTATCTCTCTGTCTGACTATCTCTCTGATGCTGACTATCTCTCTGTCTGACTACCTCTCTGATGCTGACTATCTATCTGTCTGACTATCTCTCTGATGCTGACTATCTCTCTGTCTGACTATCTCTCTGATGCTGACTATCTCTCTGTCTGACTATCTCTCTGATGCTGACTATCTCTCTGTCTGACTATCTCTCTGATGCTGACTATCTCTCTGATGCTGAATATCTCTCTGTCTGACTATCTCTCTGATGCTGACTATCTCTCTGTCTGACTACCTCTCTGATGCTGACTATCTATCTGTCTGACTATCTCTCTGATGCTGACTATCTCTCTGATGCTGACTATCTCTCTGATGCTGACTATCTCTCTGATGCTGACTATCTCTCTGTCTGACTACCTCTCTGATGCTGACTATCTCTCTGATGCTGACTATCTCTCTGTCTGACTACCTCTCTGTCTGACTACCTCTCTGATGCTGACTACCTCTCTGATGCTGACTATCTCTCTGTCTGACAACCTCTCTGATGCTGACTATCTCTCTGTCTGACTATCTCTCTGATGCTGACTATCTCTCTGTCTGACTACCTCTCTGATGCTGACTATCTCTCTGTCTGACTACCTCTCTGATGCTGACTATCTCTCTGTCTGACTACCTCTCTGATGCTGACTATCTCTGTCTGACTATCTCTCTGTCTGACTATCTCTCTGATGCTGACTATCTCTCTGTCTGACTATCTCTCTGTCTGACTACCTCTCTGATGCTGACTATCTCTCTGTCTGACTACCTCTCTGTCTGACTATCTATATGTCTGACTATCTCTCTGTCTGACTATCTCTCTGATGCTGACTATCTCTCTGTCTGACTATCTATATGTCTGACTATCTCTCTGTCTGACTATCTCTCTGATGCTGACTATCTCTCTGTCTGACAACCTCTCTGATGCTGACTATCTCTCTGTCTGACTTTCTCTCTGATGCTGACTATCTCTCTGTCTGACTACCTCTCTGATGCTGACTATCTCTCTGTCTGACTACCTCTCTGATGCTGACTATCTCTCTGTCTGACTACCTCTCTGATGCTGACTATCTCTCTGTCTGACTATCTCTCTGATGCTGACTATCTCTCTGTCTGACTACCTGTCTGATGCTGACTATCTCTCTGTCTGACTACCTCTCTGATGCTGACTATCTCTCTGATGCTGACTACCTCTCTGATGCTGACTACCTCTCTGATGCTGACTATCTCTCTGTCTGACTACCTCTCTGATGCTGACTATCTCTCTGTCTGACTATCTCTCTGATGCTGACTATCTCTCTGTCTGACTATCTCTCTGTCTGACTATCTCTCTGTCTGACTACCTCTCTGATGCTGACTATCTCTCTGTCTGACTACCTCTCTGTCTGACTATCTCTCTGATGCTGACTATCTCTCTGTCTGACTATCTAAATGTCTGACTATCTCTCTGTCTGACTATCTCTCTGATGCTGACTATCTCTCTGTCTGACTATCTCTCTGATGCTGACTATCTCTCTGTCTGACTACCTCTCTGATGCTGACTATCTCTCTGATGCTGACTATCTCTCTGATGCTGACTATCTCTCTGATGCTGACTATCTCTCTGTCTGACTACCTCTCTGATGCTGACTATCTCTCTGATGCTGACTATCTCTCTGTCTGACTACCTCTCTGTCTGACTACCTCTCTGATGCTGCCTACCTCTCTGATGCTGACTATCTCTCTGTCTGACAACCTCTCTGATGCTGACTATCTCTCTGATGCTGACTATCTCTCTGATGCTGACTATCTCTCTGTCTGACTACCTCTCTGATGCTGACTATCTCTCTGTCTGACTACCTCTCTGATGCTGACTATCTCTCTGTCTGACTACCTCTCTGATGCTGACTATCTCTCTGTCTGACTATCTCTCTGATGCTGACTATCTCTCTGATGCTGACTATCTCTCTGTCTGACTACCTGTCTGATGCTGACTATCTCTCTGTCTGACTACCTCTCTGATGCTGACTATCTCTCTGTCTGACTACCTCTCTGTCTGACTACCTCTCTGATGCTGACTATCTCTCTGTCTGACTACCTCTCTGTCTGACTATCTATATGTCTGACTATCTCTCTGTCTGACTATCTCTCTGATGCTGACTACCTCTCTGTCTGACTATCTATATGTCTGACTATCTCTCTGTCTGACTATCTCTCTGATGCTGACTATCTCTCTGTCTGACTATCTCTCTGATGCTGACTATCTCTCTGTCTGACTATCTCTCTGTCTGACTATCTCTCTGATGCTGACTATCTCTCTGTCTGACTATCTAAATGTCTGACTATCTCTCTGGTGCTGACTATCTCTCTGTCTGACTATCTCTCTGGTGCTGACTATCTCTCTGTCTGACTATCTCTCTGATGCTGACTATCTCTCTGTCTGACTATCTCTCTGATGCTGACTATCTCTCTGTCTGACTATCTCTCTGATGCTGACTATCTCTCTGTCTGACTACCTCTCTGATGCTGACTATCTCTCTGATGCTGACTATCTCTCTGATGCTGACTATCTCTCTGATGCTGACTATCTCTCTGATGCTGACTATCTCTCTGTCTGACTACCTCTCTGGTGCTGACTATCTCTCTGATGCTGACTATCTCTCTGTCTGACTACCTCTCTGTCTGACAACCTCTCTGATGCTGACTATCTCTCTGTCTGACTATCTCTCTGATGCTGACTATCTCTCTGTCTGACTACCTCTCTGATGCTGACTATCTCTCTGTCTGACTACCTCTCTGATGCTGACTATCTCTCTGTCTGACTACCTCTCTGATGCTGACTATCTCTCTGTCTGACTATCTCTCTGATGCTGACTATCTCTCTGATGCTGACTATCTCTCTGTCTGACTACCTGTCTGATGCTGACTATCTCTCTGTCTGACTATCTCTCTGATGCTGACTATCTCTCTGTCTGACTATCTCTCTGTCTGACTACCTCTCTGATGCTGACTATCTCTCTGTCTGACTACCTCTCTGTCTGACTATCTATATGTCTGACTATCTCTCTGTCTGACTATCTCTCTGATGCTGACTATCTCTCTGTCTGACTATCTCTCTGTCTGACTATCTATATGTCTGACTATCTCTCTGCCTGACTATCTCTCTGATGCTGACTATCTCTCTGTCTGACTATCTATATGTCTGACTATCTCTCTGTCTGACTATCTCTCTGATGCTGACTATCTCTCTGTCTGACTATCTCTCTGATGCTGACTATCTCTCTGATGCTGACTATCTCTCTGTCTGACTATCTCTCTGTCTGACTATCTCTCTGATGCTGACTATCTCTCTGTCTGACTATCTCTCTGATGCTGACTATCTCTCTGTCTGACTATCTCTCTGATGCTGACTATCTCTCTGATGCTGACTATCTCTCTGTCTGACTATCTCTCTGATGCTGACTATCTCTCTGTCTGACTACCTCTCTGATGCTGACTATCTATCTGTCTGACTATCTCTCTGATGCTGACTATCTCTCTG
Source organism: Oncorhynchus gorbuscha (assembly GCF_021184085.1). NCBI lineage: Eukaryota > Metazoa > Chordata > Actinopteri > Salmoniformes > Salmonidae > Oncorhynchus > Oncorhynchus gorbuscha. The sequence continues at coordinate 2,937,190 of NC_060178.1, read as the reverse complement.
TCTGACTATCTCTCTGATGCTGACTATCTCTCTGTCTGACTATCTCTCTGATGCTGACTATCTCTCTGTCTGACTATCTCTCTGATGCTGACTATCTCTCTGATGCTGAATATCTCTCTGTCTGACTATCTCTCTGATGCTGACTATCTCTCTGTCTGACTACCTCTCTGATGCTGACTATCTATCTGTCTGACTATCTCTCTGATGCTGACTATCTCTCTGATGCTGACTATCTCTCTGATGCTGACTATCTCTCTGATGCTGACTATCTCTCTGTCTGACTACCTCTGATGCTGACTATCTCTCTGATGCTGACTATCTCTCTGTCTGACTACCTCTCTGTCTGACTACCTCTCTGATGCTGACTACCTCTCTGATGCTGACTATCTCTCTGTCTGACAACCTCTCTGATGCTGACTATCTCTCTGTCTGACTATCTCTCTGATGCTGACTATCTCTCTGTCTGACTACCTCTCTGATGCTGACTATCTCTCTGTCTGACTACCTCTCTGATGCTGACTATCTCTCTGTCTGACTACCTCTCTGATGCTGACTATCTCTGTCTGACTATCTCTCTGTCTGACTATCTCTCTGATGCTGACTATCTCTCTGTCTGACTATCTCTCTGTCTGACTACCTCTCTGATGCTGACTATCTCTCTGTCTGACTACCTCTCTGTCTGACTATCTATATGTCTGACTATCTCTCTGATGCTGACTATCTCTCTGTCTGACTATCTCTCTGATGCTGACTATCTCTCTGTCTGACTATCTCTCTGTCTGACTATCTCTCTGATGCTGACTATCTCTCTGATGCTGACTATCTCTCTGTCTGACTATCTCTCTGTCTGACTATCTCTCTGATGCTGACTATCTCTCTGATGCTGACTATCTCTCTGTCTGACTATCTCTCTGATGCTGACTATCTCTCTGTCTGACTATCTCTCTGTCTGACTATCTCTCTGATGCCGACTATCTCTCTGATGCTGACTATCTCTCTGTCTGACTATCTCTCTGTCTGACTATCTCTCTGATGCTGACTATCTCTCTGTCTGACTATCTCTCTGATGCTGACTATCTCTCTGTCTGACTATCTCTCTGATGCTGACTATCTCTCTGTCTGACTATCTCTCTGTCTGACTATCTCTCTGTCTGACTATCTCTCTGATGCTGACTATCTCTCTGATGCTGACTATTTCTCTGTCTGACTATCTCTCTGTCTGACTATCTCTCTGTCTGACTATCTCTCTGTCTGACTATCTCTCTGATGCTGACTATCTCTCTGTCTGACTATCTAAATGTCTGACTATCTCTCTGATGCTGACTATCTCTCTGTCTGACTATCTCTCTGTCTGACTATCTCTCTGATGCTGACTATCTCTCTGGTGCTGACTATCTCTCTGTCTGACTACCTCTCTGATGCTGACTATCTCTCTGTCTGACTATCTCTCTGTCTGACTATCTCTCTGTCTGACTATCTCTCTGATGCTGACTATCTCTCTGTCTGACTATCTCTCTGATGCTGACTATCTCTCTGTCTGACTATCTCTCTGATGCTGACTATCTCTCTGATGCTGACTATCTCTCTGGTGCTGACTATCCCTCTGTCTTACTATCTCTCTGATACTGACGATCTCTCTGTCTGACTTTCCCTCCCTCTCTCTTCCTCATCTCTACCCTCTCTAATTCCCCCACTTCTCTCTGTCTATCTGTCTGACTGTCTCTATGTCTGACTATTTATCTGTGTCTGTCTATCTCTCAATTTCTGTCTCTCTCTCAATTACTGTCTATCTCTCTGATGCTGACTATCTCTCTGATGCTGACTATCTCTCTGATGCTGACTATCTCTCTGATGCTGGCTATCTCTCTGATGCTGGCTATCTCTCTGATGCTGACTATCTCTCTGATGCTGACTATCTCTCTGTCTCTCTGTCTGTCTATCTCTCTGTCTGACTATCTCTCTGATGCTGACTATCTCTCTGATGCTGACTATCTCTCTGATGCTGACTATCTCTCTGATGCTGACTATCTCTCTGATGCTGACTATCTCTCTGTCTGACTATTTCTCTGCCTCTCCGTCACTCCCTCCCTAACCCTTCTCTTTCTCTCTCATCACTCACTCCCCACTCTATCTGCGTCTCTCACTCCCTCATCCCTCCTCTTTATTCCCCTCACCAGGTTGTCCATTAGGGTTCTATGGTAGAGACTGTACTGAGGTGTGTCACTGTCAGAATGGCGGAAACTGTGATCACATGACAGGACAGTGTGCCTGTCTCACCGGCTTCATGGGGACCAGCTGTGAACAGAGTGAGTGGAACAACATGTCTCCTTAATCTCTTAGGGCGCTTTTGATGCTGGTCCCCATTGCAACTGAATGCATCAGGAAATCACCAATCAGTCTCTTACTCTGTTTCCTCCTGTATCTCAGAATAACTTTGGTAAAGAACTCGGCTCTCTGAGTAGTTCCATCGTGTGCTCTGTGTCAGTGAATGAGTGGAGTGGCCTTAGTTCCATCGTGTGCTCTGTGTCAGTGAATGAGTGAGTGGCCTTAGTTCCATCGTGTGCTCTGTGTCAGTGAATGAGTGAGTAACCTTACTGCTCTACCATTCTAGTACACTACCCATTCTCCTACTCTGTCACTACTTTTAGGGATTTCTTTGTGTTCCTCTCCCCCTCTCAGAGTGTCCCCCTGGTACGTTTGGTCACGGCTGCCAGCAGCTGTGTGACTGTATGAACAACGCCACCTGTGACTACGTGACTGGAACCTGCTACTGCAGCATCGGATACAAAGGCATCCGCTGTGACCAAGGTGAGGAGAATATGGACATACGACCCAGCAAACCCTGGAACATTCCCAGAACATTAGATTCCCATTTAAGTTCTAGCTAGGGTTTTTGTATTTATTTTGTTGTTGTTGTGAGAACATTTGCTGTGATCTAACAAATGTTCTGGGAACATTCACAGAACCAATTTTGGTTTGCTGGGTAATCTCTCTGTCTTTCTTTCAAGCTGGATCGCTTTCTCTTTCTCTGTCTCTTTCTCTCTCAAACAAACACACTTATTAACCTCCCCCTTGTCTGTGTGTGTGTTCCTCTCCCCAGCTGCTCTGATGATGGAGGAGTTGAACCCTTACACTAAGATCAGTCCAGCGCGGGGAGGTTCAGAGCACCAGTCAGCTGGGGCTGTGATGGGCATCATCTTCATCCTCCTCCTCATCATGATGGCTATGCTCAGCCTGTTTGTCTGGTTCCGACAGAGACAGAAGGACAAGGGACACCACATGCAGCCTAGTGTGGCATATACACCTGGCCTGAGGATAACACACACCGACTATTCTGGTGAGTTGACCCCTGACCCCTAATCCTGCACCCTTACCCTGACCATAACCCTAACCCTGTACACCTGGCCTGAGGATAACACACACCGTCTATTCTGGTGAGTTGACCCCTGACCCCTAACCCTATACACCTGGCCTAAGGATAACACACACCGACTATTCTGGTGAGTTGACCCCTGACCCCTAACCCTATACACCTGGACTGAGGATAACACACACCGACTATTCTGGTGAGTTGACCCCTGACCCCTAATCCTATACACCTGGCCTGAGGATAACACACACCGACTATTCTGGTGAGTTGACCCCTGACCCCTAATCCTGCACATTTTCCCTGACCATAACCCTAACCCTGTACACCTGGCCTGAGGATAACACACACCGACTATTCTGGTGAGTTGACCCCTGACCCCTAACCCTATACACCTGGCCTGAGGATAACACACACCGACTATTCTGGTGAGTTGACCCCTGACCCCTAACCCTATACACCTGGACTGAGGATAACACACACCGACTATTCTGGTGAGTTGACCCCTGACCCCTAATCCTATACACCTGGCCTGAGGATAACACACACCGACTATTCTGGTGAGTTGACCCCTGACCCCTAATCCTGCACATTTTCCCTGACCATAACCCTAACCCTGTACACCTGGCCTGAGGATAACACACACCGACTATTCTGGTGAGTTGACCCCTGACCCTATACACCTGGCCTGAGGATAACACACACCGACTATTCTGGTGAGTTGACCCCTGACCCCTAACCCTATACACCTGGACTGAGGATAACACACACCGACTATTCTGGTGAGTTGACCCCTGACCCCTAATCCTATACACCTGGCCTGAGGATAACACACACCGACTATTCTGGTGAGTTGACCCCTGACCCCTAATCCTGCACATTTTCCCTGACCATAACCCTAACCCTGTACACCTGGCCTGAGGATAACACACACCGACTATTCTGGTGAGTTGACCCCTGACCCTATACACCTGGCCTGAGGATAACACACACCGACTATTCTGGTGAGTTGACCCCTGACCCCTAACCCTATACACCTGGCCTGAGGATAACACACACCGACTATTCTGGTGAGTTGACCCCTGACCCCTAACCCTATACACCTGGCCTGAGGATAACACACACCGACTATTCTGGTGAGTTGACCCCTGACCCCTAATCCTGCACCCTTACCCTGACCATAACCCTAACCCCTAACCCTGTGCACCTGGCCTGAGGATAACACACACCGACTATTCTGGTGAGTTGACCCCTGACCCCTAACCCTGTACACCTGGACTGAGGATAACACACACCGACTATTCAGGTGAGTTGACCCCTGACCCCTAACCCTATACACCTGGCCTGAGGATAACACACACAGACTATTCTGGTGAGCTGACCCCTAACCCTGAACCCTAAACATAACCCTAACTCCTAACCCTGTACACCTGGCCAGAGGCTAACACACACAGACTATTCTGGTGCATTGACTCTGTCTCTAACCCTAACTCAAACTCTAACCCTGACCCCTAACCCTAACCCTGACCTCTAACTCTAACCCTAATTCTGACCCCTAACCCTGACCCCTAACTCTAACCCTGACCCTAATTCTAACCCTAACTCTGACCCCTAACTCTGACCCCTAACCCTACCCCTAACTCTGACCCCTGACCCCTTAACTCTAACCCTAACTCTGACCCATAACCCTGAACCCTAACTCTAACCCTGACCACTAACTCTGACCCTGACCCCTAACTCTGACCCTGCCCCTACCTCTAACCCTGACCCCTAACTCTAACCCTGACCCCTAACTCTAACTCTAACCCTAACCCTAACCCTAACCCTAACCCTAACCCTAACCCTAACCCCTAATCCTATACACCTGGCCTGAGGATAACACACACCGACTATTCTGGTGAGTTGACCGCTGACCCCTAATCCTGCACCCTTACCCTGACCATAACCCTAACCCTGTACACCTGGCCTGAGGATAACACACACCGACTATTCTGGTGAGTTGACCCCTGACCCCTAACCCTATACACCTGGCCTGAGGATAACACACACCGACTATTCAGGTGAGTTGACCCCTGACCCCTAACCCTGTACACCTGGCCTGAGGATAACACACATTGACTATTCTGGTGAGTTGACCCCTAACCCCTAACCCTAACCCCTGACTCTACCCCCTGACCCCTAATCCTGAACCCTTACCCTGACCATAACCCTAACCCCTAACCCTGTACACCTGGCCTGAGGATAACACACACAGACTATTCTGGTGAGCTGACCCCTAACCCTGAACCCTAACCATAGCCCTAACTCCTAACCCTGTACACCTGGCCAGAGGCTAACACACACAGACTATTCTGGTGCATTGACTCTGTCTCTAACCCTAACTCAAACTCTAACCCTGACCCCTAACCCTAACCCTGACCTCTAACTCTAACCCTAATTCTGACCCCTAACCCTGACCCCTAACTCTAACCCTGACCCCTAATTCTAACCCTAACTCTGACCCCTAACTCTGACCCCTAACCCTACCCCTAACTCTGACCCCTGACCCCTTAACTCTAACCCTAACTCTGACCCATAACCCTGAACCCTAACTCTAACCCTGACCACTAACTCTGACCCTGACCCCTAACTCTGACCCTGCCCCTACCTCTAACCCTGACCCCTAACTCTAACCCTGACCCCTAACTCTAACTCTAACCCTAACCCTAACCCTAACCCTAACCCTAACCCTAACCCTAACCCTAACCCCTAATCCTATACACCTGGCCTGAGGATAACACACACCGACTATTCTGGTGAGTTGACCCCTGACCCCTAATCCTGCACCCTTACCCTGACCATAACCCTAACCCTGTACACCTGGCCTGAGGATAACACACACCGACTATTCTGGTGAGTTGACCCCTGACCCCTAACCCTATACACCTGGCCTGAGGATAACACACACCGACTATTCTGGTGAGTTGACCCCTGACCCCTAACCCTATACACCTGGCCTGAGGATAACACACACCGACTATTCTGGTGAGTTGACCCCTGACCCCTAACCCTATACACCTGGCCTGAGGATAACACACACCGACTATTCTGGTGAGTTGACCCCTGACCCCTAACCCTATACACCTGGCCTGAGGATAACACACACCGACTATTCTGGTGAGTTGACCCCTGACCCCTAATCCTATACACCTGGCCTGAGGATAACACACACCGACTATTCTGGTGAGTTGACCCCTGACCCCTAACCCTATACACCTGGCCTGAGGATAACACACACCGACTATTCTGGTGAGTTGACCCCTGACCCCTAACCCTGTACACCTGGACTGAGGATAACACACACCGACTATTCTGGTGAGTTGACCCCTGACCCCTAATCCTATACACCTGGCCTGAGGATAACACACACCGACTATTCTGGTGAGTTGACCCCTGACCCCTAATCCTGCACATTTTCCCTGACCATAACCCTAACCCTGTACACCTGGCCTGAGGATAACACACACCGACTATTCTGGTGAGTTGACCCCTGACCCCTAACCCTATACACCTGGCCTGAGGATAACACACACCGACTATTCTGGTGAGTTGACCCCTGACCCCTAACCCTATACACCTGGACTGAGGATAACACACACCGACTATTCTGGTGAGTTGACCCCTGACCCCTAATCCTATACACCTGGCCTGAGGATAACACACACCGACTATTCTGGTGAGTTGACCCCTGACCCCTAATCCTGCACATTTTCCCTGACCATAACCCTAACCCTGTACACCTGGCCTGAGGATAACACACACCGACTATTCTGGTGAGTTGACCCCTGACCCTATACACCTGGCCTGAGGATAACACACACCGACTATTCTGGTGAGTTGACCCCTGACCCCTAACCCTATACACCTGGCCTGAGGATAACACACACCGACTATTCTGGTGAGTTGACCCCTGACCCCTAATCCTGCACCCTTACCCTGACCATAACCCTAACCCCTAACCCTGTGCACCTGGCCTGAGGATAACACACACCGACTATTCTGGTGAGTTGACCCCTGACCCCTAACCCTGTACACCTGGACTGAGGATAACACACACCGACTATTCAGGTGAGTTGACCCCTGACCCCTAACCCTATACACCTGGCCTGAGGATAACACACACAGACTATTCTGGTGAGCTGACCCCTAACCCTGAACCCTAAACATAACCCTAACTCCTAACCCTGTACACCTGGCCAGAGGCTAACACACACAGACTATTCTGGTGCATTGACTCTGTCTCTAACCCTAACTCAAACTCTAACCCTGACCCCTAACCCTAACCCTGACCTCTAACTCTAACCCTAATTCTGACCCCTAACCCTGACCCCTAACTCTAACCCTGACCCCTAATTCTAACCCTAACTCTGACCCCTAACTCTGACCCCTAACCCTACCCCTAACTCTGACCCCTGACCCCTTAACTCTAACCCTAACTCTGACCCATAACCCTGAACCCTAACTCTAACCCTGACCACTAACTCTGACCCTGACCCCTAACTCTGACCCTGCCCCTACCTCTAACCCTGACCCCTAACTCTAACCCTGACCCCTAACTCTAACTCTAACCCTAACCCTAACCCTAACCCTAACCCTAACCCTAACCCTAACCCCTAATCCTATACACCTGGCCTGAGGATAACACACACCGACTATTCTGGTGAGTTGACCGCTGACCCCTAATCCTGCACCCTTACCCTGACCATAACCCTAACCCTGTACACCTGGCCTGAGGATAACACACACCGACTATTCTGGTGAGTTGACCCCTGACCCCTAACCCTATACACCTGGCCTGAGGATAACACACACCGACTATTCAGGTGAGTTGACCCCTGACCCCTAACCCTGTACACCTGGCCTGAGGATAACACACATTGACTATTCTGGTGAGTTGACCCCTAACCCCTAACCCTAACCCCTGACTCTACCCCCTGACCCCTAATCCTGAACCCTTACCCTGACCATAACCCTAACCCCTAACCCTGTACACCTGGCCTGAGGATAACACACACAGACTATTCTGGTGAGCTGACCCCTAACCCTGAACCCTAACCATAGCCCTAACTCCTAACCCTGTACACCTGGCCAGAGGCTAACACACACAGACTATTCTGGTGCATTGACTCTGTCTCTAACCCTAACTCAAACTCTAACCCTGACCCCTAACCCTAACCCTGACCTCTAACTCTAACCCTAATTCTGACCCCTAACCCTGACCCCTAACTCTAACCCTGACCCCTAATTCTAACCCTAACTCTGACCCCTAACTCTGACCCCTAACCCTACCCCTAACTCTGACCCTGACCCCTTAACTCTAACCCTAACTCTGACCCATAACCCTGAACCCTAACTCTAACCCTGACCACTAACTCTGACCCTGACCCTAACTCTGACCCTGCCCCTACCTCTAACCCTGACCCCTAACTCTAACCCTGACCCCTAACTCTAACTCTAACCCTAACCCTAACCCTAACCCTAACCCTAACCCTAACCCCTAATCCTATACACCTGGCCTGAGGATAACACACACCGACTATTCTGGTGAGTTGACCCCTGACCCCTAATCCTGCACCCTTACCCTGACCATAACCCTAACCCTGTACACCTGGCCTGAGGATAACACACACCGACTATTCTGGTGAGTTGACCCCTGACCCCTAACCCTATACACCTGGCCTGAGGATAACACACACCGACTATTCTGGTGAGTTGACCCCTGACCCCTAACCCTATACACCTGGCCTGAGGATAACACACACCGACTATTCTGGTGAGTTGACCCCTGACCCCTAACCCTATACACCTGGCCTGAGGATAACACACACCGACTATTCTGGTGAGTTGACCCCTGACCCCTAACCCTATACACCTGGCCTGAGGATAACACACACCGACTATTCTGGTGAGTTGACCCCTGACCCCTAATCCTATACACCTGGCCTGAGGATAACACACACCGACTATTCTGGTGAGTTGACCCCTGACCCCTAACCCTATACACCTGGCCTGAGGATAACACACACCGACTATTCTGGTGAGTTGACCCCTGACCCCTAACCCTGTACACCTGGACTGAGGATAACACACACCGACTATTCTGGTGAGTTGACCCCTGACCCCTAATCCTATACACCTGGCCTGAGGATAACACACACCGACTATTCTGGTGAGTTGACCCCTGACCCCTAATCCTGCACATTTTCCCTGACCATAACCCTAACCCTGTACACCTGGCCTGAGGATAACACACACCGACTATTCTGGTGAGTTGACCCCTGACCCCTAACCCTATACACCTGGCCTGAGGATAACACACACCGACTATTCTGGTGAGTTGACCCCTGACCCCTAACCCTATACACCTGGACTGAGGATAACACACACCGACTATTCTGGTGAGTTGACCCCTGACCCCTAATCCTATACACCTGGCCTGAGGATAACACACACCGACTATTCTGGTGAGTTGACCCCTGACCCCTAATCCTGCACATTTTCCCTGACCATAACCCTAACCCTGTACACCTGGCCTGAGGATAACACACACCGACTATTCTGGTGAGTTGACCCCTGACCCTATACACCTGGCCTGAGGATAACACACACCGACTATTCTGGTGAGTTGACCCCTGACCCCTAACCCTATACACCTGGCCTGAGGATAACACACACCGACTATTCTGGTGAGTTGACCCCTGACCCCTAATCCTGCACCCTTACCCTGACCATAACCCTAACCCCTAACCCTGTGCACCTGGCCTGAGGATAACACACACCGACTATTCTGGTGAGTTGACCCCTGACCCCTAACCCTGTACACCTGGACTGAGGATAACACACACCGACTATTCAGGTGAGTTGACCCCTGACCCCTAACCCTATACACCTGGCCTGAGGATAACACACACAGACTATTCTGGTGAGCTGACCCCTAACCCTGAACCCTAAACATAACCCTAACTCCTAACCCTGTACACCTGGCCAGAGGCTAACACACACAGACTATTCTGGTGCATTGACTCTGTCTCTAACCCTAACTCAAACTCTAACCCTGACCCCTAACCCTAACCCTGACCTCTAACTCTAACCCTAATTCTGACCCCTAACCCTGACCCCTAACTCTAACCCTGACCCCTAATTCTAACCCTAACTCTGACCCCTAACTCTGACCCCTAACCCTACCCCTAACTCTGACCCCTGACCCCTTAACTCTAACCCTAACTCTGACCCATAACCCTGAACCCTAACTCTAACCCTGACCACTAACTCTGACCCTGACCCCTAACTCTGACCCTGCCCCTACCTCTAACCCTGACCCCTAACTCTAACCCTGACCCCTAACTCTAACTCTAACCCTAACCCTAACCCTAACCCTAACCCTAACCCCTAATCCTATACACCTGGCCTGAGGATAACACACACCGACTATTCTGGTGAGTTGACCCCTGACCCCTAATCCTGCACCCTTACCCTGACCATAACCCTAACCCTGTACACCTGGCCTGAGGATAACACACACCGACTATTCTGGTGAGTTGACCCCTGACCCCTAACCCTATACACCTGGCCTGAGGATAACACACACCGACTATTCTGGTGAGTTGACCCCTGACCCCTAACCCTATACACCTGGCCTGAGGATAACACACACCGACTATTCTGGTGAGTTGACCCCTGACCCCTAACCCTATACACCTGGCCTGAGGATAACACACACCGACTATTCTGGTGAGTTGACCCCTGACCCCTAACCCTGTACACCTGGACTGAGGATAACACACACCGACTATTCAGGTGAGTTGACCCCTGACCCCTAACCCTGTACACCTGGCCTGAGGATAACACACATTGACTATTCTGGTGAGTTGACCCCTAACCCCTAACCCTAACCCCTGACTCTACCCCCTGACCCCTAATCCTGAACCCTTACCCTGACCATAACCCTAACCCCTAACCCTGTACACCTGGCCTGAGGATAACACACACAGACTATTCTGGTGAGCTGACCCCTAACCCTGAACCCTAACCATAGCCCTAACTCCTAACCCTGTACACCTGGCCAGAGGCTAACACACACAGACTATTCTGGTGCATTGACTCTGTCTCTAACCCTAACTCAAACTCTAACCCTGACCCCTAACCCTAACCCTGACCTCTAACTCTAACCCTAATTCTGACCCCTAACCCTGACCCCTAACTCTAACCCTGACCCCTAATTCTAACCCTAACTCTGACCCCTAACTCTGACCCCTAACCCTACCCCTAACCCTGACCCCTGACCCCTTAACTCTAACCCTAACTCTGACCCATAACCCTGACCCCTAACTCTAACCCTGACCACTAACTCTGACCCTGCCCCTACCTCTAACCCTGACCCCTAACTCTAACCCTGACCCCTAACTCTAACCCTGACCCCTAACTCTAACCCTAACCCCTAACTCTAACCCTGACCCCTAACTCTAACCCTGACCCCTAACTCTGACCCTGCCCCTACCTCTGACCCTGACCCCTAACTCTAACCCTGAACCCTAACTCTAACCAATAACTCTGACCCCTAACTCTAACCCTGACCCCTAACTCTAACCGCTAACTCTGACCCTGACCCCTAACTCTAACCCTAACCCCTAACTCTAACCCTAACCCCTAACTCTAACCCTGAGCTCTAACCCTAACCCTGACGCCTAACCCCTAACTCTAACCCTAACCCTGAACCCAAACCCTACACACCTGCACTCAGAATCATCAGCACTGACCACTCTCTCTCTCTCTGTCTCTGGTAAGCTACCCTGATCCATTCAATCCACAGATAAGAACCCTAAAACAATTGTAGTAATTATGTAGTCCATTGGGAGCACTGAAGTAAACTCTCTCTCTCTCTGTCTGTCTCTCTCTCTGTCTCTCTCTCTCTGTCTCTCTCTCTCTCTCTCTCTCTCTCTCTCTCTCTCTCTCTCTCTCTCTCTCTCTGTCTCTCTCTCTGTCTCTCTCTCTCTCTGTCTCGCTCTGTCTCTCTCTGTCTCTCGCTCTGTCTCTCTCTTTCCGTCTCTCTCTCTTTCCGTCTCTCTCTCTCTTTCCGTCTCTCTCTCTCTCTCTGTCTCTCTTTCCGTCTCTCTCTCTCTCTCTCTCTCTCTCTCTCTCTCTCTCTCTCTCTCTCTCTCTCTCTCTCTCTCTCTCTCTCTCTCTCTCTCTCTCTCTGTCTATCTGTCTCTCAGAGTGTGGCAGCACGGTAGCCATGCGTCCCTCCACCCTGGATGTGTCCCAGACTCTAACCCAGAGTGGTAGCAGCTTATCAGGAAGCTGTATCTCCAACCCCTCCTATCACACCGTGTCTGTACCTCAGTATAGCCTGGCCTCAACTATCACCACCAACCTGGATAGCACGTTCACTGTCGCGGTAACACACACACTCACTCAAATGATAAAAGTGGTTTGAATCATGCAATGAAACACAAAATGGAATACAGATGCTCAACGAAACACCATCATATCTCTACATACAGTGTTTTGCAAAAGTATTCATCCCCCTTGGTGTTTTTCCTATTTTGTTGCATAACAACCTGTAATTCAGATAGATTTTGATTTGGATTTCATGTAATGGACACAAACTATTCCAAATTAGTGAAGTGAAACGAAAAAAGAAAATTGAAAAGTGGTGTGTGTGTATGTGTATTCACCCACTTTGCCCATGAAGTCCCTAAATAAGATCTGGTGCAACAAATTACCTTCAGACGTCACATCATTAGTTAAATAAAGTCCACCTGTGTGCAGTCTAAGTGTCACATGATCTGTCACATGATCTGTCACATGATCTCAGTCTCTGTTCTGAAAGGCCCCAGAGTCTGCAACACCACCAAGCAAGTGGCACCATGAAGACCCAAGGAGCCTCTCCAAACAGGTCAGGGATAAAGTTGTGGAGAAGTACAGATCAGGGTTGGGTTATAAAAAAAATATCAGAAACTTTGAACATCCCACAGAGCACCATTAAATCCATTATTAAATAATGGAAAGAATATGGGACCACAACAAACCTGCCAAGAGAGGGCCGCCCACCAAAACTCACAGACCAGGCAAGGAGGGCATTAATCAGAGAGGCAACAAAGAGACCAAAGATAACCCTGAAGGAGTTACAAAGCTCCACAGCGGAGATTGGAGTATTTGTTCATAGGTCCACTTTAAGTCGTACACTCCACAGAGCTGGGCTTTATGGAAGAGTGACCAGAAAAAAAGCTATTGCTTAAAACCTGAGTTTGCTGCACTGAAAGTAAAGGGGCTGAATAATTTTGCACGCAAAATTTTTCAGTTTTTGATTTGTTAAAAAAGTTTGAAATATCCAATAAATGTCGTTCCACTTCATGATTGTGTCCCACTTGTTGTTGATTCTTCACAAAAAAATACAGTTTTATATATTTATGTTTGAAGCCTGAAATGTACCTGAGATATACCATTATATATCTATATATACCATTATATATCTATATATATCATTATATATCTATATATACCATTATATATCTATATATACCATTATATATCTATATATACCATTATATATCTATCTATACCATTATATATCTATATATACCATTATATATCTATATATACCATTATATATCTATATATACCATTATATATCTATATATACCATTATATATCTATATATATACCATTATATATCTATATATACCATTATATATCTATATATACCATTTATATATCTATATATACCATTATATATCTATATATACCATTATATATCTATATATACCATTATATATCTATCTATATTATATATCTATCTATACCATTATATATCTATCTATACCATCATATATCTATATATATATCTATTATATATCTATATATACCATTATATATCTATATATACCATTATATATCTATATATACCATTATATATCTATATATATACCATTATATATCTATCTATACCATTATATATCTATCTATACCATTATATATCTATCTATACCATCATATATCTATACCATCATATATCTATATATATACCATTATATATCTATATATACCATTATATATCTATATATACCATTATATATCTATATATACCATTATATATCTATCTATACCATTATATATCTATACCATCATATATCTATACCATCATATATCTATATATACCATTATATATCTATATATACCATTATATATCTATATATACCATTATATATCTATATATATACCATTATATATCTATATATATACCATTATATATCTATATATACCATTATATATCTATATATACCATTATATATCTATATATACCATTATATATCTATATATACCATTATATATCTATATATACCATTATATATCTATATATATACCATTATATATCTATATATATACCATTATATATCTATATATACCATTATATATCTATATATACCATTATATATCTATATATACCATTATATATCTATACCATTATATATCTATACCATTATATATCTATACCATTATATATCTATATCTATACCATTATATATCTATATCTATACCATTATATATCTATATCTATACCATTATATATCTATATATATACCATTATATATCTATATATATACCATTATATATCTATACCATTATATATCTATACCATTATATATCTATACCATTATATATCTATACCATTATATATCTATATATACCATTATATATCTATATATACCATCATATATCTATATATACCATTATATATCTATACCATTATATATCTATATATACCATTATATATCTATACCATCATATATCTATATATATACCATTATATATCTATATATACCATTATATATCTATATATACCATTATATATCTATATATATACCATTATATATCTATATATACCATTATATATCTATATATACCATTATATATCTATATATACCATTATATATCTATATATACCATTATATATCTATATATACCATTATATATCTATATATATACCATTATATATCTATATATATACCATTATATAGCTATATATACCATTATATATCTATATATATACCATTATATATCTATATATACCATTATATATCTATACCATTATATATCTATACCATTATATATCTATACCATTATATATCTATACCATTATATATCTATATCTATACCATTATATATCTATATCTATACCATTATATATCTATATCTATACCATTATATATCTATACCATTATATATCTATACCATTATATATCTATACCATTATATATCTATACCATTATATATCTATACCATTATATATCTATATATACCATTATATATCTATATATACCATCATATATCTATATATACCATTATATATCTATATATACCATTATATATCTATACCATTATATATCTATATATACCATTATATATCTATATATACCATTATATATCTATATATACCATTATATATCTATATATACCATTATATCTATATATACCATTATATATCTATATATACCATTATATATCTATATATACCATTATATATCTATATATACCATTATATATCTATATATACCATTATATATATATATATACCATTATATACCTATACCATTATATATCTATATATACCATTATATATCTATATATACCATTATATATCTATATATACCATTATATATCTATATATACCATTATATATCTATATATACCATTATATATCTATATATACCATTATATATCTATATATACCATTATATATCTATATATACCATTATATATCTATATATATTATATATATATATATACATATACCTATATTATATATCTATATATACCATTATATATCTATATATACCATTATATATCTATATATACTATATATCTATATATATACCATTATATATCTATATATACCATTATATATCTATATATACCATTATATATCTATATATACCATTATATATCTATATATACCATCATATATCTATATATACCATTATATATCTATATATACCATTATATATCTATATATACCATTATATATCTATATATACCATTATATATCTATATATACCATTATATATCTATATATACCATCATATATCTATATATACCATTATATATCTATATATACCATTATATATCTATATATACCATTATATATATCGAAATATACCATCATATCTCTTTACCATTATATATCAATACCTGCATATATCTCTATTCCATCTTGTATGTGTTAGATGTGAATTAGCCCTAATGTTAATGCAGTGTGTTTAGCCCTAATGTTAATGCAGTGTGTTTAGCCCTAATGTTAATGCAGTGTGTTTAGCCCTAATGTTAATGCAGTGTGTTTAGCCCTAATGTTAATGCAGTGTGTTTAGCCCTAATGTTAATGCAGTGTGTTTAGCCCTAATGTTAATGCAGTGTGTTTAGCCCTAATGTTAATGCAGTGTGTTTCCTTCATCAGTCCAACTCCCTGAAAGGAGTCAGGAATGGATCAGAGTGGAGAGCCTACTGCAACCTCAACCACCTGGGTATGTCTCCTCCTCTCCTCTCCTCTCCTCTCCTCTCCTCCTCTCTCTCTGACCCTACTGCAACCTCAACCACCTGGGTATGTCTCCTCCTCTCCTCTCCTCTCTCTCTAACCCTAACCCTACTGCAACCTCAACCACCTGGGTATGTCTCCTCCTCTCCTCTCCTCTCTCCTCCTCTCTTCTCCTCTCTCCTCCTCTCTCCTCCTCTCCTCTCCTCTCTCCTCCTCTCTCTCTAACCCTAACCCTACTGCAACCTCAACCACCTGGGTATGTCTCCTCCTCTCTCCTCCTCTCTCCTCCTCTCTCCTCCTAACCCCTCACTCCTCCTCTCCTCTCTCTCTAACCCTAACCCTACTGCAACCTCAACCACCTGGGTATGTCTCTCCTGTCAACCACCTGGGTATGTCTCCTCCTCTCCCTAACCCTACTGCAACCTCAACCACCTGGGTATGTCTCCTCCTCTCTCTCTGACCCTACTGCAACCTCAACCACCTGGGTATGTCTCCTCCTCTCTCTCTGTGTCTCCTCCTCTCCTCTCCTCTCTCTCTAACCCTAACCCTACTGCAACCTCAACCACCTGGGTATGTCTCCTCCTCTCCTCTCCTCTCTCTCTAACCCTAACCCTACTGCAACCTCAACCACCTGGGTATGTCTCCTCCTCTCTCCTCCTCTCTCCTCCTCTCTCCTCCTCTCTCCTCCTCTCTCTCTAACCCTAACCCTACTGCAACCTCAACCACCTGGGTATGTCTCCTCCTCTCTCCTCCTCTCTCCTCCTCTCTCCTCCTCTCTCTCTAACCCTAACCCTACTGCAACCTCAACCACCTGGGTATGTCTCCTCCTCTCTCCTCCTAACCCCTCACTCCTCCTCTCCCCCTCTCCTCTCTCTCTAACCCTAACCCTACTGCAACCTCAACCACCTGGGTATGTCTCCTCCTCTCTCCTCCTCTCTCCTCCTAACCCCTCGCTCCTCCTCTCCCCCTCTCCTCTCTCTCTAACCCTAACCCTACTGCAACCTCAACCACCTGGGTATGTCTCCTCCTCTCTCCTCCTCTCTCCTCCTCTCTCCTCCTCTCTCCTCCTCTCTCTCTAACCCTAACCCTACTGCAACCTCAACCACCTGGGTATGTCTCCTCCTCTCTCTCTAACCCTAACCCTACTGCAACCTCAACCACCTGGGTATGTCTCCTCCTCTCTCTCTAACCCTAACCCTACTGCAACCTCAACCACCTGGGTATGTCTCCTCCTCTCTCCTCCTCTCTCCTCCTCTCTCCTCCTCTCTCCTCCTCTCTCTCTAACCCTAACCCTACTGCAACCTCAACCACCTGGGTATGTCTCCTCCTCTCTCCTCCTCTCTCTCTGACCCTACTGCAACCTCAACCACCTGGGTATGTCTCCTCTCCCCCTCTCCTCTCTCTCTAACCCTAACCCTACTGCAACCTCAACCACCTGGGTATGTCTCCTCCTCTCTCCTCCTCTCTCCCCCTCTCCTCTCCTCTCTCTCTGACCCTACTGCAACCTCAACCACCTGGGTATGTCTCCTCCTCTCCTCTCCTCTCTCTCTGACCCTACTGCAACCTCAACCACCTGGGTATGTCTCCTCCTCTCTCCTCCTCTCTCCTCCTAACCCCTCACTCCTCCTCTCTCCTCCTCTCTCTCTAACCCTAACCCTACTGCAACCTCAACCACCTGGGTATGTCTCCTCCTCTCTCCTCCTCTCTCTCTAACCCTACTGCAACCTCAACCACCTGGGTATGTCTCCTCCTCTCTCCTCCTCTCTCTCTGACCCTACTGCAACCTCAACCACCTGGGTATGTCTCCTCCTCTCTCCTCCTCTCTCCTCCTCTCTCTCTAACCCTAACCCTACTGCAACCTCAACCACCTGGGTATGTCTCCTCCTCTCTCCTCCTCTCTCCTCCTCTCTCCTCCTCTCTCTCTAACCCTAACCCTACTGCAACCTCAACCACCTGGGTATGTCTCCTCCTCTCTCCTCCTCTCTCTCTAACCCTAACCCTACTGCAACCTCAACCACCTGGGTATGTCTCCTCCTCTCTCCTCCTCTCTCCTCCTCTCTCTCTAACCCTAACCCTACTGCAACCTCAACCACCTGGGTATGTCTCCTCTCTCCTCCTAACCCCTCACTCCTCCTCTCCCCCTCTCCTCTCTCTCTAACCCTAACCCTACTGCAACCTCAACCACCTGGGTATGTCTCCTCCTCTCTCCTCCTCTCTCCTCCTAACCCCTCACTCCTCCTCTCCCCCTCTCCTCTCTCTCTAACCCTAACCCTACTGCAACCTCAACCACCTGGGTATGTCTCCTCCTCTCTCCTCCTCTCTCCTCCTAACCCCTCACTCCTCCTCTCCCCCTCTCCTCTCTCTCTAACCCTAACCCTACTGCAACCTCAACCACCTGGGTATGTCTCCTCCTCTCTCCTCCTCTCTCCTCCTCTCTCCTCCTAACCCCTCACTCCTCCTCTCCTCTCTCTCTAACCCTAACCCTACTGCAACCTCAACCACATGAGTATGTCTCCTCCTCTCTCCTCCTCTCTCCTCCTCTCTCCTCCTCTCTCCTCCTCTCTCTCTAACCCTAACCCTACTGCAACCTCAACCACCTGGGTATGTCTCCTCCTCTCTCCTCCTCTCTCCTCCTAACCCCTCACTCCTCCTCTCCTCTCTCTCTAACCCTAACCCTACTGCAACCTCAACCACCTGAGTATGTCTCCTCCTCTCTCCTCCTCTCTCCTCCTCTCTCCTCCTCTCTCTCTAACCCTAACCCTACTGCAACCTCAACCACCTGGGTATGTCTCCTCCTCTCTCCTCCTAACCCCTCACTCCTCCTCTCCCCCTCTCCTCTCTCTCTAACCCTAACCCTACTGCAACCTCAACCACCTGGGTATGTCTCCTCCTCTCTCCTCCTCTCTCCTCCTAACCCCTCACTCCTCCTCTCCCCCTCTCCTCTCTCTCTAACCCTAACCCTACTGCAACCTCAACCACCTGGGTATGTCTCCTCCTCTCTCCTCCTCTCTCCTCCTAACCCCTCACTCCTCCTCTCTAACCCTAACCCTACTGCAACCTCAACCACCTGAGTATGTCTCCTCCTCTCTCCTCCTAACCCCTCGCTCCTCCTCTCCTTTCTCTCCTCCTCTCCTCCTCTCTCCTCCTAACCCCTCACTCCTCCTCTCCCCCTCTCCTCTCCTCTCTCTCTGACCCTACTGCAACCTCAACCACCTGGGTTGGTCTCCTCCTCTCTCCTCCTAACCCCTCGCTCCTCCTCTCCTCTCCTCTCTCTCTAACCCTAACCCTACTGCAACCTCAACCACCTGGGTATGTCTCCTCCTCTCTCCTCCTAACCCCTCGCTCCTCCTCTCCTCTCCTCTCTCTCAACCCTAACCCTACTGCAACCTCAACCACCTGGGTATGTCTCCTCCTCTCTCCTCCTAACCCCTCGCTCCTCCTCTCCTCTCCTCTCCTCTCTAACCCTAACCCTACTGCAACCTCAAACACCTGGGTATATCTCCTCCTCTCCCCTCACTCCTCCTCTCCCCATCTCTATCCTCCTCTCTTCTCTCTTCTCACTCCTCCTCCTCCTCTCCCCTCACTCCCCCTCTCCCCTCTCCCCATCTCTATCCTCCTCTCTTCTCTCTTCTCACTCCTCCTCCTTCTCTCCCGTCACTCCTCCACTCCCCTCTCTCCTTCTCTCTCCTCCTCCTCCTCTCCTCTCCCCTCTCTAACCCTAACCCTACTGCAACCTCAACCACCTAGGTATTGCTCATTCTCTCTCATCCTCTCCCCTCTCTCCTCATCTCCTCTCTCTCTCTAACCCTAACCTTTCTGCAACTTCAACCACCTGGGTGTCTTCTCTCTCCTCTCTCCTCCTCCTCCTCCTCCTCCTCCTCTCTTATCTCCCCTCTCTTCTCTAACCCTAACCTTACTGCAACTTTAAACACCTGAGTATGTCTCCTCCCCTCTCTCCTCCTCTCTCCTCTCTCCTCCTGTCCTACTCTCTTCTCTCTCATCCTCTCCCCTCTCTCCTCATCTCCTCTCTCTCTCTAACCCTAACCTTTCTGCAACTTCAACCACCTGGGTGTCTTCTTCTCTCTCCTCTCTCCTCCTCCTCCTCCTCTCTTATCTCCCCTCTCTTCTCAAACCCTAACCTTACTGCAACTTTAAACACCTGAGTATGTCTCCTCCCCTCTCTCCTCCTCTCTCCTCCTGTCCTACTCTCTTCTCTCTCCTCCTCTTCTCTCTCCTACTGTAGCCTGGCCAGACTAACTATAGTGTCAATCTAAACTGCCCTAAACAGGAACTCCTATACAGTAGCCTTCATTCTCATACTGCTACTGCATCCATTACCTATCCATTACCCATCCATTACCTATCCATTACCCATCCATTACCCATCCATTACCCATCCATTACCCATCCATTACCCATCCATTACCCATCAAAATATATACAGTGCCTTGCGAAAGTATTCGGCCCCCTTGAACTTTTGCGACCTTTTGCCACATTTCAGGCTTCAAACATAAAGATATAAAACTGTATTTTTTGTGAAGAATCAACAACAAGTGGGACACAATCATGAAGTGGAACGACATTTATTGGACATTTCAAACTTTTTTAACAAATCAAAAACGGAAAAATTGGACGTGCAAAATTATTCAGCCCCTTTACTTTCAGTGCAGCAAACTCTCTCCAGAAGTTCAGTGAGGATCTCTGAATGATCCAATGTTGACCTAAATGACTAATGATGATAAATACAATCCACCTGTGTGTAATCAAGTCTCCGTATAAATGCACCTGCACTGTGATAGTCTCAGAGGTCCGTTAAAAGCGCAGAGAGCACAAGGAACACACCAGGCAGGTCCGAGATATTGTGGTGAAGAAGTTTAAAGCCGGATTTGGATCAAAAAGATTTCCCTAGCTTTAAACATCCCAAGGAGCACTGTGCAAGCGATAATATTGAAATGGAAGGAGTATCACACCACTGCAAATCTACCAAGACCTGGCCGTCCCTCTAAACTTTCAGCTCATACAAGGAGAAGACTGATCAGAGATGCAGCCAAGAGGCCCATGATCACTCTGGATGAACTGCAGAGATCTACAGCTGAGGTGGGACACTCTGTCCATAGGACAACAATCAGTCGTATATTGCACAAATCTGGCCTTTATGGAAGAGTGGCAAGAAGAAAGACATTTCTTAAAGATATCCATAAAAAGTGTTGTTTAAAGTTTGCCACAAGCCACCTGGGAGACACACCAAACATGTGGAAGAAGGTGCTCTGGTCAGATGAAACCAAAATTGAACTTTTTGGCAACAATGCAAAACGTTATGTTTGGAGTAAAAGCAACACAGCTTATCACCCTGAACACACCATCCCCACTGTCAAACATGGTGGTGGCAGCATCATGGTTTGGGCCTGCTTTTCTTCAGCAGGGACAGGGAAGATGGTTAAAATTGATGGGAAGATGGATGGAGACAAATACAGGACCATTCTGGAAGAAAACCTGATGGAGTCTGCAAAAGACCTGAGACTGGGACGGAGATTTGTCTTCCAACAAGACAATGATCCAAAACATAAAGCAAAATCTACAATGGAATGGTTCAAAAATAAACATATCCAGGTGTTAGAATGGCCAAGTCAAAGTCCAGACCTGAATCCAATCGAGAATCTGTGGAAAGAACTGAAAACTGCTGTTCACAAATGCTCTCCATCCAACCTCACTGAGCTCGAGCTGTTTTGCAAGGAAGAATGGGAAAAAGTTCAGTCTCTCAATGTGCAAAACTGATAGAGACATACCCCAAGCGACTTACAGCTGTAATCGCAGCAAAAGGTGGCGCTACAAAGTATTAACTTAAGGGGGCTGAATAATTTTGCACGCCCAATTTTTTCAGTTTTTGATTTGTTAAAAAAGTTTGAAATATCAAATAAATGCCGTTCCACTTCATGATTGTGTCCCACTTGTTGTTGATTCTTCACAAAAAAATACAGTTTTATATCTTTATTTGAAGCCTGAAATGTGGCAAAAGGTCGCAAAGTTCAAGGGGGCCAAATACTTTCGCAAGGCACTGTATATCAAGGCTCTGATCATAATATACACAGTAATGCAGTAATGCAGTAATGTACACAGTAATTGTTACTGTAATTTAGTTATTCCAATATGTTTTCATTAATTGAATTCCCTTAATCTATTTTATGAGAATTTATAAGATCCTTGTTTGCATAAAATAGACGGAGACCAGTCTTTTCAATAATAGGTAACAGAATTTATTCTCGGAGTGTGCTGCCACGTTACCACAAGCAACAGTTTATATACAATAACATGACGTCATTTCATTGCTTAACTTCTGGGGTCGAGCAATCTCGTATCCGGGAGCGTAATCATAGCCTCAAGCTCATTACCATAACGCAACGTTAACTATTCATGAAAATCACAAATGAAATGAAAGAAATATATTCACTCACAAGCTTAGCCTTTTGTTAACCTCTTCAACCTATGGGGGCGCTATGTCATTATTGGATTTAAAAAAAACGTGCCCGTTTTAAACGCAATATTTTGTCACGAAAAGATGCTCGACTATGCATATAATTGCCAGCTTTGGAAAGAAAACACTGACGTTTTCAAAACTGCAAAGATATTATCTGTGAGTGCCCCAGAACTGATCTTACAGGCGAAACCAAGATGAAACTTCAAACAGGAAATGAGCAGGATTTTTGACGCTCTGTTCTACTAACATCTCCTTATATGGTTGTGAATATGCTGTGAACGAGCTTATGCGCTCTGCCGTTCGTCCAAGATGTCTGCAGCATTGTGACGTGTTTGTAGGCATATCATTGGAAGATTGACCATAAGAGACTACATTTACCTGGTGTCCCGCCCGGTGTCCTGTGTCGAAATTATTGCGTAATCTGTAGGTCCATGCGCGTTCCATTTCTTCAGAAGAGAAAGTCAACTGCCACAAAGGATTTATCGTCGATAGATATGTGAAAAACACCTTGAGGATTGATTCTAAACATCGGTTTGTCATGTTTCTGTCGATATTATGGAGTTAATTTGGAAAAAAGTTCGCGTTTTAATGACTTAATATATATATATATATATATTATTTTTTTTCTTACCCAAACATGATGAACAAAATGGAGCGATTAGTCGACACAAATAATGTTTGTAAAAACGGAACATTTGCTATCTAACTGAGAGTCTCCTCATTGACAACATCTGAAGTTCTTCAAAGGTAAATGATTTTATTTGAATCCTTTTCTGGTTTTTGTGAAAATGTTGCATGCTGAAAGAGAGGCAAAATCCTATGCTAGGCTATCAATACTGTTACACAAATGCTTGTTTAGCTATGGTTCAAAAGCATATTTTGAAAATCTGAGATGACAGTGTTGTTAACAAAAGGCTAAGCTTGAGAGCAAATAGATTAATTTCATTTCATTTGCGATTTTCATGAATAGTTAACGTTGTGTTATGCTAATGAGCTTGCGGATAGATTTACACAATCCTGGATACAAGTTTTTTTTCATAGCTAACCGTGACGCAGAAAATGGAGCGATTTGTCCTAAACAAATAATCTTTCAGGAAAAACTGAACATTTGCTATCTGAGAGTCTCCTCATTGAAAACATCCGAAGTTCTTCAAAGGTAAATGATCTTATTTGAATGCTTTTCTGGTTTTTGTGAAAATGTTGCCTGCTGAATGCTAACGCTAAATGCTACACTAAATGCTACGCTAGCTATCAATACTGTTACACAAATGCTTGTTTTGCAATGGTTGAGAAGCATATTTTGAAAATCTGAGATGACAGTGTTGTTAACAAAAGGCTGAGCTTGAGAGCAAATAGACTCATTTCATTTCATTTGCGATTTATGAATAGTTAACGTTGCGTTATGGTAATGAGCTTGAGGCTGTAGTCACGATACCGGATCCGGGATGGCTCGACGCAAGAAGTTAACAACACTGTCATCTCAGATTTTCAAAATATGCTTTTCAACCATAGCTACACAAGCATTTGTGTAAGAGTATTGATAGCTAGCATAGCATTAAGCCTAGCATTCAGCAGGCAACATTTTCACAAAAACAAGAATCGCATTCAAATAAAAGAATTTACCTTTGAAGAACTTCGGATGTTTTCAATGAGGAGACTCTCAGTTAGATAGCAAATGTTCATTTTTTCAAAAAATATTATTTGTGTAGGAGAAATCGCTCCATTTTGTTCATCACGTTTGGGTAAGAAAAAAACCCTACACCACCCGATGTCACAGGAAGGCCATAAAGATCATCAAGGACAACAACCAGCCGAGCCACTGCCTGTTCACCCCGCTATCATCCAGAAAGCGAGGTCAGTACAGGTGCATCAAAGCTGGGACCGAGAGACTGAAAAACAGCTTCTATCTCAAGGCCATCAGACTGTTAAACAGCAATCACTCAGAGAGGCTGCTGCTGTCACGATCGTCGTATTGAGGAGACCAAAGCGCAGCATGATTTAATGAAAGATGGAAAAAACACAAATTACACTAAAACCAACCAACCAACCCACCAATCAATCAATCAATCAATCAATCAATCAATCAATCAATCAATCAATCAATCAATCAATCAATCAATCAATAAACCAACCTGCTATCGAACCACTGTGCTAACATAACATAAGACAATAACCCACGAACCCAAACTGGAAAATGGCAACCTAAATAGGATCCCCAATCAGAGACAACGATAAACAGCTGCCTCTGATTGGAATCCAATCCAGGCCACCATAGACATACAATATGTCTAGACCAGAAACACACACCTAGACATACAAAAAAAACCTAGATGAGACA